>NC_054538.1:48027488-48371654 GCF_017654505.1 Polyodon spathula | reverse complement strand
GCCACTTGCTTCACCATCTGACTCTTGGAGTCATTCATGGTCTTGTTGTCTCCCAAACACAGACTTCACCTGCTGGACAGTTAGTGTTAGAAACAGTTAACCAGTGTTTTTTTTTTTTTTTCCAACATTCACTACTTGCACAAATGGTTTATCCAGTGTTCCTATGCAAGTAATATTTTTAAAGGTAAACAAGACAGAATTTTTAATTGACACCTCACAAAACTGTGCATTTATTATATGCAGTGCACTGTCAACAACAACAGTAGTGAGCCACTTGCTGTGCTGACTTTCATCCTGCAGCAATTCCCAATCTTCCCTGTCTATCCATCCATCCCTCCGGCATTTCTTTAGGTGGTATGTGGTGAGCCAGATTAAAATGAGATAAGGGGTAGAAAATAATGTCTTTGGTAGATGGAGTTTGAGAACTGCAGTCTGAAGGGAGGGGTATAGCTTTGTAGTGTTTTGTTAAAATCTTTAAGTTTTGGTCATTGAACCATGTTTCTTTTGTCTTTTTAAATTATTAATTTAATTTAATAAATATGTACTGGTATGTGAGTGCTTTAAAATATTGTGTGCTGTTACATATCTATCCAAAGTGGCTGGTGATTGTGAACAGGTGTAGAGGTGATGCAGTGCAGGAGTAATCACAGACAATTGTAATCAGTTTGAAAAGGGTTTTATTTTTAATTCGGGTCTGGTGACCAAAAGAAAATATTCCGGCAGTACACAACAATGTGTATGGAGCGGAGCCAAATAAATGGGTTTACAGTCCCAAACAATAAGTGTTATCTGCCCCACAATACTAAAACACAGTCATCAGTCCGGGGTGTGTGTAGTAGTGCTCGTGATGTTCTGGCTTGTGCTGGCCCAAAAGCGACAGCTCCGGAAAACGTGTTTACCTGTCTGGTGGTTCAACAAACAAGACAATTACTAACAACACGTAAAACAAACAAACATGAATATTCTTTTCACAGTACTGTTTCTCAAACTGTTATTACTGCAGCTCTCTCAGTCCTTCCAGGTATATACACACAACCTAAGCGAAGGAAAAGATTACTGATTCTCCGGCGCCCTATATGCTATCACGCATGACCCCTTGGTAAACGGCTGCAGCTGCTTTTATTACTTGCAGCTGCTACCTTGTTTACCTTCCAGGTCAATAGTTTCCTGCAACGGAGTCTCGCCTTCATCCAGGCTGACCTACTTCCCGACCCTGGAAATGAACTGACAGGCCAGCCCGACTCAAGACTTTCTGTAACAGGGCAAGCAGCCCTGTACAGTGTATTTTTAGAACAGGGTCTCCTCCTCTGCCCCTGTGTTATTTTGTGTTTGTATTATGATTTATTTATTTGTTTATATATAGAAACGTCGGTGAAGCCATGTATTTGTTTTTTAAACCTTGTGGTAATGTGTGGCTGTCGGCTAGTGCATTGTTAAACTAGCCGGCATTCACACAGTTAATAACTCATGCAGATTGTGGTCGAGGGGTAATAGAATAATTACGAACTAGTTAAACTCCTCTGCCATGGTATTTAAGCCTGCAGCTCTCCCTGCTCTGGGTGGGTGTTCGAGAAGTGGAGAACGGGAGAGCGAGAGGAGAGAGAAAAGAAATTTAAAAAACGTATAGGAACAGTGAAGGCGATTTGCCCAGCCTGACCTGGAGTTTATTCTTTTGTTTTGTGTTCAAGATTTGTTTTAATTATTTGTTTTGCTCTGTGAGCAGTGTTTATTTTTGCTTAAAAAATTTATTTACTTTTGTGTAAAAATAAAAGGCTGCACGCGTCTTTTTTTCACTGCAGTATATGCCTGTCTGTGTTTTCATTTCCTCCTTCTGGCCTGACCACCGCAACGCCATTTCCTGCCACACTTTCCTTTTCGCTATTTTGTGCCCTCACAGGTCGGGAGGGAGATTTCAAACCAGAATTTAAATTATATTTCCACCACATATCCCACCACTCAGAGTGGAGTCGAAGGAACACTTGACTGAATCTTTCCCATTACCCCCCCCACCTCCCGGGAAAAATAATCTGCATTTTGATGGTTCTTCCCCGCACGATGTACCATGTGGTACATGAAGGGCTGCAATGCCAGATACCACTGAGTTATTTGGGCATTGCTGTCCTTCATCATGCTTAACTACTTTAGTGGGGCGTGGTCTGTGACAAGATCAAATGAGTGCCCCATCAGGTAGTATCGTAAGGAGCGAGTAGCCCATTTAATGGCCAAACACTCTTTTTGACTACGGAGTAGTTTCATTCCCACGGTGGCATCTTTTTACTGATGTACAGTATCAGGTGTTCTACTTCATCTACCTTTTGAGACAAGACAGCACCCAAACCTACATCCAATGCGTCGGTGTGGAGGATGAATCTCTTGGTGAAATCAGATGTGATAAGGGTGGGGGCCTGGCAAAGTCTACGCTTAATAGTATCAAACGCCCCCTGACACTCAGCTGACCACTTAATTAAATTTGGCGTGCTCTTTGGTGAGTTCAACTAAAGGGTTAACCACTGTGGCATACTCAGGGATAAAGTGGTGGTAATAACCAGCTAATCCCAGTAGTGACCTCACCTAAGCCTTGGTTTTGGGGATTGTCGCATCAACCAAAGCCTGAATTTTGGTGACTACGGGTCTCGCCCTTCCATTCCCCAGTAAAAATTCCAAATATTAAGTCTGTTTTGGCAAACGCATATTTTCTCAAGTTAGCTGTCAGCCGGGCTACGCTTAAAGACTGAAAGACGTCTGTAATCTCGCCAGGTGGAGCTGTAAATAACCACGTCAATATATGCTGCTGCATATTCATGATGTGGGCGTAAAACCTGGTCCATCAGTCTCTGAAAGGCAGCGGGTGCACCATGAAGCCCAAACGGCATGGTTTTAAAGTGAAACAGCCGTTCTGGTGTTGAAAATGCAGTTTTCTCTCTAGAACTGCGAGTTAAGAGGATCTGTCAGTATCCCTTTGTCGGTTCCAGAGTAGAGATAAACCTCGCTTTTCCCAGTCTATCTATAAGTTCATCGACCCGAGGCATAGGGTACGCATCGAACTTGGCAATAACGTTTACCTATCTGAAATCTACGCAGAAGTGGTTGGTGGCATCTTTCTTGGCCACTATAACAATAGGACTGCACTATTTGCTCCTGGAAGGCTCAGTCACCCCAAGCCCAAGCATGTCCCATACCTCT
The DNA here is from genome assembly GCF_017654505.1 of Polyodon spathula. Lineage (NCBI taxonomy): Eukaryota > Metazoa > Chordata > Actinopteri > Acipenseriformes > Polyodontidae > Polyodon > Polyodon spathula. Next base: position 48,368,471 of record NC_054538.1, on the reverse strand, counting down.
TTGCGAACGTTACTTTGTTGACTTTCTGGGATCTGGTATGGTCTCTCTCGCACGGTGACACCTGGTGGAGAGATGTCATATTCAACCAAAATAGTTCTGCCGGGCAAGTCAGAACAAACATTGCTGAACTCCTCAATAAGCTTACGCAGCTCCCGTTGCTGGTCTGTCTATCTGTCTGCCATACAAGAGCTCAAAGGGGGAGAACCCTGTCGAACTTTGTGGCACCTCGCTGCAAAAAGGAGGTAGGGAAGAAGCAATGCCCAATGTTTTTGCTCTTGTGTTACAAATCGTCTCAGTATCGACTTCAAGGTCGGATTTTAAAGCATTCCACCAAACCGTCCATCTGTGGATGATAAACAGACGTCGTGATGGGACATATTTTTAATATTTTATATACCTGCTGTAAAGTTTTAGACAAAAAATTGGTTCTGTGATCAGTCAAGATCTCTTTGGGGATCCCTACTCTAGCCATAATCTCTACTAACTCGTTGGCTATTACAGCGGCACTAGTGGGCTCTGGGTATTGCATTGCATAATCTACTACTATTAATATGTGCATATATCCTGAGTCAAAAAGTAGCTACTCTCTGGCAGTCTGGGCATGTGGCTACATATTTCGACACATCAGTATGAAGACCTACCCAATAGAATCGAGCTCACTTGTCTTCTCAGCTCCGAGGTGCCCTGCAAAAGAGATATCATGCGCCAACCTCATGACTTCGGTCTGACAAGACTGGGGAACCAATAATTGTGTTACAGGCTGCCCTGTGCCCACGGCTAGATTTACCCTATACAGTAATTGCCCCTTGATAATGAAATGTGGATATAATAGTGCCCCAGCGCCATCAAAAGTCTTACCTTCAATAGACCGGACCTGAAACACTGAGTGTTTCTTATTACATTTTCCTTGAGGGATAAAATCAGATAAGTTTGTTTTTCCTTTACAAAATAGTACTGCAAACTTGGCTTTGCATAAATTACTTAATTATTATGGCCTTATATCAAAAGAAAAAACTAAATTCTTGCTGTACCAAAAACCTGATCCTTTTTGGTACTCATTTCACCAAGGATATTTGCTGGTGAAGAAACCTTAACTGCATTTATCTGGTCATCTGGGCTTGGCTGCTGCAAGATGATCCTTGGCTCTCTAAAAAACATTAAAAAGAAAGTAGAAAAACCAGTAGAACAATGCTTAGACATCCTATAACCAGACACAATACTCAGAAGGATGTCACAGAGTCCCAGTTGGTCCTATTGTAACAAACTTACCTAGTGTATAATAACAAAACACCTAGGCCATAAGTGTATACTAGCGCCAAGCATAAAACATTAAATACCACCGTCCCAGCAGGTAAATCGATACAGACAAAAGCAAGGATTTCAGCAATGAACTAAAAGAAGGTTGCCCCACGAGTTTATTTTTAAACTAGGCAATGATATTGATTCTTGTTAGTATCAATTCAACAATTCATAGGTAGTTTACTTAAAACATAATTAATAAAAAAGAAAATACTGTACAGTAGAGCATTCAAAATGAATAGTGAAGTGGGCTAAGGATGCAAAACCAGATAGGGCCATGTGAACAGGCTGGCTGTAGGGGTGATGTCAGGCCAGAAAGAATAACACAAGCAGGCAGTACTGGGGTTGAAACAGAGACGCAATTACTGCGCTCAGTGTTTTATTGAAACAAAAAGATTTAAACAAAACAGCACATGGCATTTGACGTAAAATCAAATAGACGAACATAATGACAAAACAGTAAACAAACAGCAGACGAACAGACAAACGCGGTGAGTTAAATTAATTATTTAGTTTTACTTCTCTTTTTTTTGTTTTCTCCTTCTCCCCACCTGTTCTCCACTCACCGAACACACAACCCTGAGTGAGTGAAAACATGCGGCTTTTATGCAGCTGTACCAAGGCTCGATTGCGAATCAATCATTCAATTGGAGTCTCGGTACAACTGCACATGAATTAATAAAGTGCAATTCCCTGTGTTCACATATTATTACATTTTACTTGCATGTGAAGTGCTGTGCAATCCTCGTGCCTAAATACAAATATACATTTTAAACACTTGTTACACAGACCCGTTTATCCCCTGTACCAATGACTACACACCAACATTAACACACAACATACAACACAAAATACACACAGGGGCAGGCACTTTGCCACACAAATGTAGCAACTTCTTGAGTGAGATCAAACTGGTTATTCTTTTTTTTTTGGCTTTATGGATTGTTTTTTTCTTTTTTCTTTCTTTTTTTGCATTTTTGGGATTGGTATTTTTTCAGTGCAATTACCATGGGTTTTTCCAATGGATTATTTTTCGTATACAATGTTTCTATATTGGACAAAGAGCAGAAAGGTCTCAACATTGACCTTTACTTTGGTTACTGTGAATTTAAATGTAATCACCCCAAATTTGTGAAGTCAATGTATATTTGGAGTCAGGTCATTGGTTACTGTTAACATACCTGGACTACTTTTATTAATGCTAGTATTTGCTACTGTTTTGTATGGAGGGGTTCTATAAATTTACAAAACCAATTTAACAGTTTTTTCATTATTACTGTTTCATTACGTGTTTATGTATTCTGCCCTCGCAAAATAGTCCCCTTCTTAAGCTTAACAGATAGATAAACTCTTTCCAGTAACTGTAGTATTGAATGATGCTTTATTGCCACCAGTTTGTAGGTACAGTGTTAGGAACTGAGTAAAACTGAAATAAAATAAAGAAAACAACCATAAGTATGAGTATGCTGAATACTATGCTTAATTCTCACTAAAATAGCACAGCATATATTTTAGGTATGGTATAATATTATCATAAACTCAGAAATATGCTGCCATATGCAAAATAATTCCCCAAACATGGCAAGATCAATTACATAGAACAGATATCGCCAACCATGCAACTATCAAGAAAATATGTAAATCTATCACGCAAACGATCATCCATATAAAATATCATCATGAATTGAAAGGTGAGTAGGTTATTATTGATTTTACTTACAGACAATGCTTCTACAAATAATTGCAAGAAGGATGGAGTTTGATGATATCTGCAGCTCCACAGAGCGACTTTCACCATTGCTAACAAGGATTCTTCTTTACAGGATATAGGAACTTAAGCAAACAACAGACCGTATCAGTAAACAGCGCCATCTAGTGGCCAAATGGAATTGACTTAAAAAATGAACTCAAACCAACTAAAGGGGCCAGAACACTCCCCGGCTGGTATCTGTAAAGATGCCAACATTAACACTAGAACTTAAAGTTACTTATCAGTCTCTGGAGAGAGCAGTAGGACAGTTTCTGAAACTGGACGCAGAAAGGTCTTGCCTGACCCCTCTCTTGCTGTCTTGACTTCAACCTTTTTTACTTTCCCATCTCTGCTAGGAAAGGTCTTCACGACGATGCCCATGGGCCAGTCTTTCCTTTTCACTTGACTGTCTCTCAGCATCACAATGTCTCCCTCCTTAAGGTTGGGTTTCTCTTTCTGCCACTTCCTACGGCTCTGCAGAGTAGGAAGATACTCCTTTCTCCAGCGGTGCCAGAAGGTGTTGGCAAGGCTTTGAACTTGCCTCCACTGCTGGCTGAAGAGGTCTTTCTCGTTGAATTCACCTTGGGGAGGTGTGAGTGTGGTGGGTTGAAGACCCAAGTACACCCTTTGTCACTCAGGTACTCTTGGACCTCCTTGTCACTCTGAACGGCCTCCATCTTCAGCTCTCTGCAGGCGCCGATAAAGTTTGTACCACAGTCGGACCTGATTTGTTTGGCTGGTCCACTGATGGAAAGGAACCGTCGCAGAGCATTTATGAAGCTTGAGGAATCCATAGACTCAATGACTTCAATGTGTATGGCCCTGGTGCTCATACATGTGAACAGCACAGCCCAGGAGATCCATAGGCAAGTCAGACATCTTCTGAGTCTCTATCCTCCTACGTAGTCTTCGGCAGATGACACATTGATAGAGTATGCTGCTGACGCGCCGTTTTCCATCGATGACCCACAGACCAGCTGCTCTCAAGGAACCCTCAGTGAAGTGGCGCCCTTGACGGTGGACCTGCTCATGGTGGTGACGGATGAGCAGAACCAACAACAAGAGAATGAAAGGAACAACATCCAGGATCCCATTGACAGTGGTGACCAGACAGCAAAAAGAAGGGAGGTCATGATTGTTGGGGACTCCATATTGAGAAACACAGCAAGTTCAATTCGCAGTTTGGATCCCCTTACTACAACAGTGTGCTGCCTTCCGGGAGCCTCGGTCAAGCACATCACTGAGAACGTGGACAGGCTCCTAGAACGAACAGGAGACGACCCGGTAGTAATCATGCACATCGGTACAAACAACATTGGAAGAGACAGACCAAAATCCCTGCAAAACAAATTCAGAGAGCTAGGAAGGAAATTAAAAGAGAAAACCAAAACTGTGGTATTTTCTGGTATACTACCGGCACCTTGCAAAGGACCATATGGACAGCTGGAAATAATTAATCAAAACGCATGGCTGAAGACGTGATGCACACGGGAAGGCTTCACCTATCTTGATCATTGGACCACATTCTACAACAAGGACTATCTGTATAGACGGGATGGACTGCATTTAAATAACAAGGGAACCAGTCTACTTGGAGAAAAGATCCTCGAGCAGGTTCAGAAGCATTTAAACTAGAAAGGAAGGGGGGAGAAATCAACAAAAAAACAGAAGGGAGACCGCATCAAAACAAGAACAACAACTCAGGTAAGACAACCATTAAATGTATTTATCTAAATGCTAGAAGTATCAGAAACAAAATTCTAGAACTTGAAGCTACTGCACTAACAGGTAACTATGATGTGATAGGTGTTACAGAAATGTGGTTGTCTGAGAGTGATGGGGACGAATATAATATTTGTGGGTATACACTGTATAGGAAAGACAGGCAGGACAGAAGAGGAGGAGGGGTAGCGCTATACATAAGAAACAGTCTTGAAGCCCAGGTGTTAAACCTGGACAAAGAAAATAAAACCGAATCAATATGGGTCAGAATAACGGACAAAAATTCAAAGGGCATAATAATAGGAGCATGCTATAGACCGCCAGATTCAGACGGTGAGCACAATAATCTGTTATACAATGACATTAGAAATGCGTGTAGCAAAGGAGAAGCCATACTAATGGGGGATTTCAACTTCCCCCATATAAAATGGGAAAACCCGGTGGGTAGCACGAAGGATGAAATAGAAATGGTGGAAATGACAAATGACTGCTTCCTAACACAATTTGTCAAGGCACCCACTAGAGGGGAGGCATGCCTTGATTTAGTCTTTTCAAATAACGAAGACAGAATAACTAAAACAGAGGTCAGAGAACCACTGGCAAACTCAGACCACAACATGGTCTCATTTGAAGTGTTTTTTAAATCCCCAAAAGTAATGACTAAAGCTAAGGTTTACAATTTTAGAAAAGCAAACTATGAAGGTATGAAACAGAGACTAACAGAAGTAGATTGGAGTAAAATAGAGAAAACACCCACAGAAGAAGGATGGTTGTTCTTCAAAAATGTAGTACTAGAGGCGCAAAACAATTATATCCCTAAAGTAGACAAATCTAAATGTAAAACTAAATTGCCAAAATGGTTTAATAGATCAATTAAAAAAAATATTCAGAGAAAAAAGGCACTTTACAGAGCATTAAAAAAGGACCAAAAAGAAAGTACGCAGAAAGAGTACACAGAACTGCAAACGCAAGTCAAAAAGGAAGTTAGAAAGGCCAAGAAAGAAATAGAAATGAACATTGCTAAGGGAGCTAAAACCAATTCCAAAATGTTTTTCCAATATTACAACAGCAAGCGAACATTCAAAGAGGAGATTAAATGTTTAAGAGATACAAATGGCAAAATCGTAGATGAAGAAAAAAAAATAGCAAATATGTTAAATGATTACTTTTCACAAGTTTTTACAAAGGAAGATACTGACAACATGCCCCACATGTCATCCAGTTCCTATCCAGTTTTAAATAACTTTAGCATAACTGAGGCAGAAGTGTTAAAGGGACTAGGAGCTCTTAAAATAAACAAATCCCCTGGGCCGGATGAGATCCTCCCAGTAGTACTCAAAGAAATGAAAGAAGTAATTTACAAACCGCTAACCAAGATCATGCAGCAGTCTCTTGACACAGGGGTGGTACCGACAGACTGGAAAATTGCAAACGTAATACCGATCCACAAAAAGGGAAACAAAACTGAACCAGGTAAATACAGACCAGTAAGCCTGACTTCTATTATATGCAAACTTATGGAAACTATAATAAGATCCAAAATGGAAAATTACCTATATGGTAACAGGGTCCTGGGAGACAGTCAACATGGTTTTAGGAAAGGGAGATCGTGTCTAACTAACTTGCTTGATTTTTTTGAGGATGCAACATCGATAATGGATAATTGCAAAGCATATGACATGGTTTATTTAGATTTCCAGAAAGCTTTTGACAAAGTCCCGCACAAAAGATTAATTCTCAAACTGAACACAGTTGGGATTCAAGGAAACACATGTACATGGATTAGGGAGTGGTTAACATGTAGAAAACAGAAAGTACTGATTAGAGGAAAAACCTCAGAATGGAGTGTGGTAACCAGTGGTGTACCACAGGGATCAATATTAGGTCCTCTGCTATTCCTAATCTACATTAATGATTTAGATTCTGGTATAGTAAGCAAACTTGTTAAATTTGCAGACGACACAAAAGTAGGAGGAGTGGCAAACACTGTTGCAGCAGCAAAGGTCATTCAAAATAATATAGACAAGATTCAGAACTGGGCAGACACATGGCAAATGACATTTAATAGAGAAAAGTGTAAGGTACTGCACGCAGGAAATAAAAATGTACATTATAAATATCATATGGGAGATACTGAAATTGGAGAAGGAATCTATGAAAAAGACCTAGGAGTTTTTGTTGACTCAGAAATGTCTTCATCTAGACAATGTGGTGAAGCTATAAAAAAGGCTAACAAGATGCTTGGATACATTGTGAAAAGTGTTGACTTTAAATCAAGGGAAGTAATGTTAAAACTGTACAATGCACTAGTAAGACCTCATCTTGAATATTGTGTTCAGTTCTGGTCACCTCGCTATAAAAAAAGATATTGCTGCTCTAGAAAGAGTGCAAAGAAGAGCGACCAGAATTATTCCGGGCTTAAAAGGCATGTCATATGCAGACAGGCTAAAAGAATTGAATCTGTTCAGTCTTGAACAAAGAAGACTACGTGGCGACCTAATTCAAGCGTTCAAAATTCTAAAAGGTATTGACAGTGTCGACCCAAGGGACTTTTTCAGCCTGAAAAAAGAAACAATGACCAGGGGTCACAAATAGAGTTTAGACAAAGGGGCATTCAGAACAGAAAATAGGAGGCACTTTTATACACAGAGAATTGTGAGGGTCTGGTGTTGGAAAACATGGATTGAGAATTGATTAGGGGTTTGCTACGCATGTGGAGTAGCAGAGCTATACTGGTGATCTTTTCTGAAAAGAGACTAATATTGCAGATAGCAGACTGTTTAGTTCAAATTGCATGTACTGCTAACCACTGATAGAGACGATGCGTCTACAAACTGCCCAACATTGACTGCAAGCTAATGAGATAACAATGCTGTGGACTAGAAGGGAACAGGCTCTAGACTTCAGAGAGATCAAAAGAGATAATCCCACTGGCATCAAAGGGGGTCGCAAGGAGATAACAAAAGGCAGATGTATGGACCTTTTGTCTCCAGGAGTGTGAAGAATGCATTGAGTTCAGAGGTTGTCACATTAGACTACACACACACACACACATACATACAGACACACACACACACTAAATTAACAGAATAAAGTGTTGTACCTTGACCATTGGTTAATGTCAGAGAAAGGGGAGGTGGACCATCTATACAGAAGGGTATTTAATGTCACGCAAACATTGTAATTTTGAGTGTTGTTTGTCCTGTACCTGGGACCAGACTCCCTGCATATTTCAATAAACCTGGCAACTGATTGAAGAAAAGGACTCTGTGCATTTTCTTGAATCTACTTACTCACCATCTATTTTTTGTAAGTTACTTCATCTGGAATCAACTCCCCAGTAATGTTGTTGAAGCTGACACCCTGGGATCCTTCAAGAAGCTGCTTGATGAGATTTTGGGATCAATAAGCTACTAACAACCAAACGAGCAAGAGGGGCCGAATGGCCTCCTCTCGTTTGTAAACTTTCTTATGTTCTTATGTTCTTATGTCACCCATGTATGCTGGAATTGGTGGTAGTCGCATTCCAGAAGCCAAGAGCTCTCCTCCCACTACCCATTTTGATGCCATTATCATTATTTCCATTGTCATGGTAAAAGCCAGTGGAGAAATGATACATCCTGCCATTATTCCAACTTCTAGGCATTGCCATTTAGTGCTGAATTATAAAGTTGAAAAATGAAATTGCAAATCTCCAAAGTAGGCTTTCACTAAATTTGTTATTGTCATCAGTATGCTGAAAAAATCAAACGCTGCCCAAAGTAGTTCATGTGGCACTGAACCATATGCATTAGCCAAATCCAAGAATGTCACATGGAGCTCCTTCCTCTCCTTTTTTTCTGATTGAATTTGTTGCCAGATTATGCTGATGTGTTCTAAGCATCCTGGAAAACCTGGCATACCTGCTTTTTGTAGTTAAGTGTCAATGAAGCAGTTCTTTAATAGGTAGGTTGACAATCTCTGAGTAATAATGCTTTAGAAAATCTTGCCTTCTATGTTTAACAGGGAAATAGGACGAAACTGACTGATGCATGTAGAATCCTTTTCTTTTGGTATAAAGACTCCACCTGCTTGGAGCCATGCTCTTGGTACAACCTGTTTTTCCCATACTCCAGAAGCACTCTTGTATACTCTGTATGGAACTCTATTAGGCCTTGGAGATGCGGATGCCCTTGCTTTTTTCACAGCTTGCTCTACTTTTTCCACTTAGGTGCACAGTCCTCCATTTGGTATTCTGGTGGATTGATAGGTGTTGGGATGTCTGAAGGAACTGACATAGGCTTCTGCCTTTTTGAATCTGTATGTGTTTGCTCCAAATATCTTTCCAGCTCAAACTAGATGAATTTAGTGTGCCATTTTTCTCACTGGTGAATATCTTCTTTACAAATTTGAGTGGATCTTTATAAAAGTAAGTTCTCGCACACTCTTTCTTTTTGTAGCATTTCCGTAGGCGCTCAGTTCTGTGCAATGTTGCAAGCTTATCTTTTATGACCCTTTGAAACAGATTGAGTCCCTCCTGACTTTGTTCTGCTTTTTTCCATTGCTTCCTCAACTGCCTCCTTTCTCTAAGCGTTCAATCTCCTGCTGCCGTCTAGACTTTCCAGGAATAGTTTGTACTTTTTCCTTCCTTTTTTCAATTCCAAACCTCTAGCTTCCATATGCGTAGATGGTCCCCAAATGTATCCAGCTTCTTTTCAACTGTTCCATTTAACCTTCCCAAAGTAAAACAGAGATCCCTGTTTACTGTGTCCCATGCAGTTTTCTCACAAGCTGTTGGCCATTTAACTCCAGGCTTGTGCCCATTGAGGTTCTTTTCTCTCTTACGCTGGTTCGTCTGACCGGGTTCGCAAGGATCATTATGTTCATCACTAGTTGTATCCACGCAAGTCCTCCTCACGTCTATGACAGGGGTGCTGATATCCTGCGAACTGTGGTTTGCTTCCTGTCACTGGATTTCATTCGACTGACTTGACTGACTTCGTAAGAAGTACTGATCAATGTGAGGCCCTTGTCCCTTCTCCCTCAAGCATTTCATTCTCCCTTGATGAATCTTCAAACCCCTGACTGTTGTCGCCTTGCTCCAGCCGCAGACACAAACCTGGAGTTCCAAGTCTTTGCTAACTGCAGATCTTGAACTAATCTTTTGTGAAGTGCTCTCCATTCTCAGATCCGTTTCCGTTCCTAAGTCGTTAACCGTGTTATCCAACGTTGAGTCATCTTCCAACCCCGCTCTCGCAGACTCTAGGTTTATTTTTCTCTGTAAATTACAGTGAACTTTGGTTCTAAAATAAATGCTTTAAAAATTTCTGATACAGATTATTTTGTGTTTCGTTCCCTTACAATAAACAAGCTATGACCGAGTTGTTAAATGATGTTGATATAAGTATAAGACCGGCAGATAAAGGATCGGGAATAGTGATAATGAACACAGATGACTATATGAAATGTGTAGAATGTGAATTAAAGAATACGGATATATATGAAGAAGTTAAAAGCAATAGGATCATTAAATCGGTAAAAGAGGTTAAGGACATTGCAGAGAGACTATACAATAAAGGCATTATATCAAAAGAATTAAAAAAATACATGCAGCCACATAATGCAAGAACAGGCCTAGCAAGAGGAAATCCTAAAATGCACAAAGAAAATCACCATATGCAAATGATAGTCAGCACGATTGATAATCTAACACACATAATAGCTGAAATAGCAGAAAAACAACTTAGGTCACACATTGAGAAATTACCAGGCTATGTTAAGGATACAACACAATTCTTAAAAAGACTTGACTCACTAAAGCACAACCTCGTAAAGAAACTTTAGAAGCACTAGATAATAGACTAGGTAAATCAATACCCACAGCAGAGGTGCTGAACATGATCAATGTAGTTTTAGAAAACAGTTATTTTACATTTGTTGATAAAAATTACAAACAAAACGATGGTACAGCAATAGGATCTAAATTAGGAATGCATTTTGCCAGTACATACATGGGGAAATGGGAAGAACAATTACTTAGAAAATCAGAAAGAGAACCTTTAGAATACATTCGGTTTGTAGATGATATTTTTGGGGTTTGGACACATGGAGAAGAATCTCTTTTCCAGTTTCATAAAATGAAATTGAAAACGAAATATACAGTAATATTAAGGTGGACGTTCGATGGACAAGAAAATAAATAGAATTTTTAGATACCGTAGTAAAACTTGAAGAAGGTTCAATTGAGACAGTCCTCTTCTATACACCTACTGACATGCACCAGTATTTACACATGTCCTCTGCACATCCAATACACACTAAAAGGGCAATCCCAAAGGGGCTAGGAATATGAATACGAAGAATATGCTCTAAAGAAAGTGATTATGTAAAACAAACACAAAATAATGTATTAAAAACAAATCTTAAATAAAGATGATACAAAGAAAAAAATTATACAGACAGAGTTAAGAAAAGTGGATAAACTAAAAAGAGATGATCTACTAGATTATAAAAATAGAGATAAAAAGGTCAAGAGAGTCCCATTAGTAATGACGTACTCTAAACTTTTGCTCAATATTTCTAAGATACTTTGGAAACACTTACGTATTCTACATAATTCAGAAAAATTGAAAAAAGTGTTTCTTAAGGCCCCAGTTGTAGCATTCAAAAGAGAAGCTAATTTAGGTGATATGCTAGTTCACAGTAAACATAAAAGAATAATTGACAGAATAGGTTCTACAAATACTTGCACTAGTACATGTAAAGTTTGTAAATACATGGACAAAAGTAGAAATATAATTAAACATAAGAACACCACATATCCACTAAAAACTAATACCTACTGTAAAAATAGCAATGTTGTTTATGGAATAGCCTGTGAAAAATGTGATGAAATAAAATATGTTGGAGAGACTGGAACAACTTTATATAAAAGAATTCAGAACCACCTTTCATTAATTAAAAATAAAAAAATGAATGAACCAATAGTACAGCACTTCACCAGTCAAGGACATGACATAAATGATATAAAGTTTGTAGTATTAAAACAGCTAAAATTAGATAATGAATCCACATATAGAAGAATAAAAGAAAGTAAATGGATAAATATACTGAACACAATTATGCCAGCGAGACTCAACAGAAAAGAATGAACTAATTAATTCCAATAAATATATAAAAGTTAAAAAGAAAATAAACAAAATTAATTCAAAAGTTGTGCATGCTGATGTGCTGGGGAGACCATATCAAGGCTGATCCTCAGAGCCAGCATTGCATGATAATCTAAATATAAGTTTATATAAAATAATGTTAATTAGAATTAATATAGATGTAAAGATATAAGTAAAGAACACCATTACATCATGTAAGAATAAATCATGGATTTGAATATAAACAATAACAAGTAGTTGTCATGCCGTCAAACACCTATAAATACCGCCACTGTTTTAATTCAAACACCGTCTCCCTTGAGAAAGATATGCGCTCTTTCTGGTAAGGTCAATTAAGGGATTGACCACTGTGGCATACATGGTGATAAAGTGGTGGTAATAACTGGCTAACCCCAATAGAGACCTCATCTGAGCCTTGGTTTTGAGGATTGCCGCGTTCACCAAGGCCTGGACCTTGCTGACAACAAGTTTCACCCTACCATTCCCCATTATAAATCCCAAATATTGTGTCTTTTCTTTGGCAAACGCACATTTTCTCAAGTTGGCTGTTAGCCTGCTACCCTTAGAGACTGAAGGACGGCTGTGATCCTATCCAAATGCTCTCGTCAGGTGGATCTGTAAATAACCACATCGTCAATATATGCTGCCGCATATTCACGATGTGGATGTAAAACCTGATCCATCAGTCTCTGAAAGGCAGCGGGTGCACCATGTAGCCCAAACTGTATGGTTGTGAAATGGAACAGCCCCTCTGGCGTTGAAAATGCAGTTTTCTCTCTGGAAGTACGAGTTAACGGGATCTGCCAGTATCCTTTTGTCAGATCCAGAGTGGAAATAAACACTGCTTTCCGCAGTCTATCAAAGTTCGACGACCAGAAGCATGAGATAAGCACAAAATTTGGCAATGGCATTTACCTTATGGAAATCAACACAAAAACAGTTGGCGCCATCCTTTTTGGCCACTATGACAATTGGACTGCACCACTCGCTTCTGGAAGGTTCAATCACCCCAAGTTCGAGCATGTTCCATACCTCTTTCTGGGATCCGGTATAATCTATCTCGCACAGTGACACATGGTGGAGAGATAATGTCATATTCAGCAAGGTTAGTTCTACCAGTCACGTTAGAAAAAACATTGCTAAATTCCTCAATTAACATGCGCAGCTCACGTTGCTGATCAGGAAGTAATTGTTCCCCCATCAAAATGTTCTTTGTGCTAGATGTTTCTAGCTTGGGGCCCAAATCATCCTCTCTTGCCTGCCAGGGCTTTAATAAATTTATATGATAAATCTCTTTTTCATTACAGTGATCGGGCTGTCTAATTTCATAATTCACCTTTCCTATAGCTCGAATCACTTCATATGGCCCCTGCCATTTAGCACATAGTTTGGATTCTGATGAGGGAAGTAGCAGCATTACATTGTCTCCAGGTTGAAAGGTTCGGATCAATGCATTTTGATTGTAATGCTGCTGTTTCGGTGCTGAGCCGATTTGAAATTGTCCTTGGTCAAATGACCAACCAAATCTAGGCAATCTCTTAGTAGAAGCACATTCTGCACTACATTTTTGGATGAGCCTTTGTGCTCCTCCCATCCCTTTCTCAACAGATCAAGAATGCCGCGAGGCTGTAGGCCATACAAGAGCTCGAAGGGGGAGAACCATGTCAAACTCTGCGGCCCTCTCTCACTCCAAAAAGGAGGTAGGGAATCAACGATGCCCAGTGTTTCTGCTCTTGATTTACAAACCGTCTCAGCATCGCCTTCAGGGTCTGATTAAAACGTTCCACCAAACGTTCCACACAAACCGTCCATCTGTGGATGGTAAACAGACGTTCTGATGGGACGTATTTTATATACTTGCTGTAACATATTTGACAAGAAATTAGTTCCATGATCAGTCAATATCTCCTTAGGGATCCCTACTCTTGCCATAATCTGCACTAGTGCTTTGGCTATCGTCTCGGCACTAGTGGACCTCAATGGAACTGCCTCCGGGTATCACGTTGCGTAATCTACCACCACTAATATATGAATTAATATATGAATTCCAAGTCAATACTCCATGGTTGGTAAACAACGCTTGCCAGTTAAATACATTTTTCAAAGGAATGGTTTATCTTCTTATTACTGGCCTAATCAGTATCATGAAGTGTGGGAAGCTTCCAGAAATGGGGAAAGAGAGAGAGCAAATAAAACCCTTTTCAGTTTTATGTGATTTCCAACAGGATTAGTGAACAAACACAGGGTTTAAATGTGACGTGTTATAGGAACTTAATCCTTCAATCGCTGGAGTCTGTCTGCTGGGTTTTAATTTAACCCTTCAATGTGCACTGAACAGTTTAGACAAGGTGTTTACATTATCTGCTGGTTGTCCAATACTGTACCTAAAGACAAGACCAGACCTCCCTAACTATATGTGTTTTCTTCACCCAGCATTAGTAAGAAACCAAACTAAGGCTGCATTCACACTGGGTCTATTTCAAACGGATTTGGTCTTGTTCATTTAATTTGAAACAGTGTGTCAATGTGCTTGCTGTTCACACTGATCTGTGAGCAAAAAGACAGAGTTTGTTTGCATGCAAGTTAATTTCTTTTTTTTTTTGTCTCTTTCCGTTTTTTTTAAGGACAAGTTAGTTTGTGTTCGCAATGCAGTTTGAACCAGATGTTTCAAATATCCTGCAAAGCATATTGAAAGATGGCAGCTATTGGTATATTGCCCCAGTTTTTAATATAGCATGTTTGATTCTTACGTATTGCTGTGGTAGAAAGCAATGGGGAGCATTTAGCTAATTTAATGAATACATTTCTTTATTGACACTTCTGGATTGGCTTGCAGGAATGGAAAAACTGTTGCCTCAAGGACTTTTTCAATGTATTGCTGAGCAGAAAGGTTGCCCTCAATCTGCAATAAGGTGCAATAAGGGCATTCCTGTGTTAAAGGAGATTTCTCCCCAGATTGTCATACTTCCACCGCCCCAGCGGTTGGCTTCAGCAACGCAACAGTCAGCATAATGCTCACCATGATGTGTCCACACACATTGTCTTCTGTCAGGTCTCTCAAGGGCATAATGGCATTCATTGGTGAATAAAATACTCCACCACTCTCTCTGCCGCCACATCAGATGTTCTCTGGCCCATAGAAGATGACGATTTTGTCAACATGTTACCCCTGAACGGCCTCTGAGCATGAAAATTATTTTCATGCAGACGGCAAACTACAGTCATTCTGCTGATGCACGGGTTATTTCTGCCTCTGCAGTCTGAAAACGATTATGCAAATGAACGGCTGTGGATTGGCTGTGACGGTCCTGGGCCGGTTTGGTGACCCTCTGCCTTCCAGGATGTGGTCTGTCTCTCACAGAGCCAGTTTCCTGGTTTCTCTAGCCTAGTCTGCTGATCGTTGAAGCAGAATATCTCATTCTCCAGGCAACTTCTCTCACAGACAAGTCACCTTCAATCATGCCAACAGCAACCATGTGATCTTCATTACTCAAGCGGGGCATGGTCGTATCTTTTGCTTTTCTTGTGTTAATTACAATCGTGTCTTTTTGAATAGCTATCTATACAGATTTTTTACCAACTAATTTTGGCAATTTTAACTCAACTCAAAGTTTAGGATTACCAGATTTCCACAGTGAAAAATGGGGAAATTCTCTAACAGCATATAAACTATCACAATAATAGTTTAAGAATTAAACATTGGGTGAATTTATTGCAAATGATAATAACTTGTTATTTTCTTTATATTGCTTAATTGCTTATATCTATTCAGAACATGTTCAATGTACAACAAGCCAAATTTAAAAAATATATCAGCTATTACCATTTAAACATACGGTATACACATAATTAGAATGAAAACAAATAATCCACAAGATTGTTTATTTTATTTTTTAATGGCGCCAACACACACCCGTATACATTACTCTGCTATTAACTTGCTTGAGGACGCTGATACATTTTTGTACTTAACAAAAAAATAAAATAAAACAAACAAAAAAAAAAACTAGAATAGAATAGCAAAACCGGGAAGATTAACAATTTTACTGTTTCCAACTGGGACAAAAAATTAAGGCTGGAAAACTGTGACCATTTTCCCAGGATGTCTGGGAATCCTAATGCAGTTCACCTGAGATATTGTTTGTTTACTTTCAAGTTATGTTACCTTGTATAGCTCGTTTCCCAAGTGCAGAAGGACCGAGTCCAGCTGTTGTTCACATTGAGGTTTAGCAAGCGAACCAGACTCGGTGCGTTTGCCAAACAGACCGAGGCCACCTCTTTAGGACCAAACTCTCTAAACGGACCCAGTTTGACCCAGTGCCTCAAAGTTTTTGCAATTGTAATTTGGAGTTGTAACAGGGGAGATATGTGCTGACTGTCTGACGCATGCATAGTGCTGCAGGAAGAGGGCAGCAGCCTCAGAAGAGACCACCCACAAACAAAACAAAACAAGATAAGAAAAGAAATAGAGCAATAGCAGGGAAATCATGGGCAGACCCCCAAAAGTATACTTTTAAACTATGCTGTTGAGGGAACTGTGGAGTGTAGGTCGGAGTCTAGAGCCATGCAGGTAGTGATGGTCAGAGAAACTCTGCAGAGTGCAGCACCTTTATTTCGTGTTTTATTTTCTCTTTCTCTTTGTGCCTTCTGTTTTGATTATTGTTTTGTGCACCTGTGAGTGTACTCAAGGTACTCTGTGAAACTTTATTCCGTTGCTGGTAATCACAGGATAGCAGTGCCACCTTGTGGACAATAATAAATCATGCACCCAAGTTGTGTTTAGCACTACAGTTTTTTGTCTCCTGTGTCAGTGAATTAATCACCCTTCCACAAGATTCAAACATATATTTTCAATCAGGTAGAGCTTGTATATTCTATGTTTCTACTGCTGTTATATGCCTCCCTGATTTGCAATAATAAATCAAAGAAAACAGAAAGAAAACACAGCAATTGTTATTTACTTTTACAGTGTTCTCTCTCTCTCTCTCTCTCTCTCTCTCTCTCTCTCTCTCTCTCTCTCTCTCTCTCTCTCTCTCTCTCTATACACTTGGCAGACTGGTCAGTATGTCCACACCACATATGCGGTTAGCATCTCTGGGGTCTTCCCTAGTTGATAGCTCCATGAGGGCCGAATCACTGGGTCCCAAGGGGGCCTAATATGGTGCTGCTGGTGATGTCTGGGGCTCCCTGGATGGCAAAGCCACAGGGGATGACGGAGAGGTCACTTTTAAAGAATGGCAGGGACAGGTAATGGTGTTGTTGCAGTTGCAATAATTGAACCCAGAGCAGGTGACATATTTTGTAATCAGTACCATGGGAGGAGAAGCAAAGCGGGAAGTACTGATCACTGTGTAACAAAAAAAAATATTTTTTTTGTTCCTAGGTAGTAAGTGTTATTTCCTAATTGCTTATGCCTCAAAAGTATAGAATATGGCTATTATTCCCCACAAACTTTGCTTTTGTGACCAGGACAGTGATATTTAAAAATATCACTATTTCCAATGGGAAAATGAGCAAATGTGTGTCTTTTCGTTCACATAAAGTCAGAAAAAAACAACATATGACACACATTTGCCCATTTTCCCATTGGAAATAGTGATATTTTGAAATATCACTGTCCTGGTCACAAAAGCAAAGTTTGTGGGGAATAATAGCCATTTTCTATACTTTTGAGGTATAAGCAATTAGGAAATAACACTTACTACCCAGGAACAAAAATTATGTTACATAGTGTTATAAATGTCACAGGTAATCTTACTGGGAGTCAGTTTATGGTTGGCTTAGAGGAAAGGTTATTTTCTTCTATTCAAGCGGGTGGGGAGAGCGTAGAAATCATTCACCCTGCACATCAAGGAAATATTTTACAGAATTCAAAGTAGGGGAGGTTCAGGCCCAGGGTTTGACCAAACATTGCTAAAGGATCATTGGGTAGTGGATTGCAGCCAGGCCACCGAATAATGATGGGCGGCACAACTGGCTAACTTTAATTTTTCTATTAAATATCGTCCAGGTTATCTTAACACGAATGTGGACATCCTCTTCAGAAAAGCGGAAGAATCGACCCCCGTCCCCCCAAAGACCGCCATGGCCATTCATGGAACACCGCAGGGTGTGAGTGGATATATGGAGACACCCTGGAATAAGGAAGATTGGAAGTGTTGGCAGGACGCTGATTGGGCAGAGAGGAAAGGCTGCCAAGAGGTCTCCACCAACCGGATCTGAGAAACGAGAGGGGGTAGGCCAGTATATAAGAGCAGTAGGGTTGACACAAGGAGGAGGAGGGGGAGACAGAGATGAGTGAGAGAATTACCCACCATTACTACCGTCAGCTGTGAGATGGGCCCCAACTACAGCTGTGCCATTATGCCCCCCCAAGGGAACCTTGCTGAGGGAAGTGAGAGGAAAAGAGGGAGAGAACAGACAACCTGTCGGGACATGGGAGCGACTGACAGAGGGAAGGGAGATGGACTGGCGTCTGAGTGACGAGAAAGAGGAACTACGGCTATGGGGCAGTGTGTGTGTGTGTGTGTGTGCATCTATTGATCCTGCCTACCCTGTGCTTTTTCACCCCTCTATCCTTATTCTAAATAAATACGGGCTGACTTCACCCACTCACTACAACCACTGACTCCATCCGAGTCCATAAGGCTGGAATCCAAAAACGTTACACTGGTGTCAGCAGAAGTGACATTATGGAGTCAGATGGGGATACAATTGCACAGAGGACCAGTGGAGGTGATGAGACCAGCTGAAAAAAAAGCCACAGTGAAGCGTGAACCGGCCTGGCTTGAGACGTAGAAGAGAGAGGAGGCAGGTGCAGATCGCAACACACATGATGGCTGACATGCCACGAGGACGGCCTGTTAAACATAAAATGGCAGACGCATCATGGGGACCTCGGGAGCAAAACAAAAAACGTCTGACCGCTCCCATGGCGACCTCAGCGCCTGCAGCTCCCGTGGCAGTGAGAGCAGTTACGTGAACTCGGGCCTTACCAGTCAACAGCGGAGGGAGGTAAGTGCAGCCATTCAGGCTCAGTGGGCAGAGGCCTGGGCAGAATTAAATGTTATTATGTCCGCTCTGGCAGTAAAGGAAGCCGAGTTGGAGGTGGCCATGGGAGGAATGGATGGGAGGCTGGGGTGGTGAGTTGGGGATGGGGTAAGATGGGATACGGCAGTAAGAGACGCCAGGAGGGGTGAAGATGGCCTAGGTAGAGAGGATGTGATATGGAGGCATGTGCAGGAAAAGCCGATGACTTGCGTGATGAGCGAGGCCGACTTGAGGGATGTCAACAATGGCGGTGGACCTGGCGTGAGCCCGGGGAGACCTCCAGCCACGGAAACATCCACGGGCCATTCCATGCTTGGCCCAGAGGCCAAGGCCCATGCTGTCCCAT
Source organism: Polyodon spathula (assembly GCF_017654505.1). Taxonomy (NCBI): domain Eukaryota; kingdom Metazoa; phylum Chordata; class Actinopteri; order Acipenseriformes; family Polyodontidae; genus Polyodon; species Polyodon spathula. The sequence continues at coordinate 48,349,156 of NC_054538.1, read as the reverse complement.
AGGGTGCCGATGCTGGCGCAGCCCCTAATGAGCCCATTAAGAGGGAGGTGGGGCAGTCACTGGCCCCGAACTGAGACACTACAGCCCCATATCCACAGTGGAAGTTCCCATGGGCTGCCGCGGGTGAAAGTGGAGAAATTCGATGGCACGGGTAGTTGAGAGGTGTTTACTGCATGTTTGAGGCTATCGGAGAAGGGACAAGGGTCAGTACTTTAAGTCAGTCAAGTCAATCGAATGAAATCCAGCGACACTAAGCAAATCACAGTTTGCAGGATGACAGCACCCCTGTCATAGACATGAGGAGGACTTGTGTGGATACAACTAGTGATCCTTGCGAACCAGGTCAAACGAACCAGTGTAAGAGAGACAAGAACCTCAATGGGCACAATCCTGGAGTTAAATGTCCAAGAGCTTGTGAGAAAACTTGCTGGGACACAGTAAAAACAAATCTCTGTTTTACTTTGGAAAGGTTAAGTGGAACAGTTGAAAAAAAGCTGGATAAATTTGGGGACATCATCTACGCATATGGGCTTGGAGTTGAAAAAGGATGGAAAAAGTACACTAATCCTGGAAAGTCTAAATGGCAGCAGGAGATTGAATGCTTGGTTAGAGAAAGGAGGCAGCTGAGGAAGCAATGGAGAAAAACAGAACATAGTCAGAAGGAGGGAGTCAGTCTGTTACAAAGGGTCATAAAAGATAAGCTTGCAACATTGCGCAGAGCTGAGTGCCTACGGAAATGCTACAAAAAGAAGGAGCGTGCATGAACTACTTTTATAAAGATCCACTCAAATTTGTAAAGAAGATATTCACCAGTGAGAAAAATGGCACACTAAATTCATTTAGTTTGAGCTGGAGAGATATTTGGAGGAAACACATACAGATTCAAAAAGGCAGGAGCCTATGTTAATTCCTTCAGACATCCTACCTATCAATCCACCAGAATAACAAATGGAGGACTGTGCACCTAAGTGGAAAGAAGTAGAACCAGCTGTAAAAAAACCAAGGGAATCATCATCTTCAGGGCCTAATGGGGTTCTGTACAGAGTATACAAGAGTGGTTCTGGAGCTCTATGAATCCTGTGGAAATTTATTAAACAGGTTATACCAAGAGCATGACGCCGAACAGGTGGAGTCTTTATATTAAAAGAAAAAGATTCTATAAGCATCAATCAGTTTAGCCCTATTTCCCTATTTAACGTAGAAGACAAGATTTTCTTCAGTATTATTGCTCAGTGATTGTCTACCTACTTATTAAAGTACTACTTCATTGACACTTCAGTACAAAAAGCAGGCATTCCAGGTTTCCCAGGATGCTTAGAACACATCAGCATAATCTGGCAACAAATTTAATCAGCTAAAAAGGAGAGGAAGGAGCTCCATGTGACATTCCCCGATTTGGCTAATGCATATGGTTCAGTGCCACATGAACTTCTTTGGGCAGCATTTGATTTTTTCAGCGTACTGATGACAATAACAAATCTAGTGAAAGTCTACTTTGGAGATTTGCAATTTAGTTTTTCAACTTCAGAATTCAGCACTACATGGAATAATGGCAGGATGTATCATTTTCCACTGGCATTTACTATGGCAATGGAAGTAATTATTAGGGCATTGCGGTAGAGTGTCCCGCCCCTTTATGTTTATTAGTGTTTTATGTTGTATGTAATGTGTTAATATTGGTGTTTATGTATAAAGTACGCGGGATTTAAATATGGGTTACGAGCACAAGTGTTTAAAATGTATATTTGTATTTAGGCACGAGGATTGCACAGCACTTCACGTGCAGGTAAAATAATATGTGAGCACGGGGAATTGCACATTTATTAATTCACGTGCAGTTGTACCGAGACTCCAATTGAATGGTTGATTAGCAATCGAGCCTCGGTACAGCTGCATAAAAGTTCATATTTTCACTCACTCAGGGTTGTGTGTTCGTGAGTGGAGAATGGGAGAGAGAAGTAGTAGATTAAATGTATAACAATTGCTACAGCGTGCTGGAAGTGCCAGCACGGTATTTGTTTGCTGGGTTCATCCACTGTCTTGTTTAGTGTTGTCCATTTTGTTTGTTTGTCCAACGCGCCCTTTATTTTCAGGTGTGTTTTGTTTAAACCTTTTGTTTGTGATTATTATTTAATAAAACTCTGGATGGAATAGTGTCACAGATTCACCGCCATTCATCATTGTTTGGAGTCTGCATTTCTGGTCTGACGTCACTCCTATAAAGCCATCCTGTTCACAGGGATCAAAATGGGTAGTGGGAGGAGATGGCTTGGCTTCTGGAATGCGACTACCACCAATTCCAGCATACATGGATAAAATGAGAGCAGCAGTAGCCTGCACTAATCGGTTACTGGGAAAATTAACCAATAACACCAAATGGGCACAAATGCAATTCAACCCCAGTAAATCAAGGAGCATCTCTATAATTAAAGGTAAAGTAGTAGATAAAAGGTTCTATGTTAATGGTGAGGCAATACCAACAGTTTCCGAGAAGCCAGTGAAAAGTCTTGGGAGATGGTACGACAGGGATCTAAAGGACATCTAAAAGATCTAAAGTTTGTGTGGGAGAAGTTAAACAACAAGCAGGGGAAGGGATGAAGAACATAGACAACAGTGCTTTACTGGGCAAACGGAAACTCTGGTGCTTTCAGTTTGGTCTACTGCCAAGACTGCTGTGGCAACTGACTGTGTACGAGGTTTCCTTGACAACAGTTGAGAAGCTGGAAGCTTTAATCAGTTCATGCATCAGGAAATGGTTGGCAGTTCCACGCTGCCTCAGCTGAGTGGGACTTTATGGTAAAGGAATACTGCAGCTACCTGTCTCTGCTCTAATCGAGGAGTTTAAGTGCACCAAGGTCAGACTGGAAATAACATTAGTAGATTCAAGCGACAAATGTGTAAGGGAGGCAACACCTGTTTTGAAAACTGGAATTAAGTGGGCGGCAAAGAAAGCCATTGAAGATGCTGAGGGTGTCTATCAAATCAATGATTTTATGGGGCAAGTTCAGCATGGAAGAACGGGACTTAGTCTCGGTTCAGCTCCTCCTACATGGCACAAGGCAATCCCAGCTCATCGGATGGAGGAAGCTGGTAGTCAATAAGGTGCAAAAGAATGAAGAGAAGATGAGGTGTTGTCACAAAGATGGCTGGAGTGGGGGACATCAGACCAGAAACCAGGAACGAGGAAATAAACAATAGAGAAGTGGAGTTTTGGGGAAGCTGAGCAAATGGTCTCGCTCAGCATTTAATAGTGAACAGACAGTAAATAAAAAGGTTGTAACAAAAACAGCACACAGCACACAAGGCCAAAATAAACAGACAAACAAAATGGACTAACACTAAATAAACACGGTGAGCTGATATTTTAATTACTACTATTATTATTATTATTATTATTACCTCCGTCTCCTATCCCGTTCTCCACTCACTGAACACACAACCCAGAGTGAGTGAAAACATGCAGCTTTTATGCAGCTGTACCGAGACTTGATTGCTAATCAATCATTCAACTGAAGTCACGGTGCAACTGCACATGAATTAATAAAGTGCAATTCCCCGTGCACATATATTATTACTTTTTATTTGCACGTGAAGTGCTGTGCAATCCTCGTGCCTAAATACAAATATACATTTTAAACACTCGTGTTACGCAGACCTGTTTTTATCCCGTGTACCAATGACAATACACCAACATTAACACACAACATACAACACAAAACACACACAGGGGCAGGCACTTTGCCACAGGTGTGTAAAGGCTGTTTCCAAGGCCAAGTAGGGAGAATGGATGAGATAGGAAAGTGTGGAACAACGCAAGATCGGCTAGCAAGACCTATGGACAATGGAACAGAGCAGGATCAGTTTCCTCATCAGATCAACATATGATGTTCTCCCATCACCACAGAACCTAAACCTTTGGGTGGGTGAGGATCCCTCATGTCCTTTGTGTTCATCAACCTGCAACATTAAGGCCTTAAATGCCTGCGTGGGACATATGTTTTATATTTTGTACACCTGCTGTAGTGTTTGAGACAAGAAGTTAGCTCCATGATCAGTCAGTATCTCCTTGGGGATCCCTACTCTTGACATAATCTACTATTGCAGTTGTACTAGTGGACTTCAATGGAACTGCCTCTGGGTATTGTGTTGCATAATCTGCCACCACTAATATATGTGTATACCTGGAATCAGAAGGTAGCAAAGCACCCACTATGTCCATTGAAATGCGCTCAAAAAAATTATTGGCAGTGAGACCAAAGGGGCGGGCCACACTCGACCCGGTGCTACTCGCTGGCAGTCTGGGCACGTGGCTACATATTTCGACACTTCATTATAAAGCCCTACCCAGTGAAATCAAACCAATATGCATTCTCTCATTTTATCAGATTCTAATTACCTTTTGCATTTTTTAGCTTTGCCTTGAAATACTAAATTAATAATTTTGAATCGCTGAAGTAAAAAATGTTTTATTTCAATTAACAAACAATAAACAAAATATTTTACAAAAAATAAAGGTTTAGTTGAAACATAACAAAAATCTCAAACACAAAAAGAAACAAAACAGAATGTAGGTCAGGATGGGCAGTTGGTTTCACCTAGATTTTCAGTTTTAGACTTTTCAGACTTTCACCACTTCTCCTCTCTCTCTCTCACACACGTTCCTCCTCCAAACACCCACCTTGAAACAGGGAGAGCTATAGGCTTTTATATTGGTGACCATCTCCCGAATTGATCAATTAATTAAATCGGGAGATGGCCACCTTCTGCATGACGTTTTGGCTGGATGGGGCTTCCCCATCCACGCTACCAAACAATAACAAAACTCAGCTTTTTTGTCATCACATTTATAAATAAATAACTCATAATAACAAAATAATACAAACTGTACACATGGGCAGGGGGTACCCTGTTCTAAAATAAGCAAACAATACATTTGAATTAGCAAGGCTTTCTCACCCTGCCACAGACCCCTCAACAAGAACAAGGGATTTTATTCCAAGTACTTCCTGGTGCCAAAACTGGTTGGCCACCTCAGACTGATCCTCGATCTCAGACAGGTAAACCTCAGAGACGGTTCAAGATGCTGTCTTTGCAACGGCTGTTGCAATCCATCAGGCCAGGTGACTGGTTCACCACGGTGGACCTAGAGGATGCCTATTTTCACATCCCTGTAAAACGAGAGCACAAGAAGTACCTGAGGTTCGCTTTCCAAGGAACAGTATACAGGTTCTGTGTTTTTCTGTTTGGCCTCTTGCTAACACCATGCGTGTTCGCGAAATGCATGGAGACTATACTGGCGCCATTGAAACTCAATTCTCAGCTATCTGGATGATTGGCTTATTTGTGCTGAGTCTCCAGCATAGGCACACAAACACACAGAGCTCGTGACCAACCACCTATATCAGTTGGACCTGAAGCTGAATTATGCAAAGAGCCAGATAGCACCCACTCAGATGGTTACCTATCTAGGGGTCCGCCTGGACGCATAGCTCATGTTAACCACTCTGTCAGACGACAGCGTGAAGAGAGTAACTGCCTGCCTAGAATTTTTTTCAGCTCGGTAGGGCACTAACAATAGTGATTTTCCAGAGGCTAATGGGACTGATGGCAGCAGCATCGAACACCCTTCCACTAGGTCTCCTGCATAAGCGCCCCCTGCAAGCTTGGTTTAACTGTATGGCTTGTCACCAGGAGAGGTCATCACCACAGATGCGCCCAACTCAGGTTGGGGTGGTGTGTGGAATGGTCGAGGCGTGCAGGGTGTGTGGCAGCCCATGGAAACTGCCAATGCACCATGACCTGCTCAGCCAGATGCAGGGCACTTTGTGGAACTCCAACCCATTGAGCCTACAGCTTTGGGTCTGGCCCCTGAATAGCTGCATTTGAGCCCTCTGGAGTTATCTAACAGAGTGATTGATGCCCTACAAAATGCCAGGGCAGCCTCTAACCATTGCCAATATGGGTACAAGAGGGCCGTGTTCCAGGCATGGTGCTTTGCTCTTGGCTTGAACCCACAACATGCCCCATGGCAGCTATACTGCAATTTTTACAGGACCTTTATGTAGAAGGGAGATCTCCCTCCATTTTAAAAGGTCTATTTGGCAGCCATCTAGTGTGCCATGTAAAAATAGATTCAGTCTCCCCAGGAGCTCATTTCCTGGTGGTGCAATTTTTGAAAGGTACCTGGCGGCTTAGGCTCCCAGTGAAGGATATAGTTCCTTGTTGGAAACTGAATGCACTGCTTAATGTACTGATGAAACCTCCATTTTGAGCCAATACACTCAGCTAAGCTCAAATGTGTCTTTTAAGGTGGCATTCTTGCTTGCAACCACCTCCGCTAAGCGGGTGAGTGAAATGCAATTATTCTCAATATCAAAAGCCTGCCTAATTTTTTCAAATGCCAGGACAAATGTTACCCTTTGTACTAACCCTTTTTTGCCGAAAACCATCTTGGCTTTTCATTTCAACCAGTTGGTGGAACGGGAGGCTTTCCAATTATTGCTGAGATACTGATTAACAAGCACAAGGCTGTTTTGGCTTAGCTTTGTAGCTCAGTGTTTTACAACCATGTCCTTGTAACAGCTTTTTTAATGGTTAATATTCCCTACTTGAAAGGGAAGATACTAACAATGTCGACCCAAGGGACTTTTTCGACCTGAAAAAAGAAACAAGGACCAGGGTTCACAAATGGAGATTAGATAAAGGGGCATTCAGAACAGAAAATAGGAGGCACTTTTTTACACAGAAAACTGTGAGGATCTGGAACCAACTCCCCAGTAATGTTGTTGAAGCGGACACCTTGGGATACTTCAAGAAGCTACTTGATGGGATTCTGGGATCAATAAGCACAAACAACCAAACGAGCAAGAATGGCCTCCTCTTGTTTGTAAACTTTCTTATGTTCTTATGTTAGGTTATTGTCATAACCCTGGTTCCCTGAAATAGGAATATTAACCATTAACTTTGGGGTCGTGGCTTTGATGGTCGCAGTTCTCGAAGGAAAATGACATCATTGTCAGTGTGAGTAGGTCCAATATTTTTCTTGGGGGCCGAGCAGCATCTGCTCTGACAAGAGGTTCGGGTGTCAAAGGGAAACACCCATTTGTAATGGTTAATATTCCTATTTCAGGGAATCAGGGTTTTGATAATAACCTAACGTTATTTAACGTAAGATTGTCATGACTGAATAAACATCTACAGAGTAAACAGATACTCAAACAAAACTAATACTATAATGGCTCTTATTCTAGCCCACAATGATTTCATGAGGTTTTAAACCCCCATCTAGTTATGGCCCCTCCTTGGAGTAATCTAATACTAAAAATAATTCACTCTCCACAGACAAAGGATTTCTCCTCCTATGTATAGTCTGTGGCTGGAGCCCAATTAATCAAAAATTACCAATTACCTCATTAAGGCTCCAGCCATATTCGCACGTGTATGTAATCCAAACCAAACAATAACAAAACCATAATAATAAATAGAAAAAAATGATATATATATATAACTGAGTGTACAAAACATTAGGAACACCTGCTGTTTCCATGAAATAGACTGACAAGGTGAATCCAGGTGAAAGCTATGGTTCCTTATTGATGTAACCTGTTAAATCCACTTCAATCAGTGTTGATGAAGGGGAACCAAGATAAAGAAGGATTATTAAGCTTGACACAATTGAGACATGGATTGTGTATGTGTGCCATTCAGAGGATAAATGGGCAAGACAAAAGATTTAAGTGCTTTTGAACAGGGTATGGTAGTAGGTGCCAGGCACGCCGGTTTGAGTGTGTCAAGAACTGCAACGCTGCTGGGTTTTTCAAGCTCAACAGTTTCCAGTGTGTATCAAGGATGGTCCAAAACCCAAAGAACATCCAGCCAACGGCAGGCCAGTGGTCGAAAACGGCTCATTGATAAAAAAGGCCAAAGGAGGCTGACACGAATTGTGCAGAGCAACAGACGGGCTACAGTTAGTCAACTGACAGTCCAGTACAACATTGGTGCTGAAAGACCCATAATAGAATGCACAACTTGTCGTACCTTGACACGAATGGGGTATGGCAGCCGACGACCTAACAGAGTTTCACTTCTTTCAGCAAAACACAAGAAACTGTGGTTGCAGTGAGCTAAGGAACAAAAACACTGGACACTGGAGGATTGGAAAAACATTGCCTGATCTGATGAATCCTGGTTCCTGCTGTTTCACACCGATGGGAGGACTAGGGTATGGAGAAAACCACATGAGTACATGCATCCATCATGCTGCATGTCAACACTGCAGGCTGGAGGTGGTGGTGTGATGCTATGGTGTGTTTTCATGGCACACATTGGGCCCCTTGATAAAAGTGGAGCAATGTTTGAATGCCACAGGATATCTGAACATCATATCTGAACATCACCAATCAGGTGCATCTCTTCATGGCAGCAGTGTATCCATCTGGTAATGGATTTTTTTAGCAGATTTTTTTAGATTTTTTTAGCTTTTGACACCTTGTAGAGTCCATGTCCCGATGAATTGAGACTGTTCTGAGGGCAAAAGGGGGTGCAACTCAATATTAGGAAGGTGTTCCTAATGTTTTGTACACTCAGTATGTGTGTATATATACAGCTCTGGAAAAAATTAAGAGACTACTGCAAAATTATCAGTTTCTCTGCGTGGCAGAGCAAAGCTCTGCCCTTTTTAAATTGGCAGGGATGGGGTTAATTTCCCCTACCTGCCTGGGTTTATTATGTTCAGGTGGCTGGGGTTGATTAGGTTAATTAACGATCAATCAGCACCCAGCCACCTGACATAAAAGGAGGCCTCTGCTTCTCATTTGGGAGGAGGGAGCTGAGGAAGCAGGTTGGTGTTTGTGGTTGTTTGTGATTTTTTTGAATTTTGATAAATCCAGTGAAGGCATTGCCCAGCCTGGAAACCTTATTTTTGTAAGTTTTGTTTTGTTATCTTTCTATTTGTGTTTAAAGATCTTTATTTTGCCCTTTATTTTTGTGTTTATTTATAATAAAATTGTTACTTTTTTGAACTGCAGACTGTCTCTGGGCCTCTACCCACTCGCCAGCCTGCCACACTCTGGTTTTACTATTTATAGGTATGTGTTTGGGTAAAATGAACATTTTTGTTTTATTTTATAAACTACTGACAACATTTCTCCCAAATTCCAAAAAAAATATTATCATTTAGAGCATTTATTTGCAGAAAATGACAACTGGTCAAAATAACAAAAAAGATGCAGTGCTGTCAGACCTCGAATAATGCAAAGAAAATAAGTTCAGATTCATTTTTAAACAACACAATACTAATGTTTTAACTTAGGAAGAGTTCAGAAATCAATATTTGGTGGAATAACCCTGATTTTCAATCACAGCTTTCATGCGTCTTGGCATGCGCTCCCCCAGTCTTTCACATTGATGTTGGGTGACTTTATGCCACTCCTGGCACAAAAATTCAAGCAGCTCGGCTTTGTTTGATGGCTTGTGACCACCCATCTTCCTCTTGATCACATTCCAGAGGTTTTAAGTGGGGTTCAGGTCTGGAGATTGGGCTGGCCATGACAGAATTTTGATCTGGTGGTCCTCCTTCCACACCTTGATTGACCTGGTTGTGTGGCATGGAGCATTGTCCTGCTGGAAAAACCAATCCTCAGAGTTGGGGAACATTGTCAGAGCAGAAGGAAGCAAGTTTTCTTCCAGGACAACCTTGTACTTGGCTTGATTCATGCGTCCTTCACAAAGACAAATCTGCCCGATTCCAGCCTTGCTGAAACACCCCCAGATCATCACCAATCCTCCACCACATTTCACAGTGGGTGCGAGACATTGTGGCTTGTAGGCCTCTCCAGGTCTCCGTCTAACCATTAGACGACCAGGTGTTGGGCAAAGCTGAAAATTGGACTCATCAGAGAAGATGACCTTACTCCAGTCCTCTACGGTCCAATCCTTATGGTTTTTTTTGCAAACCTCAGCCTGGCTCTTCTTTGCTTCTCATTGATGAAGGGCTTTTTTCTAGCTTTGCACGACCTCAACCCTGCCCCTAGGAGCTTGTTTGGAACCGTCCTCGCCGTGCACTTCACCCCAGTTGCCGTTTGCCATTCTTTTTGTAGGTCACTTGATGTCATCCTATGGTTGCTGAGTGACATTTGAATGAGTTGGCGGTCATCCCCGGTCAGTGCAAAGTCATTTTCGCCCTCTGCCGGTCTGTAGCTTTGTTGTCCCCAGTGTGTGCTGCTTGACCTTGTTCTTATGAACCGCCGTCTTTGAAATTTTAAAGATGGAAGCAACCCGACACTCACTGTATCCCTCTGCCAGTAAAGCCAGAATTGAACCCTTCTTTTCCTCACTCAAAACTTTCCTTTTCAACTCTTTGGGCATGGTCAATAGTTATTTTTTTTATTCCAATTACTTTTGAGGTCCTACTAGCACTGTTTTGCCATCCAGCTGGTCCTATTGCAAGAGGATAGTGATGACCACAGGAGTGGTTTTTATACTTTTCCTCGTTAAATAAGATTTGGTTCAGGTGATCCCCTAATCAGTAACTCATTCAGTAGAATGAGGTGTGCCCGTGTTGGAATTCAACAGACACTGGAATGGAATGGCTGCCATACATGTAGAGATGCTGATTTAAGAAAAATTTGTAGTGGTCTCTTAATTTTTTCCGGAGCTGTATATATATATAAAATCAAAGGGGTGGTTACCCCATCACAGGCAGTCAAATGTATTTCTAGATTTCAACAAACAAAATCCAAGATAGGTTATCAATAGTTTTTACTTAAACACATCTAAAATACACAAAAAAAAAAGTTTTAAATGTGTAAAAATGCTTTTTTACACACCAGATTTTACTATATTTCCTGTCCGGTGGCCATCTTGGATTTAAGTTTTGCATTCCACTTACTTTAGCTTTCTGAATTAAAAAAAAAAAAAAAAATTGTCACTAAATATACTTTTGTTCAATAGAAAAATTAATTCCAAGCTAGATTGTGATTTTAAATTGAAAGATCTTTCTTTTTTTTTTTTTTTTGATATAGCTTGCCCTTAAAAACATATCTGTCACTCTGCCAAGACTGTCAGGAGGGTGTGGCAGCGAGACAGCCACTCTATCAATGCAGTCACACTTGCTGTTGCCATTGTCTCAGGGAGTAGATAATGAGTTAAACTTTGACAAACCTGAATGTGCGTCACTTAATCCAACCTACATATCTTCCAAACCGCACCTGTTAGGATAATAATTCAAAGAGCTATGTCTTCCAGATTCATAGCACTAACCAATTATGTAGTTTTTGAGAGTTTGAATTTGTTTTTGTTTTTTTACTATATTTTTTTACTATATTTTTTTACTATATCAACTGTCAGTGAAAACAGGGATTCAGAAAGATTAAAGGGTATTACATCTATTTTAAAGCAGTTTGTATGTGTAGTATAATTAAATCAGTGTGGTTTTGTCAAATAGGTAAACTGAAACTCAGGGAGCCACAAACATGGTGCGCAGTTAAGTCTGGAAATTTAATGGCCACTTCTCTTAGAAACAAAGTGTTATAGAATAAAATCCACTCCGACAATTTTTTGTGAGTGAACGTCTTTATTTATTAAAATTGCAGGAAGTCCGTTTATTTTACAATATTTTAGAGACCAAAAGTGGGGTTCCCCCACCCATACCCATGTGTCACGAGATAAGAAAAAAATGATAAATGTTGTGTTCGTGACAGACGTGCCTGACTATGTACTGGACATTTTTATTTTATTATTATTTCTCAGTTTATAGAGCTTCAGGTTTGAATTTGAAATGCAACCTTCATTTTGAGCATGTTTTATGAAAGCTCTAGAAATTTGCACAAGCTCCAAAGGGCCTTGAATTCCATATGAATGTGTTCGCTACAGCTAGTTTTATATCGTTATATTTTCACAAAGTAATTATCAATTATGTCAATTGTAATCCACTGCATTATTTACTTTATGATCTACATTTGCTATCTAAACCCATATTCATAGAATTATTGCCATGTTAAATCTGTATTCGTCAAATTGGTATAAAAACTTTATATATATATATATATATATATATATATATATATATATATATATATATATATATATATTGTAACAAGGCAGGGAGGGGGGGTTAATATCCTCCCAGCAGTAAACATATTTGTTTAATTATTATTTCATTGTTAGTTATTACCTGCACCTGGCTACCATTGTAAATTAGAGCCAGATACAGGGTATGTATATAAAGAAAGCAGCCACTCCCTTCAGGGCTGCTGCTGTGTGAAGGAGCCCAATTGAAGAGGTATTCAGTCGTAGTAAAAAAGGATAACTGTGTCCTTTTTGTTTTGTAAAACTGTGTTTTGCAGCTGGCAAACCGGTGATTTAGTTGCTGTTAAGGTTTAGTTAGTGCTCGAAACGAGCTAGGTGTTTATTTTAGTTTTTGTTTGTTTATTAGAAAACAGCACGTCAGCACTCTTAAACTTTAAGTCTGTGTGTCTGGGTCTGCATTTAAAGGGGCAAACGAACCGCAGAGAGTGAAGCCCGGTTTGCATTGTATATTTACAAAAGTTGTCCATTCAAAAAATTATTTGAAATAGTCTCTAAAAATTATATTTAAAATAAAAATGCTATTTCTAGTTTAACTGATGTATTTTGTAAATACTTGCCCATCCCTGGACTTTGGCAGAGGTACCATCAATATTGCAAGCTAGACAAGCACGTACCCAGCTCCATAGCCTCCAACTAATATTAATATTCATTGCATTAATATTCCAGTCATTCTTAATATAATATACTTAATATACTAGACACTCACTCACTTATCCAAACACACCTGGGCAGATTGTGTTCTTTTAATAATAATGCAATGAATATTCTGTGTTTTTACTCCAAAGGATGAAATTTCCAAATTCACTCACAAAGCGTGCCAAAGTAGCCTGGCACTTTGTTTGTGTTAAATTTAAAAAAAAAGTAGTGACTAGACTAGTTTAAAGCAAGCTAAGTCAGTACCATTACAAAAGATGGTTAAAAAAAACCAAAAAAACAAAAACTAGTTTTAAATAGACACACAGATTAAAATGGTGTGACTAAAGTCTCCCTTCCCTTCAAAAGAAACACCTGCTGGGAGAGGTTGAATTGGAGCAGTTCCCAAGTTCAGTGACTGCTACTCATTGAGCAGTGTTTTCAGTGTGGGGCACAGTGCCAAAAAAGGTCTTACAGCCTTACGTTTGAAGCTTTCCAAGCTGTAAAGGGACATTTTCAAGGATGGTTAAAAAATAAAGTGGTGAAAATGGCTTGGATGTCACTAGTTGCTTCAAAAGTGTTTCATGACCTTAAATATTCTCCTATGGTGACCACCCTCATGGCCATGAGTTTTTGATACCTAAACTGGTGGATTATATTGCAAACAAGGATTGGCATACTAGAAAGCAGCATTTTAGTGTCTGTGAGATTTGCTAAATGGTAGATAGAATCGCCAAAAAACAGAACCCTTCACTATGTACAGAGGTTGCAATGGAAACAGGTTGTTTATTTATACTGTTTTAAGGCCTTCACTGAGGTCAAGCAATAAACCCCCAGTCCCTTATCTATTGAAAGACATATTTATATTTGCTGTGTATACAGTACAAATCCAAAGCTAACCCACAACCATTATGAGAAAGGCACACAAAACTTTGGCACTTAAGAAAACAAAGTTTAGCTGTGGAGAATTAATCTGAGCACCATAGAAGTATTGGAATTAAAACCCCTTGATGTAACCATAAAGTTCCAGAGTGATGCTGCCTTTATTTGGAAACCCACAGTAAAACCTCTGCAATCTGGAACCATAAAATTGTGCCAAATTAAACAGTGTGATGTATCACAGATTTATAGTAAAAGAATAAAAAACAATTCTAGTACAGCTAAGGCCAAAGTTATGCTTCACCTAGAATTATAGGAGTGAGACATAAAAAAAACACCTATAATTTTAACATTGTGTAATCAAAGAAAGTACAAAATAATTTCAAGGTCAATTTCAAGATAATTTCAATAGTAGGAAAGTATTTCATGTTAAATTTCCAAATGTCACTTTTTTCAACTTTTGTCATTTTTAAGTACAGTATATGGAAAACTAGAAAGCGGTATGCAATTCAATATGCTAATGTAGCATTATACAACAGGTTTCATTCAACTTTATAAAGCAAAATTAGTTAATTCTATAGGGTGATGCAAAACTTTTGGCCAAAGCTGTACATACACAGTATAATAAACTCAACAATACCTCAGCAAACTAAAAATGCAACAAGTCCTCAACCAAATCCTTAGCTGTTATTAACACCATTCATTTCAACAGGAATTTGGTTGGCACCCAAAAATCATGCCAAATTATATTGTACAGAATGCTTGTATGTAGAGGGGTTGGATTAGACAGGTGTGTGTGTGTGTGTGTGTGTGTGTGTGTGTGTGTGTGTGTGTGTGTGTGTGTGTGTAGTAACTCTGGACTGGAGAGGAGGGACTGCTATAGTAGAAAATGATTGCACTGAGGGAAGACTATTGTTACTGGCAGGGGGCATTGCACCCAAGAAGTAACAATAGTCTTCCCAAGGGGCATTTAATTTTTCACTATGAGCTGAGTCTGCAGTACATATTTAATATATGAATTAGTCAAAATAGTACGTGAGGTCTGGTTGGCTAGTAAATATGACTTTATATTTTTGGTTTTAAATATAGCTGTATGACAAGGTTGCTGAGTGGGTACGGATGCAGAGGTGATGCAGTACAGGAATAACACAGACAGAAACTGTAATCCGATTTGGAAAAGGGCTTTTATTATTTCTAATCCTGGTTTGGTGTCCAAACAATAAACCCTGGCAATACACACCAATGTGTAATGCGCAGAGGTAATAATAATAATGGGTGGAAGCCCAAATAATAAACTCACTTCATCTGCCCCACAATAATACTGAACACAGTCACCAGTCCTGGGCACGTGCAGTAGTGCTCGTGGTAGGTGATAACAGGTCATTTTTGTAAGTGTGGTGTAGTGTTGTTCCGGCCTTGTGCTGGCCCAAGGCGACAGCTCCGGATACGTGTTAGCCATCTGGTGGTTTACAAACAAGACAATTACTAACATGCACAAACAAACAGAACACTCACGAATATAATTGCAGTTTTCACTGGGGTCTCTCACGGTCCTTCTAGTCCAGGGCTTCTCAAACTCGGTCCTGGGGACCCCCTGTGGCTGCTGGTTTTCATTCCAACCAAGCTGTCAATTACTTAACTAGACCATTAATTGAATGGATAATTTGCTTAATAAGACCTTTTTACTTGTTTTCAGTTCTTGAACAGTTGCATATTTCAAGTTAGCTATAACATTTAATAGTAACTTGAACTGCAACTGTTTAAGAGCTGAAAATAAGTAAACATGTTGGGATCAAAAGGGGCTGGCTCACAGCACTTATGAAGGAGTAAGAGAGAGGTTTGTGCTGGGAGAGAGAGTTTCGTAAGTGTTTGTGCTTTTGTTTGTGATTACCCGTGAATTGAACTTGACTGTTTGGCTGCCTGTACCCCTCCCCTGGGTGACATCACTTCCCACCGGATAGCTGTCCGGGAGCTGTAATTTCCACTGGGTCAGCCATCTTGTTTCTGGTAGTGTGAGGGCATAATTTACCAGCAGATTTATCCTCACGTACCGCCCATTCTCGACCCTGCCCCTGGCCCTATCACTATATATACACACACACACACACACACACACACACACACACACACACACACACACACACACACACATAATAAATGGGCTTCAGTGAGTTACAGCAAAATAATTCCATCTAGAGTTTCTGTGGCGTCATAAATTACGAGACCGAAGGTCGAGTAATTTATAAACTGTCATAGAAACCGATTTTTTTTATAAGACATGGATATCCTTGTGATGCTGCGGAGAAAGAAGACGAGGCTCAGCTGTACAGTTGTTTTTTAAACTGAGTGTTTCAGTGCTGTACAGACGTTCTATGTCATTAGCCATTAGTGCTTCATCTATATTTGGATGATTGCATTTACCTTGTTTTAATTTCCCATTCCTCTTCAGTTTCTCTGAGATACGAATATGCCAGCTTGACATATTTTTTTAATGTATTCTCATTTTGTTGATCATTAATGAACATTCCTGTACTGTAGGTGTAATTGTCAAGTGATTGAAAACAAGACCTTTTGTGTTTGAATTGAAAGTGATGGTCTCGAGGAGTCGAAATTCAAGTATATTTTCCTCTAGAGGAATTATCACCTTTTGACATCACTACTGTGGTATTATGCCTTTTTTTCGAATGGCTAAGGATGCAAATATAGTCTTCTTCCATGTATTATATATAAAATAGGGTTAGATGTATTACTTCTTTCTGTGTATTGTAACACTCTTATCAGCTTTCAACACAACCGTAATTGCGTAATATTTGATATTCCCAGAAGTATCTAGATAATGCACACATAGTAAAAGTGCACTTAGAAAACAAACTTTATTTGCAGAACCTGGTTGTGCATTTCACTTAGATTGTAGGTACCATATATAGCTACAATGTGGAAATCATAAAAAAGAAAGTGCTTTTCTTTGTCATGCACTGGGTTGTATAAACAGTTAAAAAAAAGAAACAAAGCAATGTAAACAGACTAAGCTGATCGACTAGATTGATTAACGAGTATATAAACCACACCAACTGTCCCTTTCTTCACACACAGCTGCAAAAGAACCGAGAGACTAGAAATGATTGTCTGCTGCCAAGGGATTGGTGTTCTTGTCTCTGTTGCCATACTCTCAGTGTCCACAGGACCTATAGTGGTTCAAAAACGGGACAACCAAAGCAGCAATGGAGTAAGCGAAGCTCTCAACTACGCACTGCAATCCTACAACGTCATGTCCAAGGAACAATATCTCTACAAGAGCCTTAACTTTACTTTACAAACAATTCAGGTAAATATTAACTAAAACATTATGGCGCCCATTGACGTGGATAAAAGTTTAGTTGAAATTAAAATAATTCTGTTTAATTTTGTTTCATTGTATCAGATGGCTTTTTTATTGTTATGCACCAACCAAATAGAAGTTTGCGTGGGGGTTGTGGACATGTGTAGGATAATTTAGTCAAGAAAGATGACAGACTAGACAATGGCATTGACTACAGTCAGACTGGTGTCAGTGGATGTCTTTTGAGCTTCCCTCCATGCCTGCTGACATGAAGACCCTTGCTATTCAATTCAGAGTTACAGTTGTGGGAATTACAATTTTGCTGAATTTTATGATGGTTTTGTGATTTGGACAACTGGGACCAACTAACTCTGTTGTGACCCGAGTCAGATAATAACCTAGCCCTCCAGTGTAAAAGACAACACTAATGAATTAGTTTGCTGTACTACCTTTTCTCTACTGTATTTGAGATTCTGGTTTGGGGAATATGTGACTTGAGCACTAGTGGTCTCAGCCTCCCTGCATGGACACAACTCAAAACCACAATGGCAACAGACAGATAATTACAAATATTATTGACTATAGTTTGCCTACTGTTATCACTGCATATCGTCTCTGCTATATGTGCTTTGAGTTCATATGAAGTACATATTATTTTGTTAAATAATGTAAAGACTTTTTTCTGGTGCAAACTTATTCAAAATATAACTCCAACATATGTGTGTAAAGTGATTCAAAGCAACTATTTGAAAGTACTCTATAGAAAGAGTGAGCTGGGAGGACTATAAATTCTTCAATATTTTGGAGCCTCCCGATTCACCCCATTATTAATTTCTATTGTAAACTAAAGGTAATGTACATGTCATTAACTTCATACATTTGAATAAATTACAGTATAGAATTTTAGAATATTAAGTATAACTAAAATGTGCTTTGAGTATGCAGGGAGAATATCTTCTGTGTAAAAGAGGTTTTTATGCTAGAGAGGTACACCACTGACTTCAAATACATTCCGTAGGACGTCTTGTTATAATTATTATGTGATGTGTTTTTTTAAATACCCTGGATTCTTTTTTTAAATAGTCATGTATGCGCTCCTGTGCTGTGAATGGGAGATGTTATGAAGTTTTTTTAATTAAACTGTGCTGTGCCCTGTTATAGCAGAGAAACTCCACTTCTCATGCAATTCATGTTATACGGTTAACATTAAGAGTTTCCACAAACTCTTTTCTTGTAGGTTATGAATGGGAAAGAGTATGTGATAGATGCCGCGATAGGAAGAACAGAATGTCTGAAGGGGATTTCTGCACAGTATCTTTCTGATTGCACTTTAATGCAGAATCCAGGTGACGTGCAGGTAAATTACTTTTAGTATATTTTATCAACATGAACTCAATTATTCGTCTTACCAGCCATCCCCACCCCATCTCAAATCACTGATTTACGGTCTTGTTTCTGTATATTGCAATCATGTTTTTGTTGCCTTCCTCATTTTACTGTGGCTTTTTACTCTAGTGTAAATTCATATATTGCCATGGTTCCCTCTAAACCCATTTTTGTTGGCAGTTTTTAATGTCAAATGAGCCATTGTAATCACAATATGACATACTTATAATATAATATACAGTCTCATGCCTCACAATGCCCCCTGAGGCATGGCAATATCCACTCAGCCTGTTGTGCTATACTTCTTAATTATCAGGACACAGGTCAAATTAGTATGGCCCCAAGTGGATATTAGATGCACTCTCAGAAGCTGCTGGCACAGTGCCTGGCTGTAAATGATCCTATTTCCTATCCTTTTTTTTATCAGTATTAACTTTTAAAAAGGAATGGTAGAGGTAGGTTTTTGACTGTAGTTGCTTTCCAAAATTAATTTTCAGTGGTGGCAATATAATGACGATGCAGGGGCTCTGTACTTATTGGTACTGGTTGCACAAGAGCAGCTACAGTTGTACGAGTCATTGCTACTATTTTCCTACCGACAATAGTATGATCCAATGCACACTGACAACCCACTGCAGTACCATGGCTCTGTATCTGTAACTGTGTGCTACCTTGTCAGGTACCAAATCAACAGTGATGCCATTGCTAGTAATGTTGTGGTCTGCTAATGGTTTTGCTAGGGGTTGTTTCAGTTAGTACACTGATATTTTAATACTATGGAAATGGCATATTGTAAAACAGTTCTATAAGATTGTCATTCAGTGACTAAATGGTGTTCAAAATCATTTTGAATCATTTTCAAACACTAACCAAATATTGTACCTCACAAAGCAATGGTTTTAATAAAAGCCATATGGCAGGCATTGTATGTCTCATGTAATTCTTTGCCCATTCTCTTACAGATCTTGGCTTGCCATTTCGTAGTCTTGACTTGGCATGATAAAAACATTCTCCTACAATCCATCTGCAAAGATAACCAATAAACTATATATAATTACTATCAATTTTCTTGTAACTAGTATATAAAATGTGTGCTTTTAAGCTATTTCGAATCATTAGTATACAAGTTAATGTGCTGAAAGCATTTGAGGATTAATAATTACTGTTTAAATGTGTAGAAATATGTCAAAATAAACTTCCTGTATAATATGTATAACTGCTCAATATATTAATACACAATTGTTGTTACTTAATGTGTTTTGAATTTTTTTATTTCTTATTCCATAGTGACCATTCTGACAATTTCTCCTCAAATTCTAGAAATAAAAAACTGCCAGTCTAACATTTATTTTGTATCACTGTGTAATGGGAAATATGACGCCTTTGGTGCTTTACATGCTTGATATCTAAGCCTTTATCATATTTCTCTCTTTGAACCCAAGAACATAAAATTTGACCTTAGGTTATGAAAGATGGTATCACGATAATTCACACCCACTGATCAAACAAACCAAAATTGAACTTCAGACTTCCAAATCGGAGTGTGGAACCACCTAGTTGCATGACATTACAGCAATTTTCCTGAGAAATTGAAAGGTTTCTTGTATCTAGTGACATAACTTGCCCTTATTATTTCTACGTATCAGATGGCGCCATCTCCACATGTTACCATCTTTAATGATGATGAGATCACTTTTTTCAATTCCAACTAATGGAATCCAAAAAGAATCGTAATTTAAAAAAAAAAAAATTCAAAACAAAGCTTTAAATTATACTGCATAACAGATATGAAGTCTTGCAAAACAGGTACCCATAAGAATATATATTTTTGTGTTTTTAAATGATTTCTAGAAAGCAAATATATTTATAAATAATTTTCAGCCTCAATGTCTACTCAGTGCGATGAAATTATATTTTGGCTGAGACCCTACCTTTCACACCAGTGGTGACAGGCGCATGCGTGCAATGTGATAGAGGTGACTCTCCTTTGACTAGTCATTGGTCAGTACCCAGCTCCCGTGTGACAAAACTGCAAAAAAAGACAACCCTATTTTTTTCGCCCCGGCATCTCAGGCAGGGTGAAAGTTTTGGTACGAATGTTTTATTATTTTTTGTTGTGGTGTGTTGTACTGTATATTCGTTTGGCACATTGCATCCGGTGCGAATAGGCCTTTAACCTTAGCTTCAAAAGGCAATAAGTGTGAAACCAGTACTTAGACTGAATTCAATTTTTAAATATATTTGCTTCCTGTAAATTATTTAAAACACAAAACAAACATATGTTGTTATAGGTATATTTTTTTTCTCAAGCACAAATGTTTGGTTTGGTGTAGTATTGTGGTTTAACTAGTGAAGATATAAATTGCAAAATAGTATTCCTCACAGCCTTGAGAAGTGTATTTAAATTAATCAAAATAGTATAGTTAAATCTTAGTGATTAATGTTAAATATTTATTGATTTGGGTTTAAATATGTTGTATTCTTTAATTGTTTTTGTTGTGTTGCAGAAACAGGGGAAACAAATTTGAGTACATTAAACATGTTAAACACAAATAAATACTGTCTACGAAGCCACAGTTTTCAGTTGAATTGTAGATCAATTATCAATTGAAATACAAAATAGATAATCTGACATCTAAAAAAATCATTTTTATAGGAGTGATGAATGACTTGGACACTCACTTCATTAAGTCCGCTCAGACTCCTTATAAAAGTTATAAAACCATGGCAAAAGCATAGCAATGTGTAATAAAGAATGGGCAACAATCACTGTAAACATGCTAAAGTATGGTAAATGCTTGGGATAATTGGGAAAAATGTAGGAAAAACAGCAAAATGCCGTGAAAATTGGTAATTTGGATCAAAGGTTTACTAAATATCTTTAAAAGTAGGTGGGGCAAAGTGGCTGCTGATTGTGAACAGGTGCAGAGGTGATGCACTTCAAGAACAAACACAGACAGGAAGCTAATCTGTTCCGGAAAGGGGTCTTTATAACTTCCAGTCTGCCGACCAAACAATAGGCTCTGGCTAGGAGGTAGAAGACAGGGATTGAAGCCCAAATCAATACACGTGATCCACCCCACAATAATACCAGCCATGGTCACCACTTTGGGTGCGTGCAGTAGTGCTCGTGGTGGGTGATAATTTATTATAGTGACTGTGGTGAAGTGTTGCTCCGGCTTTGTGCTGGCCCAAAGTGACAGCTCCGGATACATGTTAGCCATCTGGTGGTTTACAAATAGACAATTACTAACAAACAAAAACACACAAAACACGAATATTCTTTATAACAGGTTTTTCTGGGTCTCTCACGGTCCTTCTAGTTTCAATATGCAAAAATCAAGCAAAGGAGCAGATTGCGATTCTCCACCCCCTTGGTAAATGAGTGCAGCTGTCTCTACAATCTGCAGCTGCTACATTGTTTCCCTTCCAAGGGTAAATAGTTCTTGCAACAGAGTCTCGCCTTCTTCCAGACTGACCGACTTCCCGACCCTGGGAAAGAACTGTAAGGCCAGCCAGTCCAAAGGACTCTACTTTCACTGCTTAGGGCCCTCACAGGCCGGGAGAGAGATTTACAACCAAGATTCATTATATTTCTGTCACAGTAGGCAAGTTTTAATAAGCAAGACATCCCACAAACCCAGTTACAACCAAATGTTATCCATTTACTACCAATGCAGAATGACAGTGGATGGACTTCTGTAACCACATTCAGTAAGAGAGCTGTTGGCAATTACACACACTCACAATACTCAGTTACTTACCTGCTTTTATTAATATTTATTTCTACCTCCTTTTCTTGATAACACAATTTTATTTAACATTTGTTTTCAATTAATCAAAAATGCATTGTGTGTGTACTATATACATTTCACACCCTAAATGTACTGTTGCATAGCAGCAAGTACGTAATCTTGAATCTCCTGTCATCTATTGAATGGCTTTTAAAATAAATTAGACAGAGCTGCAAGTAAAATACATAATTGATGATATCAACTCTATGGAAATAACAGATGCTAGATAGTGTATTATAATGCTTTAAATTGTGTACAGTACTAGGATCCCTTTCTCAAAGTTTATCCAAGGATAAGAAACAGTATATCATAGTCAGTAACATGCATCCCTTACCCTGGCTGGAAATTCAAAATTAGAACTATCAGTAATACTGATATGGATGTATGGGCAGACAAACACCCCTACAGTATATTCCTAAAATATGATACTCAATATCTTAAGCTAAATAATGTTATTACTAAATATCATAACTTGATAAGCAATTATGCAGATATATGCAAACAAGTGTGACATTTGATTACAATTGGATAAGTGGTTCTCCAGACATATTAAAAAATGTAAGTGTGGCATGGATGTACAGACACTCCCATATATCCCTAGAATCAGATACTCAACAACTTGTGCTAAATATTGTTCATACAAAAAGTTTAATGGCAGCTGTGTAAGGGATTCTCCAGATATGACAAAAAAGTAGTGTGTCAGGGTTTCTCAACCGAGGGTCCACGGCTCCGAGGTCCTTGAAGAGGTTCCAAGGGGTCCTCCAAAAATAAACCAGAGAATTTTCCCTGCATGCTTACGACAAGCTGAAACCTATTTGCATCAGCATTTCATAAGCATGTGCAGAAATGAACACGTTCTCAGGTTACATATAGTGTAATAGAGCTATTTCAGCGGGAGCACAACAGATTACAAAGCAGAGGAAATCATTGTAAACACACACACAATAAATACCAGTTATGGATTCATTTTTAATTCAACCATTGGCATCAAAACCTACAGAACAATGATACAGAACTTTCTTCAACAAGTTCAACCGTAAGAGCTAAAGAACAGTAAGGAAATGGTGTTGTGAGTAAAAAACAAAGTAGGGTAGGCAAACAGTTTTTTAAATTTCAACAAACAAAACCCCAAATAGGTTATTAGCAATAGTTTGTACTTAAACATATCTGAAATTAAACAAAAGAAAAAAAAATTCAAATGTTTTAAAAATGCTTTTTTACGCATAAAATTCGACTACAGTTCCTGCCTGGTGGCCATCTTGGGATTTAAGTTTTGCACTCTACTTACTTTAGTTTTTTGAATAAAATAAATAAATAAATAAAGATTTGCCATTAGCATACTAAAACTTTTCATTAGAAAAATTCATTCCAAGCTAGATTACGATTTTAAATTGAAAGATGTTTTATTTTTTTTTATGCTAGAGCCTACCACTAAAAACACACCTGCCACTCTGTGCCATGCCCTCTGGAACCTTGACAGAGACAGATGCAGCAAAATTAATCGGTGTCATTTGTAAATGCATGGGTTTTCTTTATAGAAACATAACGTATTATCACATTTCACAGGGCATTAGTCTGTTACAAAATTATAATTATACCCATTATGCAATATTTTTGTAGTATTTCTTAGGGGTCAAAAAGTCATAACATTTTACATATTAGTCATTAGTAAAGAATGTTATTATACAACAATATGTGCAGAATCAGATCCACCATGAATTGTATCGATGTTTAGCACTACTAGCCCTGTGAGTGTCTACAGTATCTGAGCTGCCTCTCTGCAATTAGCTTCTAAGAGATTTTTCAATGATATTGACCCTACTTTCTAACAGTGAGTGACTGATGCAGTAGCGTACCAATTGCAGCACAGGCTATAGTTTTAACCAATCCCATATATAACACCCCCCACTTGAAAATTACCAATTATACGACTCCCTCAACTCCCGCCTCATCAGTTGTTAACGACAGACAACTGATCAAATTTAGAAAATCATTACTGCTTTATTCCGCCTCCAAGTGACGGACATATGTTTTGATCAATCATACTTACACTCTGAGCTCTTGAGGTATGCCCACAATTCTTATGCATTGCTGTCTGTGCTGAGTCTGATGACATACCTTCTGAGCAAGCGAGCAAGCAAGCAAACGCACAAAGTACGAGAGATGAGAAATTCTTGAAATATTTTGACATATCAATGATGTCAACAAAAACATCTTCGACAGCGATACACAAAAAAATGAGAGGCAGAACCAGAATTGAAAGGTACGTACAGATGTTATTAGTTACTACATTTTAGTTTTTCATTATGCAATGGAAACAAGTGTAGCCCTAGCAGTACAGGAACATTCTGACTGCAGTGTTAGTAGGCCTGTTTCAATTTTAGCTTTATTATTTTGTGTAAAAGTAAAATTGAATTAATGATTTTCTGAATTATTTTACATAAAAAGGTATATGTCTAACTTCATTATGGTTTAAATGAGCTTAATTAGGGTAGGCAAAACAAGTGTCTAGTGATTCTGCCCCTATGGAGAGCTCTGCTCAGAGCTTTGCAGTTTTGTTTCACTCACTGCATAATTGAGCATGAATCACTGAAACACAATGTCTGCAGTTATCATAAGTTTAAATACTAAATACATATTAATCACAATACACAGTTTGAGAAAATGTCACCTTTGCAAGCATTTTAAACTGGTAAATTAAATTTTAAATTATATTCCAAAACATACAATTAAGTATAGTATACTAATTGAAAACATTCCATGTGCAATTTACTTTTAATTTTGATTGTAGTATCATATATGTCGAACTCAAAACACCACCTCAACCTAAATGCATAGTGATGACAGCTCAAAATGGCGACAGTGGTGGCTCCACAGCACAATGTTTTTAGGAGGTTTGCTGGTAAGCTTAAAACTTTTATATTTCAATTTAAAATCACCATCGTATTTTTTTATTGATAAAGTTGTAACATTCTTAATAGATTTAATAAAAAAATAAACAAAAATATAGCTTCCAACAACAAATAAAAACTAGTAATGACAAAATTAACTGTATTGTTTAAAGAAAATAATAAATTAACATATCATTAACAATACAGGCAGATTTGGGTAAATTCAAAACAAACAAACAAACAAACAAACAAGAAAAGTAATGAATGTTCCCAAAAACATCCAAATCCATATTAAATGTCCAGGTTAGAGCCCGCAAAAAAATAAAAAAAAACACACACACACACACACACACCAGCCAAATCCACTGAAAAATCATATGCAGCTCAAATTTAACAGTCATTAGTCCAAGAAAAAAATTAAGAAAAAAACTGGCCTGATCTCACTCATTCTTCAGGAACTGCATAGAAAACCCAAAGCTGATATTGGATAGGGTTGCAATCTGTGACAAACAAACCCAAACAGTCGAAGGAAATCCAAAAAATTCAAATACACGAAGAGAACAAAATACACAAAAAACAAAAAAGAAAGGAGACTAGCCAAAAAGGAAACAAAGTATCAAAATAAAATAAAATGCTAGGTAATATAACAGACTTAATTAGTAATCCCACAAAGATTACTGCTAGTGAAATAGTTTAGAACTAAACTAATTTTAGTAAAGTTTCTAATTGTAACCTGGAAAACCAGGATAAAACTATTTTTTTAGTAAGGCATAAACCATCCCTCTCTCCCTTACATTCTGTCTCTCTCACATGCCATGTGATGTGAACTTGGGGTTTCCCCTTAAACCCAGGGGGTGCTAATTAGAACACCTGTTGCCAATCAGCCCCAGGTTGACAAAGAAAAAATAATCAATTCCCTAGCTGATTCTGAACACTGGGGGGGTGGGGGGTTAATTCAACTGGATAGTTTCTTTTAAGGAAATTAATCAAAATGCTAACATTTTGATTTATGTAACAATGTTACATAGTCCCCACCCCCCAGGGTTAGCTTGGGGGAACTTGGACAAAATAATTATTTCAGGTTATCAACATGTACAGTCATGGCTTGGTTTGGAGAAGTTTCCATTATAACTTTGTAATTGACAGGTCCAAGACATCTCAGATTTCAATACCTTACCTGGACCTATCCACTTAGTTGCCAATTTAGCTGTAAACCCATTTGAGGCATCTGACATTGGGTGTGACCTTATCCATAACTTAGTTCCAATCTCAAAACTAATGTCGGCGTGAGTTATAATACCTAGTCTGACTATTTTGGACATTAGCTACATTCATTTTAACTTCAGCAATTAATGTAGCATGAAGCACTTGGGTTAGGTGATTTGGAGACTAACCATTCCAGTGGTCCTTTTAAAAGGACATCCTAGGGCAAGCTCAGCAGGAGAATACCCTGTACTTTCCCATTTAGGTGAATTGATAGCGAACTGAAATCCAGACAGCCAGATATTCCACTGATCATGATGCTGTCCTACAAATGAAGAGATCATCGTTTTTAAAGTATGATTAATACGTTCAGTAAGATTAGTCTGTGGATGATAAGCAGTTATCATTTTTTTACGACTCCCCACTGACTACATACTTGGCTTAAAAGTGCAGATGTAAACTGTGGCCCTCCATCAGACACTAGATTTTTTGGAGTTCCTCACCTAATGAATATATCATGAGCCAGAACTAAAGTGGTCTTAGAAGCCTTTGCATCTCTAAGTGGAAACAATTCCACCCATTTGGTAAAATAAATCAACTATCACTAAAAGATACTGGTGGCATAGCTTGCTGTGAGGTAAAGGACCCATCAAGTCAATTCCCCACATCTCTCCTGGTTCAGTAAGAACAGTAGGTTTTTTGCAATCAGGCTTGTACATCCTTGCGTACTAGAGACCAGTAAGCCACGTCAAGTGTCTTGAAAGTCTTCAACCGACCCAAATGACCCCCTAGAAGGCTGTCATGGTAGCACTGTAAGAAAAGTGGTCGCATTGAAGTAGGTACAAAAAGCTGGTATTTAGTTCTACCTGCTACCTGGGAATGCATTGATACAAAATATCTAGCTCAATAATATAAAATATTCTTCCCCATTGTACTTCAGATTTTGCAAACTCTACATAATGTTGGGTGTTTTGGTCAAGTTCTTCTTTCTTTTCAATTTCATTCCAATCCACTGGTAAGGGAAGATTTTCAGACCATTGTCACAGGAAATAAGTTAACCATGAAATACGTTAGTGTTTTCCATTTTCAGCCTTTCTGCACACGTGTGAATTTTAGAATTTAAAAGGCAGGGTTAAGCCGTCTCCATTTTCTGGTCGGTAAACTTTAAATTGTTTTACTTTTAAAAATGTTGTCACGATCTTTATTAAAGCTACGTTATATGTGGTTAAAATTGAAAACACACTGTTATAATATTAATAACACTTTTTATTGTATGTATTTTATTTAATAGCGGATAACTTTAAGCTACTACAAAGACTGGTCGTGCGATTTATTTTTATGTGCATTATATTTGTGTTAAATAAACACTTTTAAAATAATATGACAATATCTATTATTTAACATTCCCAGTTTAAACCATCAGAGTTGTCATTTTAAGTTTATAATCGCCAGATATTTACATTATAGGTTTTCTTTGTACAAATATTACCAAAAGTGAAATAAATACGATATTCTGTATATTGGTTATGACATATCAGAAACAATTAAGCATTATGATTTATTTTTTTGTGCAATTAGATTATTACAGCTGTTAAGTCACAAACCCCTCCCCTCTATAATGTACACTACCCAGGCCCACCCCAAAAAAGGCGCAAAATCTAAAACAATTTATTTTTTATAAAATATACAAAAAACAAAACCAGATCGCATCACAAGCATCGATCTGTAAGTACTGCACTCTAATTTATCATTCGTAATACGTGTGGGTATACACACGTCCATATATATGAAGTCTGCGTGTGTTTCTTTGTATGATCATATGAAAGTATGCATAGAAAGCCAATCGTTTTGTGCATTTCTCAAATGATCTATCTATATATCTTAAAACACCATCTTTCACTAAAGCATATACGTTTTCTGTATATATTAAAACAGGTTTAGATATTCCCACATGTAGACTTGATTAAAACATCAAAAAGTATTCTCTGTATCAATAAAAGTGTTTGTACCCACTTCCCCATAACATATATTTAAAAAAAAAATACAAAACAAACAAGCATTTTACCATGAAAATAATAACTTAGTTAAACTTGAGCCTAGAATAAATGTTTATTTGCTTATGCCACAGTATGATATAATACAACATTTTTGAAAGGAAATAAACGTTTGACAAGTAGTGATTTTAACTCTGCATAAACATACTGACAAAATAATGTTTTTAAATATTTATTTGCTAAAAAACAGACTGCACTTCCAAACACAGCGAGAGCTTTACATTAAATAAAATGTATTTATAAAAAATAAAAAAATAAAACACTTAAACGTACTGTGATGAGTCAAAGGGGTTTCGGTACGCAATTCAGCCTCCCAACAGTAGAAGGCATCAAACCAACTCGGGACTTCCCTTACCAAGATCTTGTGACCATGACAAAAGTCATCTTTTTGAGGGGCGGCACCTTGGTGAGGGGCGGAAATACGAGTATGTAAATTCCAGCCACTGGAGTCAAGTGAAGTTAAGGATACCTGTCAGTCTGATCCACTGACTACCGGGGCGGGGTTTGCATACTAAAGGCAACGTGCTACTGTGTTCGGTGTTGGTCCTGAGGAATAGAGGCGGGGAAAAAAAGGCTGGAGGGAAGTACGTGCGGGGTTAGACTGTGTTATTTACTTTTAATTACGGACGGAGGCCTTACTAACTTTGCTCTTTTCTGTTTTTATTCCTTTTTGTTTCATTTTGGATTTGAGCAGATCATAAAGAGGATTAAGAGGCTTCCGTTCCATTATTTTTGATTACTCCAGCACTCCCTCCCTCACATCCTTCTTTATTTTTTATTTTTTTCTTTTCCGTGTAATTTTTATTTTTTTTACACTTAAATCACTGTCTGGAAAATCCATTTTTACTCACACGCCTCACACATACATTTACACTTCGATAAATAGACGACAAATGTTACTTTTTTAAAACTGAAAAATACGGTCTCCAATACCTGTTTTTGTTTAACACAATACATATGGCATTCTGTAAAATCTCCACATAACCTTGCCTTTAAGTTCTAAAATTCACGCGTGCGTAGAAAGGCTCAAAAAGGCAAATGTTAACATATTTCACGGCAAACTTATTCAAGTGACACCGTGTCTGAAATACACATGCAGTTGTCACTCCAGGTGGAGCTCGGGATAGTGCATCAGCTACTGCATTCAGGTTTTCCTTTTCGGTAAATCACCTTGAAGGTAAAATCTTGCAATTGAAGAGCCCAGCGTATTAACCTGGAATATGGTTATTAAATACCCACACTAAAGCAGAATGGTCAGTGACAACTTCAAAAGATTTTTCCTTCCAGGTATAGTCGCCACTTCTCTACCGCCCAGACAACTGCCAGACATGAGGCATAGGCAATGACCTTTCCAGAGATATCTTGCTGTTTGGTCAGGACAGCTCCAAGGCCCACATTATTAGCATCCATGTATACTCTAAATGGCAGTGTGAAGTCTGGATGGGATAATATTGGTGCAGATGATAATGCAAGTTTAAGGTATTCAAAAGCAGTTTAGCAATCTGGACGCCACTCCCATGGAACAATCGTATGCTTCAGTCAATTCAAAAGGTGCTGAAATATCTCCAAAGTTGTTAATAAACTCATGGTACCAGGCTGCCATGCCGAAGAAACGCTGAACTTCCTTAATATTGCTGGGTGTAGGAACTGCTGAATAGCTTCTGTCTTGTCAGAGTCAGTGGACACCCTGTGGCCAGACACAACATGCCCGAGAAAATGGAGACTGGACCAGAACAAATGACCCTTGTCTAGGTTGAGTGTAAGATTGGCACTGCATAACTTTTGAAAAACTGCCTCCAAGTCATGAAGATGTTGCTCATGAGTCTGGGAGTACATAATAACATCAAAATAAACAAAGAAAATTTTTCCGTTTAATTCACCCAGGACCACCTCCATAAGCCTTTGGAAAGAAGCCGCAGCATTTTTCAAACCAGACAGCATAATGCGGAATTGGTAGAGTCCCGAATGAGTGATAAAAGCAGTCTTTTGGGCATGAGCAGGATTCATGGCAATCTGCCAATATCCACTTCGCAAGTCCAGTGTGCTGTATATTCTAGCATTGCTCAAGGACTCCAGAATTTCATGAATGCAAGGCATGGGGTTATGCGTCCAGGTGAGATTTTCCGTTGAAACCCTGATAATCCACACAAAAGCGCAAGTTTCCATTTCTCTTTCTTACTAAAACCACAGGGGCAGCCCAAGGTGACAGGTGACTATGATTTTTTGTTTTTAGCATTTCTGCCACATGCTCGTCTATAATGCATTGCTGGAGATTCCCTGTAGGCTCTTCGACGAATCTATGGTAACGATGTTATGCTGGGCTACATGGGTTTTTCCTGTTAGGGATGTACAAACTTCCGACCAGGCCTTCAATAACTCCAGCAACCTGAATTTCACTTCTAATGTACCTCCAGGTAGCTCCAGGATCTGGACTCACTAGCCCTTGGCAACAGTTTTTAGTCTGATCAGGAAAAAACACATAGACTCGTTGCGGCATTAGTGGTTAGTGCTAAGTTAGCCCCCGCCTCTGGGGCTCTTTCACACTCAAGAATCCCTTGAAGAAAGTGATATTGTTTCATTCCTGTACTTTTCACACTGTAACAGCAGTTAGTAAAATCAATGTGAGTACCTGTTTTGCACATAAAGTCCAGTCCTAATAATATTGGAAAAGCAAGATGCTCATCCTTCAACACATCAGTAACCAGAGTCCATATCGTATCATGAAAAATATACGAGTTTTGAATTCGTCCAGTGGTACCATTGGATTTTCCATCTGCCTACAAAAGTTTGGAAAGGTGTTAATACATCTTTATCCTTAACTTTTTTCCATAGGTGTTCCATAGAGGTTTGAACAGGTGAGGTTGAAACTTCCCCTGAAGTATGACACTAAGGTTACCGGATTTCTTTAGACCTTTAGCCTCCATCTATTTTGGGAGGTAAATTGGCCTTTGCAAAACATTCCCTCTGTCCTGCCAAGTCCCAGAGGGAATGTTTTGCAAAGGCCAATTTGGGCAATTTGTGATATTATAAATTCTTACTGTCATTGACCATTTTAGTTTCCTCTATAGATAACTTTTTAACAGTAGCATCAGAGACAGTATGTGCTGTGTGTTTTACATTAGGGGTGTAGTAGCTTTTCCACTTTTACAGCTCTTTGTCTAACACAAAATGATCTTGCAGCTGAATATCTCTACGCTTCAGTCAACTATCAACCTTCGTAATTTTTTAAAAGACAAATTAAAAGTTTGCTCCAGTCTAGTGTATTTACGGTCAATATAATGGCAGAAAATATCTTCTTGCCTGACTGTACTCACATACAAACCCTTTACCTCATTTTCAATGGACTCAAGCCTTTCTCTGAACTATTCTATTTCTTCACACTCCTCCTCTTCACTAATGTAACTTAACTCTTTGGAAATGTATAACTCTTCCAAACTAGAAATTATATCACACAGGGTCACAACATGTTACAAATCTACCAGCTGTGAAGTCTAAAGGTACACTATATTCCAAGTCAGACTCCTCTGTAAAACCCAGATTGCTATCAGTTGTACAAGCCATTTTGTTGGTAACCTAAATAAAAAATGTAATTCAATAACCATCCAATTTAATCAAATCAAACCATGACCATCCCTAAAGGTACACAGGTTAGAGCCCACAACAGGATGTACACAGCCAGATCCATTGAAAAATCATATGCAGCTCAAATTTAAAAGTCAATAGTCCAAGCAAAAAATTAAAAATTAGAAAAAACTGGCCTGATCTCACTCGTTCTTCTGGAACGTCAGAGAAAATCCAAAGCTGATATTGGATAGGGTTGCAATCTGTGACAAACAAACCCAAACAGTCGAAGGAAATCCAAAATATTCCAATACCCGAAAAGAACAAAATACACAAAAAAAAATAAACAACCAGCCAAAAAAGGAAACAAAAAAGTATCAAAACAAAATGCTAGGTAATATAAAGGATTTAACACAATTAGTAGATCTACAAAAATGACTCCAAAGATTAGTGCTAGTGAAATAAATAGTTTAGAACTAAACTAATTTTAGTAACATTTGTAATAGTAACCTGGAAAAACCAGGATAACACTCATTTTTAGTGAGGCATAAACCACCCCTCTCTCCATCACATGCTGTCTCTCTCACATGCCGCGTGATGTGAACTAGGGGTTTCCCCTTAACAAACCCAGAGGCCGCTAATTAGAACACCTGCTGGCAATCAGCCCCAGGTTATCACAGAAAAGATAATCAACTCCCTAGCTGATTCTGAACACTGCTACAAAGTATTACTATATACATAGTACTATATATATATATATATATATATATATATATATATATATATATATATATATATATAAGATTATATAGTAATATTCTAAAGGCTTCAACCTTCCATAGAATGGAAAACTTTGATTTTTAAATGTACTAATTTACGTGATAAAAACATATTTTTGGGCATTTTGACGTATTTTTAAGTTAGGTACAAACTACATTTAATAACCTATTTTGCTTTTTGTCTGTTGAAATATAAAAATACATTTGATCACCCTACTTAAGCAGCAGGCCTATGCCATATATATATATATATATATATATATATATATATATATATATATATATATATATATATATATATATAGAGAGAGAGAGAGAGAGAGAGAGAGAGAGAGAGAGAGAGAGAGAGAGTTTCATACTTTTGTTGTTGACTTATTAATAAGTTTTACAGGGTGGTGTAGTGTCAGTGGGGGGTCATCATATCATTCTGTGCATGAAAGTAACAGAATTGGAATATACAGAGGTGATCTTAAACCATTCTCTGTGTCTTCTTGGTCTGGCCACAAACTCCACCACTGACAAAGAATGTTTTCAGAAAAAGTTGTAAACTAACTGCTGGACAAGTGTTTTATCTCTACTTATCACTGAATTAGTCATTTCGGCACCAGTAGTATTTTGCTGAAGGCAGCTTCCAGACAATTTTGGGTGTCTTGACACTAAGACAAGAATCAGTCCTTTTCGTAAATCCAGCTGACTGGTGACGAAATAGCGCACACATGGAGACCAAAGGGTCCGCGTCGGTACAAGGGCTGCCAGTGAGAGACACTTCACGTGGATTCAGGCACTGCCCAAAATAACCAAACTAACCAATCACAGGGTTGAAGAGAGAATCAGAAACCCCGCTGATTTTTGAATGTGTGAGTGAGCTTCTGCTGCGTGGAGAGCTTCTGCTGTGAGCTGCAAGTTTCTGCTGCATGGTGCTGCTTCCAATCGAGCTACTGCTTCCAGACATGCATGCTGACCAAGTGTGCTGTCCGCAAAGGAGGTGTGCACAAGGAGTGTCCATCCGCTAGAGGTGGCTGGGAGTTTGAAGTAACTCTGAGCAAAGTTGCAGAGTCAAAGGAGCACACATGTTCGAATTCACAGAAGGCAAGGAAGAACCAATGTTCTTAATAATGACTAAAATCATCTTCTGAGGAAGGGCCCTGCCCTCTGTCCTACGAGAGACTTGATCAGTAAACGGGATACTGCATTAATCGGAAAGCGGGTCATTGTTTTCACGTATCTGCACAAAACGAACTGAAGCGAAGCCGTCAGTTATGTTTTTGGAAGATTCCAAGAGAATCGCCACAAGAACACTTTTACAAACTATATAACTTTTCAATTGCAACGCATTAGTGAACTTAGCTATGTCTGATCAACGGAACTATTCCTAGTGGGAAAACTGCCAACAACAGAGATAATGTTGCAAGCCTTGGAGATCAACAAGCTGATCTTCATTTGAAAATAACTATTTGCGCCTCTTATGTTCTTATGTTCTTATGTTCTTATGTATTGCCGTCTACATTGGAACTGCGAATCCAGAGAGCTGCAGTATTCATCGACACAGATTGAGTTCTATATATATATATGGAAACTGATAAGTATTTAACATGTCTAATATTAAATACTTTATGACTCGAGAAAGTAACTGAAGCAAATGCTATCAAGTTAAGTGGAAACTGTTCTAGGAATAGAATATAACTTCCTGTTTTAGAGTGTGTAAGAAATGTACGATGGTTTGTTTGAAATGTTGCCTCGCTGTTTGAAGAGTTGCCTCGTAAATGTAGAAAATTTCATCATTGCTCCATTTGAGTTAATTTGAATATATAATCAAATGAGGTTGATAACATATTATTTGTTTGGTACATCACATCTAAACTAAATTAACATGGTAAAACCAATTAGCTAAATTAGGTACGGGAATGTTGGATTCCTTGCTGAATGGGAAGTTGAATTAATTCTCGTGCATATTGACATGATCAATTACAACGAGAAACGGGCATTGAAAATACTAATGCAAAGTAGACACATTGTGTGGTAAGACATATTCAGTATTAGTATATTAACCATGTATGCTAATGATGTTATGGTCGTTGTAATTGTTTGACTATGGAACCAATGAACTGCATATTACTATTCAACATCTCTCTAACCAATAGCCTTTACTTTCTGTAATATTAGATTAGTTGTGCACCCTTTTTTTTCCTTAAATAAACAAATGTTTTATATTTCTGACACTTTGTGGATGTCAATTGCTGTCAAGGAAATCCAAGTTCTACAGATATCACCAAACTATTATGGTATGTCTCAGTTATTAACATTTGGACGTTCTTAAACAGTGCGCCTAGAGACTAATTTATATATAAATAAATTGTATACCAAAGTCACTACAGTGGATACGGCTGGTGCAAGGTAATGATACTGTGCTTTATTGTACTGTGTGTCGCTGCACTCTGCAGGCTCACAAGAAAGATCTAATCAATATTTTACTGTCAACATTCCTACAACACACAATTAAAATTAGCATGTTACACAGCAGGACATTGTTTGATTAGAACAATTGACTGTTTATCAGAACTACTACCATCTTTAGATCCCCAATCTTGTGTTCTGAAGAAACTTGCACTTTATCGCACCAAGTGTACTGCTTTGCTTGTTAATATTTTGGGTCCTGAGTTACACAAAGAGCTGCTGGCAGATATTGGTAAGATTTTATTCACTTATCATTGATGAGAGCACTGATATAACATTCACACAGACACTTTCTGTTGTGATTAGATACCCTAGTTGTTCAAAAAAGAAGATTGTGTCAACCTTTAATGATTTCTAGTGGTTGAGACAGATGCAGAATGCTTTGTACACGCTTTGTGTACTGCACTGGAAGAAGATGTCCTGGATCTGCAAAAGTGCTTTGGCATTGGTGTTGATGGGGCAAGTGTAATGATAGTATTCAACCCCTCAAAAGGTACCTCATTTAGTACTGGTGAAGTGCATCTGTCATTCATTAAACTTAGTTGGTAGCAACACCTCTGAAGTATCGCCAACACATTTGGGTTTTCTTGTACGTGAGATCTATAATTGGTTCTCACACAGCGCAAAGCGAAGAAACTTATACAAGGAATTGTATAGCACTCTTGAAGGTGTTGACCCCAGAGGGACGACTCAACCAGCAGCAACCAGGTGGCTCAGTCGAGTAGAAAGCATTTCCAGGATGTTGGATCAATGGGATATTCTGAGGTTACATTTTGGCATGTCAAAGGACACAGAAAGGTACTAAACAGCAAGTCTCCTCTATGAAATGATGACAGACCCATACTGTAAACTGTATTTCATCTTTTTTAAAAATACTCTTGGTGAGATGAACAGAATTAACCAATTATTTCACAGAGAGCCCCTCCAAGGTTTTTCATGCTCTCATGCTATACTACCAGTCAGTGTTGAAACTTCTAGTTAATCCAAATCAGCTAGAGAAAATTCCCTACTCTGAGCTAGTCACTTTTAATTTTGAGATGCATATCATGCCTACAGCAACCATGTACCCGGATTATGATTTTACTTCCTATGCAAACGGTCTTAAAGAAAAAAAGGCTGTAGAGTCAGTGAAGGAGAAGTGCAAGGGGATGCTGGTGCAGATGGCACATCAATTGCGGGCTCGACTACCAGCCAATATAATCATATTGGAGAAACTGGACATGCTGCACCCAAAAGAGGCAATATCACCACTCAAGAGACCCATCACAACTATTGCTCAGAAATTCCAGGTGGTTTGTCAAGACATTGGAGAAACTGAAAAGAAATGGTCCAATTTAACCAACAAGACCTGGGACAAATGCATTTGACAAATTATCAAATGCAGCAATGGAACCAACTTTCAGCACTGTTACAATGATGATAACAAAACTAAGAAATCGACTTCAGTGCAAAACTTTGGAAAGCCTGCTACAGATTAAATACTGCTTGGAGTGGAGGGGATAGAACTGCAGGAGGTTTCAGCCAACTCCACAAATGCTACAGGAGTTCAACAGCTACATGTATAATATCACCAGGGAACAGGACTGCCTGGAAGCTCTACTCATGGAAGCCTTTGTTTTTAGAGCCCTGGTAAGATCTACATCTATTTAATACACATGCATTGATAATTTGATTTATTCACTCATTTTTTACATCCATGCAAAGTACACCTAATAATAGTCTAAAAAAAAGCTTTTTATTCCCTTTCTTGAAGGATATGTTATCTACATGTTCATGGGGGAAAATTGTTGAAAACAACTGAAATTGGGGGATTTTTTATTCACCGGTAGGAGGATTTTGAGAGGAGTGTCTGGCAATCCTGCCTGAGACATTTGACCATCATACCATCTTGTCACTGCTGTCAATCATGCTTCTGCTTACACATAAAAATGTGCCTGTTACTGTTTATTGTTATAATGATGTAAACATATGGATAATTGTGTGGAGATAACGTTGGAGCCTGGTGTCTGGTAGAATGGAGGTTGTGGCTGGCTCCAATGTTCCCTCCCACCTACCCTTGTGATTTTTTGTTGAGGATATGTGACAGGGCGGAAGCAACAGGCAAGAATGTCACAATGCCTTTTAAGTGTATTCCACGTATTCTTAGTGAAGTTTCTACACACTCATTTATGTACGTGCAGATAGCTGCACATTTCTAATATCGAGGCTGATTTTTTTATTGTTTTATTTAATATATACCGGCCTGTGAGGTCTCTGGGACCAATATCCCGCAGGAGGAGAGGCACAGCATGTGCATTCGGTGCCTAGGCCCCCATCACGCAGCCTCAGCCCTGAAAGACGTCTGCGAAATCTGCACAGCTTTTCAGCCCTGCGTGCGAAAACAGCCTGGAGAGAGTCGCACGGGGGCGATCTTCGACCCCTGCAGCGGGCCCCTGTCAGCCATGCCTCCCAACGCCATCACAGAGCCCCTCAAGGGAGATCCCCTGTGCTCAGGCGTCTTGTATCTATCCGCTGCCGCTCCTCGTCGCCTCCAGCTAGACTGGTGAAGAAGTCCCTGCAGGCACAGGACATCATGGACATGAAAGCCTTTTGGAGAGGCAGACCCCACCAGCTCCAGCTGTGGGCTCCTGTGTGGCATCTCCCCCACCGGTCACAGTTTCTGTACCACCCCCTGACCCCTCCATGGGAAAGCAGGGCAAGCGGATCGACTGGGCACTCTGTTCGGACAAGGACGCGCTCTCTATTGCCACCTCGTGGGGGAGTCCGCTTTCCCTCCAGATACGGAGGCCGAGTTCCAGGCTGATATGGCCCCTAGTTCTGAGGCTGCCTGCAGATCCCCTGGACAGCACAAACAGAGCCAAACCGTTCCGTCTTTCGACCGCATGATGCGGATCCCCGAGCTCAACCTTTCCCAGCTTTCCACTATTTTGTGGAGGAGGTGCGTTCCTCTTGGAACCACCCACCTACAGCACCAGCACAATTGAGACATGGTTTTCCTCTGGCCTCGCTGCAGGGTGCAGAGAAGCTGGGCATGGCTGGGTTTCCCCCTGTGGAATCCACCATTGCAGACTTAGTTAAGGCTCTGCCGGTGGGAGGTATGCCCAAGGACCCTGTGTGCCCGAACCTGCAGTGCAGGATCACGGAGACACATGTCCGAAGCACATGTTCGAACGGGAGCCCTAAGTACCCACCTAGCGAACACATCCAGCATGCTCACTGCATCCCTGGACGGGATTTTGCGTGATGCTCCGCTCCCAGAGCCGGTGGCCACAGTGTTGCGATTACTATCGCACACATTGCTCCAGGGTCTGACCATGCAGGCCGGAGCCTGGCGGGTTTAGTGGTCGCGAGCAGACAGCTATGGCTGTCGCAGGTGCGGGTGCCTGATGCTGATAAGGCCGCTCAGTTGGACGCGCCCCTATCACCAGGCCACGCCTTTGGCCCAGCAGTGGAGGAGATCCTGCAGCAGAATCTTAGGGAACGCGAGGCATCGAGACAGCCACATTGCTCTGGCGCGGTTCAGGTCGAGCCGCTGGCACTCTACACAGACGTGAACAGTCACCCGGATGGTGCCAGTTCCCACAGCCCCGCCAGGTGTCATCTACAGGCCACAGTGTGGTGGAACTCACCATCAATGACACCGGTGCAGTGCATAACGTATAACTGGGTCTGATGGCAGCAGCGGTATCAGCCATCGAGCTGGGTTTACTGTGCATGCGCCTGCTACAGGCATGGCTCAATGCATTCCGGATACATCCCAAGTGCAACAGGCGCCGTTGGCTGACAGTGTGCCTCGCGTGTATGGCAGCTCTGCGCTGGTGGAGGATTCCCTCTCACCTGTGCCAAGGAGTCCTAATGGGAGTGGTTTACAACCGCAGGGTGGTGACGACGGACGCCTCCAACTCGGGTTGGGGCGCGGTCTGCGAAGGCAAACAGTCAGTGGACCCAGGTCGGGCCATTGGCCATCCCTGCATATCAACATGCTGGAGCTGCAGGCAGTATTCCTTTCCCTCCAGCACTTCCTACCCGTGGTGCGGAACAGACATGTGCTGATCAGTACGGACAATACATCAGTGGTGGCGTATGTCAACCACCAGGGTGGCCTTCGGTCCCCAGGGTTGCATCGTCTAGTGTTCAGGCTTCTGATTTGGGCCCAACAGAACCTATTGTCCTTTCAGGCGATGCATGTCCCGGGCGTGGAGAATTGGGCGGCAGACCTCCTCTCGAAGGAGGGCCCACATTATTTGGAGTGGCGGCTCCACCCTCAGGTAGTGGATACCATTTGGGAATGTTTCGGGAAGTCGCAGGTCGATCTCTTCGCCTCGGCGGAGACAACACTGCCCCCTATGGTACTCCCTCCTTAGGCTGGTAGATCACCTTCCACACTGAAGGTTTACCTAGCGGCTTTTCCCACCTGCCTCTGTGTGTGTGTGTGTGTGTGTGTGTGTATATATATACATACACACACACACACACACACACAGACAGGTAGGGGAAGATGGTCCCCACTGCAAGATCTTGTTATGGGCCCCCCATCCCCAAACGTTAATTTAACCCTTATTTATATACCTCAAACATACCAAATCAAGTGTTTCATACTGAACTATATTTAATTGTCAGAATGTTTTCTATTCACCTACTTTTTTTTATTTTGCGTACATCTTTACATCCAGCACTACACTATTTTTAATTATAAATGAACAGGTTTAATCACTAACCCAACCAGGATTCCCTAATTCTTCGATCACAGAAATTATTACAAAATTCACAATTCTGCACAGACATTTGCTGAAATTGTCTCACATAGGAAACTGTTTCATTTATTTATTATTATTTTAAATCAGAAATGCAGGCATGTTGATTTCCTGTAGTTTATTTTGGTGCCCACAGCAGCACCCAACAGCTTCCGTCTAAACTACAGGATGCATTGTGCACACAGAATATAACTGCAAACGTCTGTGCTGAATATTACCCCAAAACCTTCCATTAAAATGTGCCTCGTACCAGCCTCTGGGGGAAAAGTTAGTATAATTAAGACAATAGACATACCTGTTGAAATGAGGGAGGATACAATCTGAATTACTGGCACCGCATACCAGCAGCTACAGTGATAATTGTGTAACATCTGCAAATATAAATGCAAAGGATATTATCACTGTTAAAAAACCTGGAATGGGTAAACTGCTATACAATAGCAATAGGAGTCATATTTACATCACTGATGTGTGTTTATGTATGTGTGTGTGTGTGTGTATGTGTGTGTATATCATGCCAATTTCTTTTTGTTTAATTGGGCGTCCACACCCTGTTGTCACCAGTCAGGATGTGATGGGTGTGGTGATGTGTGGGACGGCAGGTTTCAAGTAAGCAGTACACAAAATGCAGGAATGCGGGGCAAAAACTGGTGGCTGCACAATGTTTTATTAAACAAAATAAAGACTTCTTCAAAACGTAAAATAAATGGGCACAACGGCCAAAGCAACAAAACACAAATCAATGCACACAATGAGTATCTATCTATCTATCTATCTATCTGCCTGTCTGTCTATCTATCAGTTGTCGTGCATAAATACGTTCTATATGTCTAGAGAGTTATACACGGCCCAGTATCTCTCCTCACAAGTTATTATTTAAGCATGCATTACCATAGATCAATATTAATTAACCACTGTAAACTTCCTATACCAATAATAACTGGCTACATTTTTAATGATTAAAGCTTTGAATTTTATACTTACAAAAGTGTCCACTTTCAAACAAAACAAACCACAGACAATGTGAATTTTATTATTTTATTACACAAAACAGATCTCTAGATAATATTTCAAACAGAAACATACATGTAACTAACCACAGGCAACTTTTTCCAGAATAAAAAGTATATTTACCATTGATGAAATACAGGAGGTTGAAAATGTCTGGTTGCAACAACTCTAAACTCAATTAAGAATTCCATTTGCGTAGCAAAAATCCCACTGGTGAGCCAAAAGTTTCAAATCCGTTCCAGGTTTTGTCACTGTCTTTGAAGAAGGAAGTGGTGTTCTCTTAGAATCAAAGTTATTGGCGGGGTTTATATGCAAGTTTTAATCGCGCTACTATAGTGCATTCATGACGTGTCACGCACAAATGACGCATGATTGTGCTCGTTCCAAAAGTGCACAGTAAAAAAAGTGGGTGACTTAAGTGTCATTACACTTTGGTAAAGCTGGTAAAGTGCTCACTAATTGGCCTAATTAGTCCCATAGCAATAAACTCGACAGTCGTGCAAAATACTTCACGATAGACTTTCATGAAATACCACAATACCTTCTCCAATTCCCTTATTCTCTGGGAATGTTCTTTCCACTCTGTTGTCCTCCTCTGTAGATTAAGATTTTCCTTATCCCAATCTTACTAATACAAATCAGTTAAATATCCATCCAGCCATTATTATCAATCCGCTTCTCCTGGTGAGGGTAGCGGCTAAATTATATATCAATTGTATGTAAAGATGTTGATTTATACCAATACAATGATGTCAGCAGTTTATAACATTATTTATTCATTTCAGTGTAGTATAAATGATGCATGAGAACTACTAGATTACCAGCATTACTCTGATAATAATAATACTACGAATAATGTAGCTTTTTTCCCCCCACGGGATGTTTCAAGCTTCCACCCTTTCTGACAGCACGCAGCACGAGGTCCGCTGGACGGAAGAGGAAACTCGTTCCCTCCTCCAAATTATTGCGGACCTGGGGGTTATGGATGAACTGGATCGACCTCGTCAAAGAAATGACCATTTTCACCACTATTACCAGTGTTCCAACTGAACTTGGTATAAACAGAACGCTTCTGCAGGTAGGAGACAAATTCAAGAAACTGAAATATCTGTACCTGCAGGAAAGACAACGCTTGCAGTCCTCCGGTCAAAGCTCGAGGTCCCACTTTCGGTTCTGGGAGGAAATGCATCGGTTAATTGGTGACCGGCCAGTGGCAGTGGCATCGGATCATTTGCTGGAATCCTCATCCTCCCAGACGTCCGGTGAAATACCAGCCCCATTAATTGTGCCAGCCATCATTTACTTTTCTAAACTAAAATATGCTGCAATTCTAAAACACGGAAATCTGCATTATTATTTTCTTCTTCTTGGCAGCATAAACCATTTAACTGCAAGCCCTTTGCATTCTAGACAGATGGGGGGTAACCTTCTCTTCATCTCTGCCTAGCATGTAAAACCTTATGTAAACCTCTGCATTATTTGAACGATATCCTTTTTGCGCAGCATCTCTTTTCAGCGCGTTTGGTGATATTTAAATAAACCCTCCCAATATTTTATTATTAATAAGGTCATTTTCATTTGGCCACAAAATTCTCTCTCTAAAATAAACGCTCATGTAAACGTGGAAGCAGAACTGTCATGACCATAAAAGCGTGAGAGATCTGTTGTCATGCTTTTCAGTTTTTGCTTGTAAATTGCCCCATTACCCAAATATCCCACGTTGATCTTCAACTGAAGTTTTTATTAACAGCGCTCCTTATTGTAAGGTACAGTGAATAAATATAATTGTCCAGCTTCCGCTACCCCTCAAAGTTACCTCGGCTGACAATATTAAATTAAACACAATTTGTTTCACGTTTTCAGTTTTCAGAGCTTTCAAAGTTTCCTTTAATAGTTCAAGTTTTCTTCCAACAGTTTTCAAAAAATTTGAGCAGAGTATCCACATGTAATGGTAGTTTGGTCCTCCAAACAAATGGTCACAGGTAGATAGAATTTTTAGACATCCTTCTGATGCACAAAAACCTTTTTCTTAAACTTTTGCCAAAGGGGTGTGTTTGCACTCTCAGCCAATCACTGTCTTTCTCAAAATGAGTTCTTCGATTGATAGCTGATATCAGAAAAAACGTGTATTTTTAAAAACATTTGAAGTTAATTACCTAATTTTTAAATGAATGATGTAAAACATGTTTTTCTCATAACTTTCTTAATCTGACTTGGATTTTTATTAGACCTGTAAATCTGTGTTGCCCAGTCCGATACAAATATTTTGATACCAGATTGGATATACACAA
Organism: Polyodon spathula; assembly: GCF_017654505.1. Taxonomy (NCBI): domain Eukaryota; kingdom Metazoa; phylum Chordata; class Actinopteri; order Acipenseriformes; family Polyodontidae; genus Polyodon; species Polyodon spathula. Next base: position 48,306,060 of record NC_054538.1, on the reverse strand, counting down.
CCAAATCTGTAATCTCAATACGCTGTTTCACCCTTTTAACTTAACTATAACACTTTAGGAAAACATTTTACTAACAGTCTATATTACAATACATGTATCTATCTATTTAGTTTTATGTAAAAAGTTGTTTTACAATATTTCAAATCACTGTTTTCAGTATTTTCTCCATATAAACAGTTAAATCATTATAGTTTTCCCTCACAATGTCAAGTTACAAGTTTGTTTGTAATAGATTCATCCAACTTTATTGATTAATAAGATCTTCCATCAATATCATGTGTTCTCATATTCTAATTCTTAATTTCTCTTAAGAGAAATACTTAATCATCAGAGCATGCCTGTCCTGCAATTCCATTGTTAGAACAGAACCAAAAATTACTCAGATCTCTCCAGACCATTGTCACCTTTTTGGAGACACTTAACTTCAAATAACTTGTATCTTCCAGGACCAGATGCATATCTGTTCCTGTGTATGTTTCTTAATCTAATCAAGAATCCCTTTTAAACTGCCAAAGACCATTTGCCATTCATTGTTTATACAAAGTTCTTAAACCTTAAATCTAGTCTGCAGCCAAGTCTGTAGAGGAGAGGAATTGAAAAGAAAGGGGGGGGGGGGATCAAAACACAGATACATTCCAACCATCTGTATTAGTAAAATGATAAATTATATTCAATCATTAATTTTCTCCACACTATCTATCTATCTATCTATCTATCTATCTATATATCTATCTATCTATCTATCTATCTATCTATCTATCTAATTACAGGTAGCAATCGTAACACTTACACTCTGTGTCTCTCCAAACCAAACCACTACACCCAGACAAAGGATTCCTCCTGGCTTTTATAGTCTGTGGCTGGAGACCAATTAATCAGTAATTAACAATTAGCTAGTTATGGCTCTAGCCACATTCTTGCATGTATTTGGCAGGGAGGAATTTAAACCCCTCCCTGCCGATTCAAAACAAACAATAGCACAATCACAATAATGAAAACCACAATAAGTATATGAAAATAACAGTAAAAATGATATTAATAACACAAATTATAGGGTGGGGGGCACCACGTCAAATAACCATACATAAAAAAATACACATTTTTCCATATTTGTTTAAAGACATTTGTGCCGGGATGCCCACCCCTTGTGTATATTTATTTATGTTAGGGATGCACCGAATCCAAGTTTTTGAGATTCAGCCGAATACCCATAGCCGGAACCTACTCAGTTCCAAGTGCCAAAGAATGCCTCTCGTCTGACTGAGGAAATCCAAGAGCAGTGGATGGCCGTGTAACAGCTGGCACGGGGTCAAAAATCAGATTCTCCTGGGCCACTTGGAGGCCACTAGGAGAACTGATGCTTCCTCTAACCGGACCTTTTCGAGAAAGGCCGGGAGCAGCAGTATAGGCAGGAAAGCATACAAAAATGCTTTGGGCCATTCGTGCGTTAGGGCATCTACGTCGAATGAATCACCTAAGCGGTGGAGGGAGTACCACAGGGGGCAATGAGTCATCTCTACCGAGACGTAGAGATTGACCTGGGCCTTCCCGAACCATTCCCAAATGCGATCCACTATCTGAGAGTGGAGTCGCCACTCTGACGGATGCTAACCGTTCCTGGAGAGGTGGTACGCTGCCCAGTTCACCATTCTGGGAATGTGCATTGCCCGTAGGGACAGCAAGTTCCTCTGAGCCCATTTTAACAGCATGAAGGCCATGCAATGCAACCCTGGGAAACGTAGGTCACACAGGTGGTAGACATATGCCACCACTGTCATGTTGTCCATTCGGATCAATGTATGTGTCCCACTCACCACCGGGAGGAAGTGGTGGAGAGCAACTCCAGCATGTTTGTGTGCAGGGATGCCCAGAGGTCCAGCCAGGATCTGTGTACTCCTCTGCCTTCCCAGTCCACTGCCCAACCCAATTTGGAGGTGTCTGTCGTCACCACTTGGTAGTTTAACACTAATCCCATTCGCACACCTTTGTGCAGATGAGAGGTCGTCCTCCACCAGTGTAGAGCTGCCGAACACACATGAGACCGTGAGCCAGCGGTCTCTGTCGCGTTGGGTGTTGAGGTGGAACGCATTGATAAATATATTTATTTTGGAACGCATAAAATATTTATTTTATACTAAATAGAAACTTTACCTGCTGTCACAAGGTAAATGAAAGAGTACAGTTGAGTGCAAAGATATCTGTAATAACGGTGTTGCACTATTTTGATAGTTATTGTTTATTTTTAAAAAAAATCGAAGCAATACGATTAATCATTGTTACGGGATTCCGTATAGAATCGCCACCACAGTTAAACAATTAAATACATTTACTAAACTGCTCAAGTAATTAACACTCACTTTACATGTCGAACACATTGCAGTTTAGGGAGGCAAGTTAAAAAAAAAAACCTGACCTGCCTTAAAGTGTCCCGAGATTCTGGACCCCACGTTTGATTTAAATGTACCGTGTGGGTAACTAATAGTTTCAAAATGATTTAATAAAACACAGCAGTTCCCAAATGGTTTGACTTGTATTGGCACATTGCAACAACATAAAATGATATTTACTAAAGTGTATTGTTCAATAACGTGTTCCACATCTGACAGTTGTAAAGTTACAAAAAATATATTTCTGTGCACCATTTTCATTTTTTTCTTTCTCTAAGCATGATCTCAAGAACACATCTCAAACAAAGCAACAAAGTCTACAACAGTTTGTCGTTACTATATATTACAGGTTTACTACATAACTTTACTCCATGAAAAGTGTGATGTGACTGTGCTGTTGCATACGGGGTATGTTTACATTCAGAAGCTGCATGATGTGTTTAGTGTGTGCGCCACTGGCAGTAATAGGGAGTTGAGAGCTGCAACAGAGTTCATCAAATGTGTTCTGTTATTAAATACAAAAGTTAAGTTCAATACCGGATTCGTGTCTTCTATTTAAAGAATAACCGCACACATTGGAGGGATATATTAAAATGGATGTGCATCTGGGCGTATAGAGAATTCGGATTAGTTTCAAAAATTGGGTATTCTGGTGGAATCCAAATTCTGGATTCGGTGCATCCCTATATGTATGATTATTGTTTACATTTGCATCCTTGTATTTATATATTGTGTTTATGTGTGGGCGGACCAAAGTCATTCAACACCATTAATTATTATTTGAGACAGGCAAATATGCTATGTAGTTGGCGTGGATGGGGTTAAAATCTCCATCCTTATAACCTTGTAGGAAATGTGACTGGAACGTTAATAACGTAATTATTTGATTAATGTGTAATTAAGGCTCCAGCCACAGAGTATAAAAGGACCCACTCCGGGCTAATCAGAGGAGAGAGTCGAGAAGCAGAGAAAGGGAGCCGAGAAGGTTGAAAATGAAACAAATGCTATACAACGTGCTGGCGCAGAACCAGCACGATACTTGTTGTTCTAGTAGAATTATTATTTGTCTGTTTTGTTTGGCCAACATGCCTTTTTGTTTTATAAAGTGTTTTGTTTTGCTTAAATATTTCATTTTATTAAAGCTTTTTCATACCCCTGACTGCCTCTCGTCTGTATCTTCCGGGTTTGTGACGTCATCCACCAGCCAGCTTGCCACACATTTCAAAACTAAAAGACAAAGAGAGATAACCAGTATTCACATTTATGCCTATGATGCTGACTTATGGGACAACCTGTTTTTTATTTTTTTAAATTGGTATTTGTTGCATTGATATTTATAATTAAAGTTCGGGAGGAGGGTCAGACACCAATCTTTGCATCACCAAATTAAATCATTCAATTTACACATTAGCTAATTAAGATTGTTAGCATATAAACTATAAATACCATCTTCGCTTTCCTCTCAGTTGCATTTTGACTTCATTGTAAATGCACACATCACGGTCAATATTCTGGATTGTTCTGTTTCGTCGGATGATGATCTGTTTCCCGGAGCCGAGATCCACTCAACCTGTTCAACCAGCCCTTCCCGGCCAACTCCACGACAACTTCGGTCGGCGGTATTTACCAGTCCGAACTTCTCTGCCCGGACAGATGTCTGCTTCTCCTGTGTGCCGTGGCTTCCGTCTGGTCACTCGTTCCTCTGCAACTCCTAACATCAGAGACTAGACGATCCCCAGGCTCTAGCATTATCTTCGTAGCAACAGCATCACTTTTAAATCTACAGCACGTAAGGAGAATTTGTTTACTTCATTTCTCTCCACTCTGCACCATCATTCCAGTCGCAGGTGCTATGACGTCAGGAAAGATCGTTGCTTTACAGCTCGGTTCGAGTGTAAGCGACAGCGAGTGGGAGAAGTACAGCGTGGAAAAGTACAGAGCAGTTTCGAAGCAGAAAGGAGAAATTGCATCTTGAATTGCTTTAATCAGAAAACAGAGGACATTGGGGAAACACAGCCGCGTGTGTTTTTATGATAACAAACAAGCTGAAACTCGGAGCAGCTGATTCAAATTCAGCGCCGTTTTGAGACACAGGCGAGGGGAGGAGCCGACAGCACAGCAGAACAACGCAGTTAAACGAGGCAGTCTTCCCAGCGACAGCGAGTGGGAGAAGTACAGCGTGGAAAAGTACAGAGCAGTTTCGAAGCAGTTCGAAAGCAGGTTGACGGCTGCAGAAGAAACTAAACTTCAAAAAAAAAAACCCTCAACATGGTCTTCAAGCCAGTAATCTGTGACACCTGCTTGATGTGGGAAATCCGAGAAAACCCAGCGGAGCTTAACCAAATGTGCGTAAAGTGCCGCGCGATCCAGGATTTGCATAAACTAGTAAGTATGCTAGAAATGGAGCTGGAAGAAGTGAGACAGCAACAGGATCTTGAGGAACTGGCACACCCACAATTCATGGAAGTCTGCATCACCCCTAACAGACTGAAAGCCACCAGGGAGATAGAAGGTCAGAACAGCTGGGTTCAGGTAGGCAGAAGCAGGGAAAAAAAGAAACTTCGTCAAACACAACCACCAGAAATCAAAACAACCAACAGATTTGAGTCACTTCAGAATTGTGATGAGCAGAACCAACAACAAGAGAATGAAAGGAACAACATCCAGGACCCCATTGACAGTGGTGACAAGACAGTAAAAAGAAGGGAGGTCATGATTGTTGGGGACTCCATATTGAGAAACACAGCAAGTTCAGTTCGCAGTTTGGACCCCCTTACTACAACAGTGTGCTGCCTTCCGGGAGCCTCGGTCAAGCACATCACTGAAAACGTGGACAGGCTCCTAGAACGAACAGGAGACGACCCGGTAGTAGTCGTCCACATCGGTACAAACAACATTGGAAGAGACAGACCAAAATCCCTGCAAAACAAATTCAGAGAGCTAGGAAGGAAATTAAAAGAGAAAACCAAAACTGTGGTATTTTCTGGTATACTACCCGCACCTTGCAAAGGACCATATGGACAGCTGGAAATAATTAATCAAAACGAATGGTTGAAGACGTGGTGCACACGGGAAGGCTTCACCTATCTTGATCATTGGACCACTTTCTACAACGAGGACTATCTGTATAGACGGGATGGACTGCATTTAAATAACAAGGGAACTAGTCTACTTGGAGAAAAGATCCTCGAGCAGGTTCGGAAGCATTTAAACTAGAAAGGAAGGGGGGAGAAATCAACAAAAAAAACAGAAGGGAGACCGCATCAAAACAAGAACAACAACTCAGGTAAGACAACCATTAAATGTATTTATCTAAATGCTAGAAGTATCAGAAACAAAATTCTAGAACTTGAAGCTACTGCACTAACAGGTAACTATGATGTGATAGGTGTTACAGAAACGTGGTTATCTGAGAGTGATGGGGACGAATATAATATTTGTGGGTATACACTGTATAGGAAAGACAGGCAGGACAGACGAGGAGGAGGGGTAGCGCTATACATAAGAAACAGTCTTGAAGCCCAGGTGTTAAACCTGGACAAAGAAAATAAAGCCGAATCAATATGGGTCAGAATAACAGACAAAAATTCAAAAGGCATAATAATAGGAGCATGCTATAGACCGCCAGATTCAGACGGTGAGCACAATAATCTGTTATACAATGACATTAGAAATGTGTGTAGCAAAGGAGAAGCCATACTAATGGGGGATTTCAACTTCCCCCAAATAAAATGGGAAAACCCGGTGGGTAGCGCGAAGGATGAAATAGAAATGGTGGAAATGACAAATGACTGCTTCCTAACACAATTTGTGAAGGCACCCACTAGAGGGGAGGCATGCCTTGATTTAGTCTTTTCAAATAACGAAGATAGAATAACTAAAACAGAGGTCAGAGAACCACTGGCAAACTCAGACCACAACATGGTCTCATTTGAAGTGTTTTTTAAATCCCCAAAAGTAATGACTAAAGCTAAGGTTTACAATTTTAGAAAAGCAAACTATGAAGGTATGAAACAGAGACTAACAGAAGTAGATTGGAGTAAAATAGAGAAAACACCCACAGAAGAAGGATGGTTGTTCTTCAAAAACGTAGTACTAGAGGCGCAAAACAATTATATCCCTAAAGTAGACAAATCTAAATGTAAAACTAAATTGCCAAAATGGTTTAATAGATCAATTAAAAAAAATATTCAGCGAAAAAAGGCACTTTACAGAGCATTAAAAAAGGACCAAAAAGAAAGTACACAGAAAGAGTACACAGAACTGCAAATGCAAGTCAAAAAGGAAGTTAGAAAGGCCAAGAGAGAAATAGAAATGAACATTGCTAAGGGAGCTAAAACCAATTCCAAAATGTTTTTCCAATATTACAACAGCAAGAGAACATTCAAAGAGGAGATTAAATGTTTAAGAGATACAAATGGCAAAATCATAGAGGAAGAAAAAAAAATAGCAAATATGTTAAATGATTACTTTTCACAAGTTTTTACAAAGGAAGATACTGACAACATGCCCCACATGTCATCCAGTTCCTATCCAGTTTTAAATAACTTTAGCATAACTGAGGCAGAAGTGTTAAAGGGACTAGGAGCTCTTAAAATAAACAAATCCCCTGGGCCGGATGAGATCCTCCCAGTAGTACTCAAAGAAATGAAAGAAGTAATTTACAAACCGCTAACCAAGATCATGCAGCAGTCTCTTGACACAGGGGTGGTACCGACAGACTGGAAAATTGCAAACGTAATACCGATCCACAAAAAGGGAAACAAAACTGAACCAGGTAACTACAGACCAGTAAGCCTGACTTCTATTATATGCAAACTTATGGAAACTATAATAAGATCCAAAATGGAAAATTACCTATATGGTAACAGGGTCCTGGGAGACAGTCAACATGGTTTTAGGAAAGGGAGATCGTGCCTAACTAACTTGCTTGATTTTTTTTGAGGATGCAACATCGATAATGGATAATTGCAAAGCATATGACATGGTTTATTTAGATTTCCAGAAAGCTTTTGACAAAGTCCCGCACAAAAGATTAATTCTCAAACTGAACGCAGTTGGGATTCAAGGAAACACATGTACATGGATTAGGGAGTGGTTAACATGTAGAAAACAGAAAGTACTGATTAGAGGAAAAACCTCAGAATGGAGTGTGGTAACCAGCGGTGTACCACAGGGATCAGTATTAGGTCCTCTGCTATTCCTAATCTACATTAATGATTTAGATTCTGGTATAGTAAGCAAACTTGTTAAATTTGCAGACGACACAAAAGTAGGAGGAGTGGCAAACACTGTTGCAGCAGCAAAGGTCATTCAAAATGATCTAGACAAGATTCAGAACTGGGCAGACACATGGCAAATGACATTTAATAGAGAAAAGTGTAAGGTACTGCACGCAGGAAATAAAAATGTACATTATAAATATCATATGGGAGATATTGAAATTGGAGAAGGAATCTATGAAAAAGACCTAGGAGTTTTTGTTGACTCAGAAATGTCTTCATCTAGGCAATGTGGGGAAGCTATAAAAAAGGCTAACAAGATACTCGGATACATTGTGAAAAGTGTTGAATTTAAATCAAGGGAAGTAATGTTAAAACTGTACAATGCACTTGTAAGACCTCATCTTGAATATTGTGTGCAGTTCTGGTCACCTCGCTATAAAAAAGATATTGCTGCTCTAGAAAGAGTGCAAAGAAGAGCGACCAGAATTATTCCGGGCTTAAAAGGCATGTCATATGCAGACAGGCTAAAAGAATTGAATCTGTTCAGTCTTGAACAAAGAAGACTACGTGGCGACCTAATTCAAGCATTCAAAATTCTAAAAGGTATTGACAGTGTCGACGCAAGGGACTTTTTCAGCCTGAAAAAAGAAACAAGGACCAGGGGTCACAAATGGAGTTTAGAAAAAGGGGCATTCAGAACAGAAAATAGGAGACACTTTTTTACACAGAGAATTGTGAGGGTCTGGAATCAACTCCCCAGTAATGTTGTTGAAGCTGACACCCTGGGATCCTTCAAGAAGCTGCTTGATGAGATTTTGGGATCAATAAGCTACTAACAACCAAACGAGCAAGATGGGCCGAATGGCCTCCTCTCGTTTGTAAACTTTCTTATGTTCTTATGTTCTTATGTATTTCGTGACGGTTCCGTGCAGTGGTGATCCGGATTGTGCTGACCCTGGTCGACAGCTCCGGATAGGTGAGTTAACTGTCTGGTGGTACAAAACGCAGACAATTACAAAACAAACACAACACGCAATTCCTCTTTACAACGAGAGCTCTTCTCTCGATCCTTCTCTCTCCAAGCGTTTAACCCAAACGAAGGAAAAGACCAGCGTTACCCTGGCCCCTATATGTAATCCCGCATGATATCGAGATAAACGGTTGCCGCTGCCTTATTACTTGCAGCTGCCTCTCGTTTATCTCTCAAATCAATACGGTCTTACAACAGAGTCGCGCTTCCCTCCAGGCTGACCCACTTCCCTGACCCGGAAACGAACTGTCAGGCCAGCCCTTCCAGATGCTTCTCCTCCCGTTCTTTAGCGCCCTCACAGGTTGGGAGGAAGATTAATCACCAGAACTCATCTTTCCGTCACAGTAAGCAACAGGGAATGGGTCGGGAGGGTCCTTTTATTGTTGATGTGGTTTTAAGGAACGTGAAAACCCACACATTAGTGGACACAGGGTGTGAGCAGACCTTAATTCGGACAGCTCTCCTGGGCAGTATGTCGTGGCAGCCACAAGGGCAGGTGGCCATCTCCTGTATCCATGGAGATACGGCAAAATACCCTGTAATACCCAAGAGGGCGAGGTTACTGGGCCCTCCAGGGCAGAGGCTACTCTCTATGACACCGTCCCCGGCCCCGTTAAGGCCCTCAATACATCAACAGAAAAGCAACTTCACACAATCTCAGTCCACAGTGTTCCTGGGGATCAAACTGAACTCTGTGAGCATGCTTGCTTCACATTCAGAAGACAGGATTCGGTTATTGGAAGCCACACTCTCCCTATTCAGAGAGGACGCTCTCCTACGGGTCAAAATATTTCAAAGGTTGTAGGTGCTGATGGCAGCCGCCTCGAGAATCCTTCCACTAGGGCTGCTGAGAATGCGCCCACTTCAAGTCTGGGTAAATACACTCAAGGTGCACCCGGTCCGAGATCGGTACCGGCTGTTGCGCGTGTCCAGACAATGCCGGAAGACACTGGAGTGATGGCTCCGTCCTGGCAATCTGCGCCTCGGACCTCGGGATGTGGTCACTACACACGCCTCCAGCCTGGGCTGGGGAGCGGTCTGGAATGGGAGAGGAATGAGAGGTCAGTGGAAGGGTGTGGCAATGTTGCCCCGCCCCTGTGTGTGTTTTGGGTGTTGTATGTTACGTGTAGTGTGTTAATGTTGGTGTATAGTCATTGGTACACGGGATGTAATATGGGGTATGTGCACAAGTGTTTAAAATGTATATTTGTATTTAGGCACAAGGATTGCACAGCACTTCACATGCAGGTAAAATGTAATAATATGTGAGCACGGGGAATTTCACTTTATTAATTCAAGTGCAGTTGTACCGAGACTCCAATTGAATGATTGATTAACAATCGAGTATCGATACAGCTGCATAAAAGCAGCATGTTTTCTCTCACTTGGGGTTGTGTGTTCGGTGAGTGGAGAACGGGATTGGAGACGGAGGTAATAATAATAAGAATGGTTCAAATATCAGCTCACCATGTTTGTCTGTGTAGTCCGTTTTGTTTGTCGCTTTATTTTGACGACAGTGTTTTTGTTTTCCTATGTTTTTGTTTGTCTTTACAACCTTTTTTTTCTGTCCAATTATTAAATGCTGAGCAAAAACAATCACTAAGCTTCACCAAACTCCACCTCTCTGTTGTTTATTTGTTGGTTCCTGGTTCTGGTCTGACCACCCACTACAGCCGTCTTTGTGAAAAAGGGACATTGGCAGTAAGCGCACATAAATGCCCAAGAGCTGCAAGCAGTGAACCTGGCGTTATCTCATTTTCGCCAGCAGCTAGCGCACAAATATGTGCTGGTCCGGAGGGACAATACCACAGTGGAAACCATCAAGGCGACCTACGCTCGCCGGGCCTTCACCACGCAGTGCACAGACTCCTGTCCAGGAAGCACAGAAACCTACATTCCACCAGGGCGGTTCACCTCCCCGGTGTGGACAACAAGGCAGCAGACCTCCTGTCCAGAAGAGCTCCAGACAGCTCGGAATGGAGACTGCATCCTCAAGTGGTGAAACAGATTTGGGAGAGGTTTAGCACTGCACGAGTCGACCTCTTTGCAACAGCCGGGTCCACTCATTTGCCCCTGTGGTTCTCCATGGAGAGAGACAGAGGCCCCCTGGAAGTAGACACACTAGCTCAACCCTGGCCACAGGGGCTCTTGTATGCATTCCTTCCGCTATCATTATTACACTTGGCACTAGAAAGGATCAATGTGGAGAGAGCACAGGTTTTGCTGGTTGCACCCAGATGGCCGAGACGCCTCTGGTTCGGATCAGCCGTGGCGGCTACCGCTGCGCAAGGACCTCATCAGCCAAGTGGAGGAGCTATTATGGAAACCAAACCCAGCCCAGCTCCAACTCTGGATCTGGCCATTGAACGGAGCCGTCTATTCAGATGAGGTTTGCCAGATGCAGTGGTAGAAACATTATAGTCTGTTAGGGCGCCAAGCATTAGAGCCCAGTACTCATACAAATGGAAAGTTTTCCAAGACTGGTGCATTGCCGAAGGTCACAATCCTGTGACCTGCCCTATTGAGACGATATTAACCTTCTTACAACACCTGTTTGACACAGGAAAATCAGCATCCACTCTGAAGGTATACCTGGCACCAATATCAGTGTGCCATGACAAAACTGACTCAGTGTCCCCTGGGGCACATTTCCTGGCAGTGCAATTTCTTCGTCCTCCCTGAAAAGTATGGTCCCCAAGTGGGATATAGAACCGGTACTGCAGGTCCTAATGGGTCCCCCATTGGAACCCATGGCGTCAGCAGAACTGTGTCCTGTTTCCTTGAAGGTGGCGTTTTTAATAGCCATTACATCTGTCAGATGAGTAAGTGAGCTTCATGCGCTCTCCATCAATGACACGTGCATGGCTTTCACGGGAAATGACTCGCAGGTAACATTAAGAACAAATCCATCTTTTTGCCAAAGGTGGTATCATCATTCCATATAAACCAAGCAGTGGTTTTGGAAACTTTCAGACCTCCCTTGCATGAATCAGAGGAGGACCGTAGACAGCACAGGCTTTGCCCAGTTTGGGCTCTGCATTGTTACCTGGATAGGACGGCGTCCTGGAGACAGTCCAACCAGCTGTTTGTCTTCTATGTGTCCCGCTCTAGAGGTCAGGCCCTATCGAAGTAACGTCTAGCGCACTGGGTGGCAGATGCTATACGCTTGGCGTATGAACAGACGGACTACGGTAATAACCTAACGATAGACATTCATGTTTATGTACTTATTCCCCTACGATTAATAGCCAATGTCAAAGAAGCAAAAACAGCTCACGTTTTTCTTATGCAGATACACGCAGTTACAGACAGTAGCTTAACTGCTTGCTGTTATACACAGTAATAAATCGAGACCAGTTGAACTGTTCTTAAACATTTCTCAGTTAAAACACATTGTTTAAAAATAAAACTCGCTGTTCAGATTTTTAACATTCAATCTGTTTTCATAATGTCCAGCTAGTTTAATGCAATATGTTTGTGCGTGTTTGTGTGTGCTTTACTTTGAGAAATAATAAAACATTTAGTAATTTTAACATTTTGAAAGGAATATAATTAACATGCAACATCCAAGGTTAAATACATGCATATTGCAATTATTTTCTTCCTGAAATTCTTTTCTTACGCTTACTGAGGTTTTTGTTTCCTATAACACCAATGCGTTTAAATAATAAATGCTAAATGCCATTAAGAAGGTGTTCTGAAAGTGTTGCAGAAATGTGTTTAGTTGTTTTTACAATATAGCAAAATTAGACTGTACATGTAGAATCGATACAAACTACTCCACACTGATAAAGTTTACAAGATAAATTCACATTTCAGCAGGACAATGACCCAAAGCACAAAGCCAAAGCCACACTGGAGTGGTTGAACAAGAAGAGAATTAATGTTCTTGAGTGGCCCAGTCAAAGTCCTGACTTCCAATCGAATATTTATGGTGAGACTTGAAGATTGCAGTCCATCGACGATCCCCAACAAACTTATCAGAAATGGAGCATTTTTCTTGTGAAAAATATGCAAAAACTTCATTCTACTGTGCAAAGCTAGTAGAGACCTATCCAAAAAGACTCATAGCAGTAAATGCTACAAAAGGTGCTTCTACCAAGTACTGACTTAAGGGGTTGAATACTTACGCAACCAATACATTTCATTTTGTACATTTTCTTTGCCAGTTTTGCTGACATTTAACCTCCTCATATAACAGTGTTCAGTTTAACCACTACACCTTTGAATAAAAAAAAAAGTTTGAAAATAAAGAAAGAAAAGTGCTATGTAAATGTGATGCCGCTGAAGAGACTGCAGCCTCAATCTACCTGTAATACAAACTAATGCACACACACCTTAGTAAGCACGTTGTATTTTATGGTACAGTCCCGACAGACAACCCAAGATGAACTACTTACAGCACAGCAGTCCTTCACATCCTTTTTTTCCCCAGAAGAGTTCAGTGCCAACAAGGCAGGGGATAAAACAAGGGCTGTCTATTTACCTCGTTCTCAGCTTGGATGGTGAAAACTCAGATGAACTTAGAGCTTAGCTGGTCACTCTAAGCACTATCCGAAAGCTGGCCGAAGATATCTTCTTGTAAGGGGTTTAGTTTTGTTTTTTATTCAATTATAATGAAATCCTGTACAATTTATATATATATATATATATATATATATATATATATATATATATATATATATATATATATATATATATATATATATATATATATATATCACACAGTGCCTTGCAAAAGTATTCAGACCCCTGACCAATTCTCTCATATTACTGAATTACAAATGGTCCATTGAAATTCCGTTCTGTTTGATATTTTATTTTTAAACACTGAAACTCAAAATCAATTATTGCCAGGTGACATTGGTTTTATGTTGGGAAATATTTTTAAGAAAAATAAAAAACTGAAATATCTTGCTTGCATAAGTATTCAACCCCCACACATTAATATTTGGTAGAGCCACCTTTCGCTGCAATAACAGCTTTAAGTCTTTTGGGGTAAGTATGTACCAGCTTTGCACATAGTGTCGGAGTGATTTTGGCCCATTCTTCTTGGCAGATTTGCTCCAGGTTGTTCAGGTTGGTTGGACGACGCTTGTGGACCGCAATTTTCAAATAGTGCCACAGATTCTCAATGGGATTGAGATCAGGACTTTGACTGGGCTACTGTAGGACATACACCTTTTTGTTCTTGAGCCACTCCAATGTTGCTTTGGCCTTGTGCTTGGGATCATTGTCCTGCTGAAAGGGGAATTTCCTCCAAAGCTTCAGTTTTTTTAGCGGACTGAAGCAGATTCTCTTGCAGTATTTTCCTGTATGCCCAGTCCCTGCTGATGAGAAGCATCCCCACAACATGATGCTGCCACCACCATACTTCATTGTAGGGATGGTGTGTCTTGAGGCATGGGCAGTGTTAGGTTTGCGCCACACATAGCGCTTTGAGTTTTGGCCAAAAAGCTCTTTCTTGGTCTCATCTGACCACAAAACCTTTTCCCACATCACAGCTGGGTCACTCTCATGCTTTCTGGCAAACTCCAGACGTGCTTTCAGATGGTACTTTTTGAGTAATGGCTTCTTTCTTGCCACCCTCCCATACAGGCCAGTGTTATGCGGAGCTCTTGATATGGTTGACTGGTGCACCATTACTCCACTCCCAGCCACTGAACTATGTAGCTCCTTCAAAGTGACTGTTGGCCTCTCTGTGGCTTCTCTCACAAGTCTCCTTCTTGTTTGAGCGCTGAGTTTTGAGGGACGGCCTTTTCTTGGCAGTGCCTGGGTGGTGTGATGCAGCTTCCACTTCCTGATTATTGATCCAACTGTGCTCACTGGGATATCCAAACACTCGGATATTATTTTGTACCCTTTCCCTAATCTATGCATTTGTATTACTTTATCTCTAACTTCTGCAGAATGCTCTTTGGTCTTCATTTTCCTTCAGATTCACAGCCTTACCAATGATCCTTCAACAGTGGGGTTTTTATCCAGAAAATGTGACAGCAACTTTAATGGTTCACAGGTGGAGGCCAATGGTAAGGTAATTGTGTCCTCGTTAGGGCAATTTCTTTCATCTGTGCACACTGGGAGCTTCCACAGCACAGGGGTTGAATACTTCTGCAAGCAAGATATTTCAGTTTTTTATTTTTCTTAAAAATATTTCCCAACATAAAACCAATGTCACCTTACAACAATTGATTCTGAGTTTCAGTGTTTAAAAATAAAATATCAAACAGAACGAAATTTCAATGGACCATTTGTAATTCGGTAATATGAGAGAATTGGTCAGGGGTCTGAATACTTTTGCAAGGCACTGTATATATATATATACACAGACCAGTCAAAAGTTTGAGTACTCTTGCTGGAAACTAGGTTTTTTTCATAATTGACAATGTTTTATGTTGTATACGTTTCTGTAAATACTTGAAAATGAAAACACATGTTACAATATACAAAACAAAACATAAGGAGTATCAAAGCAATGTTCAAGAAAATTGAAAATTGAAAATTGAAAATTGTCTCTAAATCTTGGATTCCTCAGAATAGCCACCCTTTGCCTTAATATCAGCCTCACAAACAAAAGGCATTCGGTTAACAAGTTTCAGCAGGAAATCACCTGAAATGTCTTCCCAGCTCTTCTCCAACAATTCCCAGAGATGTAGGGCACTTGTAGGTAGCTTTGCTTTGACTCTTCTGTCCAGTTCGTCCCATACAAGTTCTATGGGATTGAGGTCTGGAGACTGGGCAGGTCAGGTCATTAGATTGAGTTGTCCTTCACTTTCCTTCTTCGCCAGATAGTTCTTGCACAACTTTGAGGTGTGTTTCGGGTCATTACCTTGCTGAAGAATGAAGGACTGCCCAACTAGCCGTAATCCTGATGGAAATGCATGCCTCTGAAGTATGCTATGATAGCCATGCTGATTGAGCTTGCCATGGACTAAAGATCACCAACTCTGTCACCAGCAAAGCAACCCCAGACCATGACACTGCCTCCTCCATGCTTGACAGTGGGAACCACACATGCAAAACTCATGCGCTCACCCTCTCTGTGTCTTACAAATACTCAGCGGTTGGACCCAAATATTTCAAATTTTGACTATAAAACCGACTTCCACTCCTCAAACGTCCAGTTTCTGTGTTTTTTGGCCCAGGCAAGTCTCTTCCTCTTATTCTGCACTCTTAGCAACGGTTTCTTTGCAGCAGTTAGGCCAGCTTCACGCAATCTCCTCTGAACAGTTGATGTTGAAACATCTGTACTTCTAGTAGTATTTAGCTGAGCTTGTATTTCAGGGGCAATTAATCGCGGGTTTCGCAGACTTGTGACTCGAATTAACTTGTTCTCTGACCTTAGGCTGTCTGACCTTGTTTGGTCCTCATAAAAAATATGAAGTTGTATCCTATTGTTTGTTTTTCATTTTCATATCGATTCCGTTTTAAAATGGAGCCGCACATTTTGCGGGTGCGGCGGTTGTATGTAGTCTGAAATCTTGGGGGTTCTAGTGCTAAAGACAGACAGACGTTACAACAAACACTAAACACGCAAGACAAAACCCACGGTTCACAGCAAATAACATGGTCTCCTTGTAGGTTGTATTTAACCTTTTACCATGGGACAGATCACTTACACTGCGACCGCATATATATATATAGGGGTCTACCTAACTCGCGATTTCGCGGATTTCGCCGAAATTGTGAAATTGAGGGTTCAGTGCGTCTCCTCTTTTAGCGGCCAATGCGCATATGGACAAGTACGGAGAAAAAAACAAACATCGTTTAAATTAACAACTGCACAACGCAAGAGACGCACACTACGTAGATAGTAGATAGATAGCCCTTTTTTAAAATACAGACGTTCGCTTTTTAGCATCAGAATCACACATTAAACACTACTACAGAGACTGTTGAACATAACATAAAATAAACAGCTTTCAGAAACCAAACTGGAAAGTCAGCCCAGACAAAAAGTATTCCTATCTGCAAGTTAAATCAGTACTAAAACGAACCTGCTGCTTACTTTTTCACAGTTGGAATTTTAGACCCGAATAGCCACAAATGACACATCAACGAACGTGCTGCAAACATTGCCTTTATTAAAGTATTCCAGATGACCTTCGGTAACTGAGTTTTGTGGCTGTTTCTATTCGATTTCCACATCTGTACAACTTGGCAAAGCTTTGCCTTACACATACCAATTCAGGGGATGGAACGTGCAGTCTCAATGTATGGGCAAGGCAACTGCAGGGAGATGCTGCATACTTGCCTTTAACAAATGACAGCACTCTATTTTAGTAAGGAAGCAAACAACGCTATTTTTAGGCTTTATAATGTTCTGAAATACTGTCTATTTAGGATTATTTAATGTTTAAACAGGTCCGCGAAATCCTAATTTTATTCTGCAACCTACCCGTGAAAAATGAGTAAATTTACCGCGATTTAAGTAAACCCCTACTTATAAACCCTACTTCTCAGCTCCGATTTGCTTCTCTCTCTCTTTTTCTCTCTTTTGCTTTCGCGAGCCCGATTTATGATTATACATTTTTTTGCATAATTAGCTACAATCACAGGTAACTTTTATGCACTGAGCATGAGTACAATGTATATTAACAATGTATTTGCTGCAGAAAAACACAGATTTTCAATGCTGTCAGAGAATTTTTTGTTTTACACTTGGGGCCGGGCAAAAGACATGCAAGTTTTTTTTTGTTTGTTTGATAACCAAATCAATACACTTATCATATACAATCACCAATACAGACAATTTGCTTTAAATTTACATAAACATACTTGTTCAATATAACTGCTTTTAGTGTACAGATGGCAACTTGTCACATTCATGCTGAAATGTAGCTGTTGTTTACTTCAGTATCGAGTGCATTGTTACGACTGAACGAGCTGCTTAAACATGCAGAAAATGAAAAAAATCACCCCTAAGGTCGAGTCAAGGAGTTCGGCAATAGCCATGCATATAACAGAGACTAACTCAGAGATAAACTGGTATGAATATTATTGTAACACCGAGCATGCTGTGGGTTCTGAGCGTGAGGTTAGTTCAGCGGCGGTGATGGTGAAATAACAACGCAGACAAATTTGGGTTTGAAAGGCACTTAAAAGTACTGTTTATTGCCCTTTTATGTACACTGAAAAACTAAAAACAATCCAACACAAACAGCAGCGCTGTTCCCCCAATATAGCCCAACCGGGCTCGGTCATTGGTCAACTAAGGTTTCCCCTAATTAGCATGCTAGCCCCCCAATCCCCAACTAACTATACTCCCACCCAATCCCAGCTGTACACAGTCAGCACACCACGCACCAATCATCCTCACTAATATACTACACAATACAAGGCATCTGACTATGTGTTTATCCCTGCTCCATCTTCTCCCCCCCAGTCCAGTCTTTGATAGCCGCCCCACTGCTACAAACATCTTGATAGCCCCCACGACGCTAATTGCCCCCCTCTTGCTGCTTACCTCCCTCTCTCAACCTGGCAAACCCCCTTCGTTTGGGTGAGAGGCAAGACAGTTGGGTTGGAGGGATGGACGTCCCCTCGGGGAAGCAGAGGCTTGCGGCCGGCGGTGGAATGCTACCTTAGGGGCTTCTGTTTTGTAGGCCCCCGATAGAGCACACCACAGTTCCTGTCCTGGTTGGCCGGCCTCCTGTGGTCTCCTCGGTAGGGGGCAAGACAGTCCCGATGCAGGACAAGGCGGCGTCGTGTGAAGTGTCTGTGGACCCGGTACACCACCTCACCCTGCTCCTCCAGGATCTGGCAAAACCCCACCCATGGGCTGTCCAGTTTGGGGCAAAAGGCCCTTTTTCCATTTGGGTCCCCAAACAAGCTCAAACCCCGTTTCCTTGGAATGTAACCGCCCCTTCTCCCAGGATGTCATAATTTCTCTTCAGCCCACAGATGATCCCAAGCAACCTGCATCGATCTGGTGTCTGAAGGCGTCAGACGTACTCTAGACCAGGAGGGAGAGCTGCGGCATCCGGAGGGTGGCCGAACACAAGTTCGGCTTGTGTCCGGAGCTCATGGCCAAGGCCAGTAGTGCCGGAGTTCAGCCTCGTCGACGTCCTGCACCACCATGCAGCTAAGCCACGTGGTGGTAGAGGCATGCTGGAGGTCCCCAATCTCATTGACCTGGCTGGTAGCAAGAGCAAGCTGCGCTGAGAGAGTCCGTTACCGCTCCACGAGGCCATCTCTCCTGGGGTGAGAGGGATGGTGTCCGGTTTTCTTTATCCCTAGGCAACGGTACATCCCACAAAGATCCGTTGCCATTCAAGGTGTTTCGGCCCTGATCCGAATGGACTAGCTTCCTCGAGGGACTCCCTGAACCTTGAGAAGAAGCCTTCTGAAGAGCCTCTGCAACCGTGCTTGGCCTCCTGATCCAGTCATGCGTAGACCTTCTGGCCATTAGGTAGAAATAATCATCACCACCAGGCACATCTATGTCCTTCATCAGACACAAGTATGGTCCAGGTGAGTCCACTCCCACTCATTGCATTGTCCGCCCACTGGACATTGCTGCAGGGGGGGGGGCCTGCCCCGGAGGACCCCTTGTGGGCAGCACACCGTTCCCAGAAGCGGCAATGGTCTTCGCCGAGGTCAGCCTCCGACATCGACTCCAGTAGTCCCTCTGCTGTGAGGTTTTCAGGGTCTTGTTGGGGTCCCAAAATGGCCCACCCCAGGGCGTCCCATGGACCAGCCCGCAGGATCTCCAACTGGACGGCTTCAGGAACCACAAGCTGCCACCTTGTCTCTCCTGTTGCTGGCATGACCTAGTGACGTTGCAACACTCCTTCTCGAAGCTCCACGCCGTCCCAATGGTGACCAGAGCCCCTTGGTGACTTCAGAATAAGCACCGGGCCATCGACTTTCTGACAGCCACTGGAAGATTGGTGCTAGATCCGGGTCTCCCTCCTGCTGCACTCGCCACTCTGATGCAGACACAACACGGATCTCCCCACACTCCCTTGCCTGTCCAACACCCTCTCTTCAGGCTCTCAGGTGGTACGGCCCCTCCAACCCCACTTGCTCCTCTGCCTGCTGCTCCCTCTTCTGGCAGTAGGCACAGTTGTTTAGCAAGTAGAGGTGCCTGGACATCGCGTCAGCATTGTAGTGCTTCTCTCCAGCCTTATGCTGGATGGTGAAATCATACTCTTGCAGCTGCTCTAGCCAGCGGGCTAGCTGCCATTCGGGCTTCTTAAAGTTCACCAGCCACTGGAGTGAGGTATGTTTGGTCCACAGAAGGAAGTGCTTCCCACACAGGTAGGGCCGGAACTGTCTGACAGCCGCTACCACAGTAAGCAGCTCTTGGTGAGTTACACAGTATTTCTGTTCCTGTTTGAGGAGGACGTGGCTGTAATATGCAACCACACATTCTTCATCTGGCCACTTCTGAGAGAGCACTGCGCCGAGATCTCGGTCGCTGGCATCCGTGTCTAGCCTCCTCCCAGTCAAAGGCTTGGCTCTTCTTCAAGAGTAGGTGGAGAGAGATGCAATGTGCCCAAAGCGGGGAACGAAGCGATGGTAATAGGAGGCAAGCCCAATGAACCCTCGCCACTGGCATTGGTCAGCCAGCCTGGGCCACTCTCTCACTGTGTTGATATTTTCCAGGTCAGTCTTGATTCTATCCTGCCCCACAACGTACCCCAGAAAGTAGACCTCCTGCTGCATAAAGTGGCGCTTGTCTGGGTGCAGCTGCCTCCAGCTGCTGTAACACAGTCCTCAAGTTTTCCAACGCCTGCTCGAAGGTGGGGGCGTGCACTAGCTTGAGGGGGAATGCCGGCCAGTACCCTCTCCATCAGATGTTCAAACATGGCAGGGGCATTGCACAGCCCAAACGGCATGACTTGGAACTGCCAGAAGCCCCTGCCAGTTGTGAAGGTAGTTTTGGGATGGGCATCCAGGGAGAGCTCGACTTGCCAGTACCCACTGCGGAGATCTGAGGAGCTAAACCAGGAGGATCCAGCAACCAGATCCAGTGACTCATTTATCCGGGGTAAGGGGTAGTCTTTTTTCGTAACCTCGTTGAGGCGGCGGTAGTCCACACAAAACCGCGTCTCTCCACTCTTCTTGGGAATGAGGATGACTGAGGAGGCCCATGGACTATCCATTGGTTCTATGATGTTAGCCTCTCTCATCTCCTGGATAATCTCCTCAGCTACTCCCTGTTTGGTGCGTGGAAGTTGGCGGGAGCGCTGCCTAATCGGGGAGGACTTACCAGTGTTAATGGAATACTGGATAACCTGGGTGCGGCCGGTTACTTCAGGCCTGGTGGCAAAGCAGTTGGGGAACTTGGCCAGCAGCACCCCCAACTGGTCCTTCTGCTCCGGCCTAAGCCCTTCGCAGCTACAGGGCCAGACTGCTTCCACTGCCATCTTTGTCTCAGGCGGGGTGACAGATTGTTGCTTCATTCCGGTCTTCTGAGTCATAGATAGGGTAGGCGTGGGCTTTGGAGAAAGGGAGATGTTTGTGGTAATAGCAGACTGGGAGTACTGTGGGTTTGGGGGCAACCCTCCCAATGTAGAGCAGGGGACACAATGGGATAGCTCCTGGTGATGAACTGGCCACGGCTGTAGAGAGGGCTGGCGGCTGGGGGCGTCTGGTCCAAGCAGACGTGGGGTCCCTGCAGGTGGGCTGTGCCAGCAGGTTGCTAGCAAAGGCAAAGCTCCCGTGACCTGTGAGCTGGGGGCTCCAGAGGAAGGAATTCAGCAGCAGCTTACATCGGCTGCAAGGCTGTCTGCACACGCCATCCCCTAGGACTTGGTTGACTGGAAGGCTGGCAGTGACACCCATGGCGGAGGACAAGGGAGATGCCGGCCCCCCTAAGGAAATCCAACCCGAGGATACAGCAGTCTTGCACTGTGGCAGGCCAAACTTCATGCCAAAAGGTCAGTCCGGCGTATGTGACTCGCAGTTGGCCCTTGCCTTCCATGGGGGCTCGCTCTCCCGTGACAGTTTTTAGCTGGACCAGCATGGATCGGACTTGGTCTCTCCAGTCCCCTGTGGCTTGGAGAAGGACATCAGGACGAACGACAGTGATGGAGGAGCCAGTGTCAATAAAAGCCATGCAGGGGATCCCCTCAATGAGGACAGGAGTGCGCAGGAATGCCCTGTCACCAGTGCGGCCCACAACGTGGGGTTGGCTTGGGTTGAATTCGGCTGCGACTGGGTTCAACTGCTGGGCCTGCGTTTTCCCCCTTACGTGGATCCGTTCCCGTTTCCCAACAGTTCTGTCACCCCTTTTTTCCGGGGCTCTCATTAGCAACAGTCAGCAATGAAGTGCCCAGGCTGTCCGCACCTCCAGCAGATTCGCTCTCTCACTCGTCGAGGGTTAGTAGTAGCTGCTCTCACTTTATAAGTGAACTCTGGTTCGCTGTCGTTGCCTTCAGTATCTCTGCATGTATGCTGCACTGATCGGACTGGCTTGGAAATAAGTGCCGTGGTAGTGGCTCTTCATCCAGTAACACCTCTTCGATTGACTGGGCATATGCAAGGGTTTCTTTTAGTGTGCTGGGCCTCTTCAGGCGGACCTGGTGACGCAGCTCTGGGGTCTGTAGACTGCAGAGGAAGGTATTCAAGGCAATCCTCTGGCTAAAGCTGGTGGGCTCGTCACGGTACGCTTTGCGGGACAGGTGAGCGATGTCAGCGGCCAGGGCTCCTAGTTTTTTCCCTCTAGCTCTGCATCTACTCCGAAGTTGATCCTGTAGGTGGTAAGGTGATTTGCTGGCTCCAAAGCGGCACTTCAGAGCATCAACCAGGACAATTCACTCTATCTTCTGGCCCGAGGTCCAGCAATACCTCTGCTGCAGCACCTTCCAGGCAGGAAGCCCTCTTGCTCTGGGACCAGGCATAATCTTCAGCCACTAACTCAAACTGAGTCAAAAAAGTTTCCAAAGACATGACACCGTTGTACCGAGGAAGTTTCGGGTCTGGTCCATGAAAAGGGGCAGGTGGTTGGGGAAGCAAGACCAGCTGTGGACAATCCCTCTCCATCTGTAACTGCAGCCTAGATTCCCTTCCTCCTTGCAGGGGGTGTGTCTCATTGCTGTACATCCTCTCTCTCTCTCTCTCTCTCTCTCTCTCTCTCTCTCTCTCTCTCTCACTGTGCTCAGCAGTGCCTGATCTCTCTCTGCATGATGTAATGGTCGCTCTGCATCTGCAGAGGCTGTCTGTTCTCTGTTCTCCATTAGCAGACTGTCTTCCCTTGTAGCTGTTGTTTGCAGGAGTTCTCTTCTGCTTGAGCTTTCCAAATCTCTCTTAATCAGCCACCGAGGAAGGTTCCTCTCCCCCAGGAGAGTGAAGCACTGCGGGATAGACAACGAGGGAATCCTCGGTTCCAGTATGACGTTTGTTCGGGGTGGAGCTCTGTTGTCTGGCTGCCCAGCTCTCAGTCTGACTGTCAGGCAGTGTTGTCGAGTCAATTTCCCACTCTGTGCTTCCTCATAGACCTCCTCTTCCTGCTCCTTCTCTCTCCACCGAAGATTCTGTTCAATCCGTTGTATCTTCTCTTCATCCCTCCAGAGTGCTTTAATTATTGACGTTGACTTCAGCCAAGCCATAGCCCACTTTCTACTCCCAATGGGCGCTCTGAGCTGAGGCGGCAATTACAACATAAGAACATAAGAACATAAGAAAGTTTACAAACGAGAGGAGGCCATTTGGCCCATCTTGCTCGTTTGGTTGTTTAGTAGCTTATTGATCCCAGAATCTCATCAAGCAGCTTCTTGAAGGATCCCAGGGTGTCAGCTTCAACAACATTACTGGGGAGTTGATTCCAGACCCTCACGATTCTCTTTCTAGAGCAGCATTATCTTTTTTATAGCGAGGTGACCAGAACTGAACACAATATTCAAGATGAGGTCTTACTAATGCATTGTACAGTCTTAACATTACTTGATTTAAATTCAACACTTTTCACAATGTATCCGAGCATCTTGTTTGCCTTTTTTTATAGCTTCCCCACATGTCTAGATGAAGACATTTCTGAGTCAACAAAAACTCCTTGGTCTTTTTCATAGATTCCTTCTCCAATTTCAGTATCTCCCATATGATATTAATAATGCACATTTTTATTTCCTGTGTGCAATACCTTACACTTTTCTATATTAAATATAATTTGCCATGTGTTTGCCCAGTTCTGAATCTTGACCAGATCATTTTGAATGACCTTTGCTGCTACAACAGTGTTTGCCACTCCTCCTATTTTTGTATCGCCTGCAAATTTAACAAGTTTGCTTACTAACCAGAATCTAAATCATTAATGTAGATTAGGATTGCAGAGGGCCTAATACTGATCCCTGTGGTACTCTACTGGTTACCTCACTTCATTTTGAGGTGTCTCCTCTAATCAGTACTTTCTGTTTTCTATATGTTAACCACCCCCTAATCCATGTACATGCATTTCCTTGAATCCCTACAGAGTTCATTTTGAGAATTAATCTTTTATGGGGGACTTTGTCAAAAGCTTTCTGGAAATCTAAATAAACCATGTCATATGCTTTACAATTATCCATTATTGATGTTGCATCCTCAAAAAAATCAAGCAAGTTAGTTAGACACGATCTCCCTTTCCTAAAACCATGTTGACTGTCTCCCAGGACACTGTTACCATATAGGTAATTTTCCATTTTGGATCTCATTATAGTTTCCATAAGTTTGGATATAATAGAAGACAGGCTTACTGGTCTGTAGTTACCTGGTTCAGTTTTGTTTCCCTTTTTGTGGACCGGTATTACATTTGCAATTTTCCAGTCTGTCGATACCTCCCCTCTGTCAAGAGACTGTTGCATGATCTTGGTTAGCGGTTTGTAAATAACTTCTTTAACTTCTTTGAGTACTATTGAGAGGATCTTATCCAGCCCATGGGATTTGTTTATTTTAAGAGCTCCTAGTCCCTTTAACACTTCTGCCTCGGTTATGCTAAAGTTATTTAAAACTGGATAGGAACTGGATGACATGAGGGGCATGTTGTCCATATCCTCCTTTGTAAAAACTTGTGAAAAGTAATCATTTAATATATTTGCTATTTTTTTTTCTTCATCTACAATTTTGCCATTTGTATCTCTTAAACATTTAACCTCCTCTTTGAATGTTCGCTTGCTGTTGTAATATTGGAAAAACATTTTGGAATTGGTTTTAGCCCCCTTAGCAATGTTCATTTCTATTTCTCTCTTGGCCTTTCTAACTTCTTTTTTCACCTGCATTTGCAGTTCCGTGTACTCTTTCTGTGTACTTTCTTTTTGGTCCCTTTTTAACGCTCTGTAAAGTGCCTTTTTTCGCTGAATATTTTTTAAAATTGATCTATTAAACCATTTTGGCAATTTAGTTTTACATTTAGATTTGTCTACTTTAGGGATGTAATTGTTTTGTGCCTCTAGTACTACATTTTTGAAGAACAGCCATCCTTTTTCTGTGGATGTTTTCTCTATTTTACTCCAATCTACTTCTGTTAGTCTCTGTTTCATACCTTCATAGTTTGCTTTTCTAAAATTGTAAACCTTAGCTTTAGTCATTACTTTTGGGGTTTTAAAAAGCACTTCAAATGAAACCATGTTGTGGTCTGAGTTTGCTAGTGGTTCTCTGACCTCTGTTTTAGTTATTCTGTCTTCGTTATTTGAAAAGACTAAATCAAGGCATGCCTCCCCTCTAGTCGGAGCCTTGACAAATTGTGTTAGGAAGCAGTCATTTGTCATTTCCACCATTTCAATTTCATCCATTGTGCTCCCCACTGGGTTTTCCCATTTTATATGTGGGAAGTTGAAATCCCCCATTAGTATGGCTTCTCCTTTGCTACACACATTTCTAATGTCATTGTATAACAGATTATTTTGTTCACCATCTGAATCTGGCGATCTATAGCATGCTCCTATTATTATGCCCTTTGAATTTTTGTCCGTTATTCTGACCCATATTGATTCGGCTTTATTTTCTTTGTCCAGGTTTAACACCTGGGCTTCAAGACTGTTTCTTATGTATAGCGTATAGCGTGTAGCGTCTACCCCTCCTCCCCTTCTGTCCTGCCTGTCTTTCCTATACAGTGTATACCCACAAATATTATATTCGTCCCCATCTCTCTCAGACAACCAAGTTTCTGTAACACCTATCACATCATAGTTACTTGTTAGTGCAGTAGCTTCAAGTTCGAAAATTTTGTTTCTGATACTTCTAGCATTTAGATAAATACATGTAATGGTTGTCTTGCCTGAGTTGTTGTCCTTGTTTTGATGCGGTCTCCCTTCTGTTTTTTTTGTTGATTTCTCCCCCCTTCCTTTCTAGTTTAAATGCTTCTGAACCTGCTCGAGGATCTTTTCTCCAAGTATACTGGTTCCCTTTTTATTTAAGGGCAGTCCGTCCCGTCTATACAGATAGTCAACATTGTAGAATATGGTCCAATGATTAAGATAAGTGAAGCCTTCCCGTGTGCAACATGTCTTCATCCATGCATTTAGATAAATTATTTCCAGCTGTCCATATGGCCCTTTACAAGGTGCCGGTAGTATACCAGAAAATACCACAGTTTTGGTCTTGTCTTTTAATTTCCTTCCTAGCTCTCTGAATTTGTTTTGCATGGATTTTCGTCGGTCTCTTCCAATGTTGTTTGTACTGATGTGGATGACTATTACCGTGTCGTCTCCTGTTTGTTCTAGGAGCCTGTCCACGTTCTCAGTGATGTGCTTGACCGAGGCTCCCGGAAGGCAGCACACTGTTGTAGTAAGGGGGTCCGAATTGAACTTGCTGTGTTTCTCAATATGGAGTCCCCAACAATCATGGCCTCCCTTCTTTTTGCTGTCTGGTCACCACTGTCAATAGGGTCCTGGATGGTGTTCCTTTCATTCTCTTGTTGTTGGTTTTGCTCATCAAAATTTTGAAGTGACTCAGATTTGTTGGTTGTTTTGATTTCTGGTGGTTGTGTTTGACGAAGTTTACTTTTTTTCCCTGCTTCTGCCTACCTGAACCCAGCTGTTATGGCCTTCTATCTCCCTGGTGGCTTTCATTCTGTTAGGGGTGGTGTAGACTTCCATGAATTGTGGGTGTGCCAGCTCCTCAAGATCCTGTTGCTGTCTCATTTCTTCTAGCTTCATTTCTAGCATACTTACTAGTTTATGCAAGTCCTGGATCGCGCGGCACTTTACGCACACTTGGTTTAGCTCTGCTTGGTTTTCTCGGATTTCCCACATCATGCAGGTGTCACAGATTACTGGCTTGAAGACCATGTTGATTTTTTTTTTTTTTTTGAAGTTTAGTTTCTTCTGCAACCGTCAACCTGCTTTCAAACTGCTTCTAAACTGCTCTGCACTTTTCCCTGCAGTTCTGCTATACTGTTGGCTCCTCCCCTCCCCCGTATCTCAGAGCGGCGCTGAATTTGAATCAGCTGCTCCAAGTTTCAGCTTGTTTGTTATCAGAAAAACACATGCGGCTGTTTGACTTTGAGCTGCAGTGTTTCCCCAATGTCCTGTGTTTTCTGATTAAAGCAATTAAAGATGTAATTTCTCCTTACTGCTTCTAAACTTCTCTGCACTGTTTCACGCCTGTACCATTTCTCAGTTGAAATATATATAGAGAGATGTTTTCCAATATACAACACCCACTCTGTTTAGTCATTCCATCCAAGGGTTAAAATATTATTTCCCTCAACAGGTTGGATTTACTTCATGTATAGATGTGTTTTAACAAAATATTGGACAACCACTGTAGGGGTTTATCACTGGGTCTTTGAATAAACCACTAAACATACAGCGGCCAGTCCAGTTATTTTCATTTAAATTCAGGCTATAATGAACATGTACAATATAATAGTCTAATATTAACTGTACCATGCTTGGACTGAGTCTGACCTCTCTCTGTTTCTAAATAATTCCCTGTGCAAGCAATTTTAAGACACCCTGTTTACCTGCCAAGGCTAGTTTTCTAATTAATATGAAACTATAAGCGCTTTTCTAACTTCACCACATAAAGTCACTGTGTGTCTGAGACAGACTTTTAATTTTTTTTAGTTTAAGCTCTACAGTTTCCCTGTAAATAAATGCCTCTGTTTATTACATCAGTAATACTTAACTGTGGCTTTAGTTTTAAATGTAATTCTGTCCAACAGTTGCTTTTTCTGGCTCACAAACATCATCCCAATTAAAGTTGCTGTATATACACTGTAGACAACTTTTCTAATTTAATTAAAATGCTTGCTTCAGCTGCCAAGTATCATTCATTTCTATAATATAATGAAAAGAACATTAGGTTATTACCATAAGCCTGGTTCCCTGAAAAGAGAATGACAACCATTTCTGAATGGGAAGAGCCTCTCTGACCTTCAATCCCTATCAGAGCCCTGCTGTGAGGTGAAAGTCCCTCCCACCTCCTGTTGAAGAGGGATGTCCTTACAGTAGCACATCTACATTTTCTTTTGGAAACAGAAGTCAGCTGGGGACACGACCTCAAAGGGTAATGGTTGTCATTCTCTTTTCAGGGAACCACGTTATGGTAATAACCTAATGTTCCCTTTCAATTCGAATGACAACCGTTACCGAATGGGAAAGCTGTACCAAAGCTGTTGTAGCTCCAGATTACCGACAGTACAGAAACACGGGGATAGCAACAGAGCCCACATGAAGCCTAAGGGCATACCGCCTGCAAAACTCTAGAGCCCAGAGAGGCTCTCGTTCGGTTTGTAACATCAAGGTGGTAAAAACGCACAAATGTCTGACTACCTGTCCATGTAGCAGCATTGCATAACTCATCTAAGGAGGCACCATGAAGGAAAGCCCACAGAGTTGTCTGGCCTCTAGTAGAATGGGCCATAATGACCCCCGGTAACGCCAAGCGTATCGCATCTGTCACCCAGTGCGCTAGACGTTGCTTCGATAGGGCCTGACTTTTAGAGCGGGACCCGTAGCAGCTGGTTGGACTGTCTCCAGGACACCGTCCTATCCAAACAATAGCACAGAGCCCGAACAGGGGATAGTGTGTGCTGTCTACGGTCCTCCTCTGACTCGTGTGGGGAAGGTCTGAAAGTTTCCAAAACCACTGATTAGTTAATATGGAATGAGGATATCACCTTTGGCAAAAAGGAAGGATTTGTCCTTAATGTTACCTGTGAGTCATTTCCCATAAAAGCCATGCATGTGTCATCAATGGACAGCGCATGAAGCTCACTTACTCGTCTGGCAGACATAATGGCTATTAAAAATGCCACTTTCAAAGAAACAGGGCGCAGTTCTGCTGACGCCATGGGCTCAAATTGGCGACCCATAAGGGCCCGCAGTACCAGTTCTAGATCCCACTTGGGGACCATACTTTTCATGGGAAGACGAAGCCTCCGATCCCCTTTAAGAAATTGCACTGCTAGGAAATGTGCCCCAGGGGACACAGAATAAATTTTGTCATGGCACACTGATATTGCTGCCAGGTATACTGCCACTTATACATACTATAAGTGGACTCTGATTTTCCTGCGTTAAACAAGTGTTGTAAGAAGGTTAATATCGTCTCAATCGGGCAAGTCATCGGATCATGACCTTTGACAAGGCACCAATCTTGGAAAACTTTCCATTTATATGAGTACTAGGCTCTAGTGCTCGGTGCCCTAGCAGACTGTAGTGTTTCTACTACCGCATCTGGCAAACGGCTCCGTTCAACGGCCAGACCCAGAGTTGAAGCTGGGCTGGATTCGGGTGCCATAATAGCCCCTCCACTTGGCTCAGGAGGTCCTTGCGCAGCGGGAGCTGCCACGGCTGATCTGACAACATGTCAGATGAGACAGCAAACCAGGGGAGTCTCGGCCATCTGGGTGCAACCAGCAGAACCTGTGCTCTCTCCACCCTGATCCTCTCTAGTGTCAGGGGTAGTAATGGTAGTGGAGGAAATGCATACAATAGTCCCTGTGGCCAGTGGTGAGCTAACGTTTCTACTCCCTGGGGGCCGTCTCTCTCCATAGAGAACCATAGGGGGCAATGAGTGGACCCGGCTGTGGCAAAGAGGTCGACTCGTGCTAGTCGAAACCTCTCCCATATCTGTTTCACCACTTGGGGATGCAGCCTCCATTCCGAGTTGCCTGGAGGTGCTCTGGACAGGAGGTCTGCTGCCTTGTTGTCCACACCGGTGAGGTGAACTGCCCTGATGGAGCGCAAGTGTCTGTACATCCAGGACAGGAGTCTGTGTGCTGCGTGGTTAAGGCAGGCCGCCTTGATGATTTATGTAGGCTACCACTGTGGTATTGTCCGACCAGACCAGCACATGTTTGTGTGCTAATTGCTGGAGAAAATAGGATAACACCAGGCTCACTGCTTGCAGCTCTTGCGCATTTATGTGCTCTTGCTGCCAATGTCCCTTCCACTGACCTCTTATTCCTCTCTCGTTCCAGATTGCTCCCCAGCCCAGACTGGCGGCGTCTGTAGTGATCACTTCCCTTCTGTGAGGGGATCCGAGGGGAGATCTAAGGCACAGATTGCCAGGATGGATCCACCACTCCAGTGTCTTCCGGCATTGTCTGGACACTCGCACCAGCCGGTAACGATCTTGGACCAGGTGCACCTTGAACGTATTCACCCAGGCTTGAAGCGGACGCATTCTCAGCAGCCCTAGTGGAAAGATTCTTGAGGTGGCTGCCATCAGCCCCAATAACCTTTGATATACTTTGACCTGTAGGAGAGCGTCTTCTCTGAATAGGGAGAGTGTGGTCTCCAACAACCGAATCCTGTCTTCCGACAGTGAGGCAAGCATGCTCACAGAGTTCAGTTTGATCCCCAGGAACACTGTGGACTGAGACGGTACATCTTCTGTTGATGTATTGAGAGACCTAACATGATCTAAGACCTATTTTGTGTGCACCTCTGCGCATGCTTTTGTCTTCATGCAAACCAACCAATAGTCCACATAGTTTAGGATCCGAATAACCCGCAGCCTGAGTGGAGCCAGTGCTGCATTGTGGCAAAGTGGTTGGTAGGGGGAACAGGAGTAGCGGTGATGCGATGCAGGAGTGACAGGCAGACAACGGTTTCCAGTGCAAAGGTGCTTTTATTTATAATCCAGGTCTGGTGACCTTAAAATAATAAATCCCCGGCTATACATAACAAAGTGTAAAGCGCGGGGATAACAAAGGAGGGCACAGTCCCGAACAAAAAACGAACACACGGTCATTAGTATCCCTTCGTCAGGTCCAGACTGGAAATAAACTTCGCTTTTCCCAGTCTGTCTAAAAGTTCGTCGACCCGAGGCATGGGATATGCATCAAACTTAGCAATAGCATTCACCTTTCTGAAATACTTGCAAAATTGGTTGGTGCCGTCTTTCTTGGACACTGTGACAATTGGACTGCACCACTCGCTCCCGGAAGGTTCAATCACCCCAAGCTTGAGCATATTCCATACCTCTTTGCGAATGCCACTTTGTCGACTTTCCAGGATCCGGTATGGTCTCTCTCGCACTGTGACACCTGGTGGAGAGATAATGTCATATTCAACTAAGTTTGTTCTGCCGGGCACGTCAGAAAAAAACATTGCTGAACTCCTTAATAAGCTTACGCAGCTCTCTTTGCTGATCTGGAACCAATTGTTCCCCCATTAAAATTGCTCTTGTGCTCGGGGTCTCTGGACAGGGGCCTAAATCATCCTCCATATTGTCTGGGGCTATAAATAAGACCTCCCTTGCCTGCCAGGTCTTTAACAAATTAACATGGTAAATTTCACGTTTGTTTTGGCAATCGGGCTGTCTAATTTCATATTTTACTTTCCCTATAGCCCGAATCACCTCATACGGTCCCGGCCATTTAGCACACAGTTTTGATTTGGATGAGGGAAGTAGCAGCATTACTTTGTCCCCTGGTCGAAAAGTTCGAATTCGTGCATTTTTGTTGTAATGCTGCTGTTGTCGGTGCTGAGCCGATCTGTGGTTGTCTTGGGCCAAAACAACCGACCAAATCCAGGTGATCTCTTAGTTGGAGCACATACTTCATTACATTTTTAGACAAGCCTTTGTGCTCCTCCCACCCCTCTCTCAGCAGGTCGAGAATGCCGCGAGGCTGCCAGCCATACAGGAGCTCAAAGGGGGAGAACCCCGTTGAATTCTGCGGCAATTCTCTCATCGCAAAAAGGAGGTAGGGAAGAAGCGATGCCCAATGTTTCTGCTCCTGTGTTACGAATTGCCTCAGCATCGACTTTAAGGTCTGAATAAAACGTTCAACCAGACCATCCGATTGTGAATGATAAACGGACATCCCGCTGGGACGTATTTTTAATATTTTGTACACCTGCTGTAACGTCTTGGACAGAAAATTGGTCCCATGATCGGTCAAAATCTCCTTGGGGATCCCTACTCTAGCCATAATCTGCGCTAAGTCAGTGGCTATTGCAGCGGCACTAGTGGACCTCAAGGGAACTGCCTCCGGGTATCGCGTTGCATAATTTACCACTACTAATATATGCATATACCCTGAGTCAGAAGGTAGCAAAGGGCCCATTATGTCCTTTGCAATGCGCTCGAAAGGAGTGGAAATAAACGGCAGTGGGACCAAGGGGGCAGGACGCATTCGACCCGGCGCTACTCGCTGGCAGTCTGGGCATGTGGCTACATATTTCAACACATCAGTATGAAGATGAGCCAATAGAATCAAGCCAATATCTGTTCCCTCGTCTTCTCGGCTCTGAGGTGACCCGCAAAAGGGATATTATGCGCCAGCCTCATGACCTTGGTACGACAAGACGGGGGAACCAACAATTGTGTTACAGGCTGTCCTGTGCCCGTGGCTAGGTTTACCCTATACAGTAATTGCCCCTTTATACTGAAATGTGGATATACTAGCGCCCCAGCGCCATCAACATCCTTACCTTCAATGGACCGGACCTGCCCCCAAGCGTGCACCAGTGACGGGTCGTTCTTTTGGCCCCACACTAGGTCCGCGCTTGAGTACCACGGGTCCGGTATATTGAGAGGGGCTGGAATAACCTCTGCCCTAGTTGGCCCAGTAACCTCGCTCTCTCGGTCGCACTGCGTTCCCACTCTCTTCGACTGGCATTTGTTACCATTACAGCACTCTCCCACCAGACCCCAGCCTTGTCTCAAAGACGCTCCCTCCCATTTCGCGGTCCTTCTCTCCTTATTTGT
This sequence comes from Polyodon spathula, assembly GCF_017654505.1. Lineage (NCBI taxonomy): Eukaryota > Metazoa > Chordata > Actinopteri > Acipenseriformes > Polyodontidae > Polyodon > Polyodon spathula. The sequence goes on along the minus strand of NC_054538.1, from coordinate 48,273,328 downwards.
TTATCTAGGATGGAAAAGAGGGGAAAACATTTCAGTATGAAAAGGAAACACATCACCAATTCATTCCCTTTTTTTATCCTGCCACTTTTACGAGTGTGGCTGAGACTGCCATTATTTGCATTAATTCTTTGAATTTTGGCCAGTCTCGGGCCAGAATAACTGGGTGTGGCAACCTTTCCGACACCCGGCTACAAGGTGACGTTTTATTGGTCCTACCGATAAGTATACTTTTAATGTGGGGTATGCCGCCGTGTCTCCATGGATACAGGAGATGGCCACCTGACCTTGTGGCCACCACGACACACCGCCCAGGAGAGCTGTCCTAATCAAGGTTTGCTCACACCCTGTGTCCACTAATGCATGGGTTTTCACATTCCCTAAAATAACATTAATCAGACAAGGCCCCTCCCAACCATTTTCCCCACGCTTACCCGCTTCAGGTGTCCAATTGCACGTGGCCATGTCACACTCCATGGCAGCGGGGCATGACCTGGCCAGATGTCCCGGCTGGTTGCACCTGAAACAGGTAGGAGGGACAGAGGGGGCATAGGTCAAAAATCTGTCCCGCTGCTGGTTTGGCAACAGGGTAGGGGCAGCACCTCTACCCCAGCTGGGGGCCAACCTTGGTCTCCATGGGGGGAGGCAAGGGGGCCCAATGGGGTCGGTGGGTGGTGGTGGTGGTGGTGTTGGAGGAGAGGGAGGGATCCGGGCAGAAGTCAGGGAGTCTTTGAAGTCCTCTGTCAATTTGACCGCCTCCTCCAGGGTGTCGGGTTTGTGGTGCCGTATCCACGTTTGGGTTTCGGCGCCGACCACATGGCAGAACTGCTCTACCACAATGGCTTCCCCCATCTTCTGGGCGGTCTTCTTCCCAGGGGTCAGCCAATGCACCATGTGGTCGCATAACCGCTCTGCAACCACCCTGGGGCGTGTCTCTGGGGATCTCCGGTACTCCCTAAACCACCCCCAGTGGGTCTCTGTGGTGATATTTAAGTGGCGGAGGATAGCCTGCTTGACCAGGTCGTACTCGGTGGCGTGATGGTCACTCATAGATTGAGCCTCCCTGATCAGGCAGGATCCCACCTGGCTGGCCCAGAACTCCCGCGGCCAAGCCGTCGTAGTAGCCAGCCTCTCGAACGTGACCAAATACGGGTCATCCTCCGCCGACATCTTCATTGCCCATGCCTTCGGGGGCGACATCAACGGTGTTGTGGTAGGGGTCGTCGCTGCGGCAACGGCCAGCCCTACCCGTTCAATGAGTGCCATGTAGCACTCCTCCCTCCTTCTCTCCTCTGCATGACGTCTGCTCTCCAGCGCCTGCAGCAGCTCCCCCAACACATTGCGGTCCATGATCCCATTACTGACACCACGTGTGGCAAAGTGGTTGGTAGGAGGAACGGGTGTAGCGGTGATGCGATGCATAAGTGACAGGCAGACAACGGTTTCCAGTGCAAAGGGTGCTTTTCTTTATAATCCAGGTCTGGTGACCGTAAAATAATAAATCCCCGGCTATACACAACAATGTGTAAAGCGCGGGATAACAAAGCAGGGCACAGTCCTGAACAAAAAACGAACGCACGGTCACCAATCCTGGGTGAGTGCAGAAGTGCTTGTGGTGGGTGAAGACACAATATTTTGTGGCGGTTCTGTGCAGTGGTAATCCGGATCGTGCTGACCCTGGTCAACAGCTCCGGATAGGTGAGTTAACTGTCTGGTGGTGCAAAACGCAGACAATTACAAAACAGACAAAACACAATTCTTTTCACTTTCTGCATGAGAGCTCTTCTCTCTGTCCTTCCCTCTGCTGAGCTTTTACCCAAATGAAGGAAAAGATCAGCGTTACCCTGGCCCCTATATGTACTCCCGCAAGACATCTAGGTAAACGGTTGCAGCTGCCTTATTACTTGCAGCTGCCCCTTGTTTACCTTTCAGATCAATACGGTCCTACAACAGAGTCTCGCTTCCTTCCAGGCTGACCGACTTCCCGGTTCCGGAAACAAACTGTCAGGATAGCCCTTCCAGATACTTCTCCTCTTGTTCTTTAGCGCCCTCACAGGTCGGGAGGAAGATTTAACACCAGAACTCATTGTATTTCCGTCACATGCATCCATGCACTTTGAAAATGTGCGTGGCGCCAATGAGAGGCCAAATGGCAGCATGCAGAATTCGTAAGCATTGCCTTTAAAGGCGAAGCGCAGATATTTTCTGAGTGGGACAGATCGGGACGTGAAAATAGACGTCTTGCAGGTCGATCGATGTGAACCAGTCGCCCTGTTGGACGGACTAGATGATACGCTGTGCTGTCAACATGTTGAACTTCCTTCATTTGAGGAACAAGTTGAGGACCCTGAGGTCCATAATTGGTCTGAAACTGCCATCCCTTTTGGGCACCAGGAAGTACCTGGAGTAAAAGCCACTGAGGGCATCGCTTGGACTTACCAAGTGTACAGCGTTCTTCCTTCAAAGATTGGCGATCTCCTGTTGAAGGAGTATCATCCTCTCTGGTTCGACGGTGATGAGGAGCACACCCTTGAAGGGTGGCAGACCTATGCGGAATTGTAGAGTGTATCCGTGTCTCATAGTCGATAGCACCCAGGAGTTGTGGTGACATTTGGTGGCAGCCGGGGTCCCTCAGGGGCGGACTCCCTTGGGTTTGGGAGGGGGCGGATTCTTTCTTAGGCCTTTCTTAGAACTGGTTACCTCTGGCCTGCGGTGGTCCCCTGCCATTGCCTCTGCCTCTGCCTGCTTGCCTACTTGCCTACTCTGGGGTGGAGGGCAGTGTTCAGACCCTTTTACTCCAGCAGGCTGTGCATGCCACCCTGGGTACTGATTGTAAGCCGGAAGGTGCGAGAACTTTGAGGCAACCTCTGTGGCCTTGTGGGACCTCTCAAGGCTCACATCAATGGTCGCCCCAAAAGTCTGTCCCGGTGTAATGGGGGCATCCAGTAGCACCACCTTCTCGGTCTCTATGACCTTGGCTTGCGTCAGCCACAAATGCCGGTGAGCGGCCACCATCGCACCCTGATGCCTGGCCTAACTCCTCGCTTAGGTCAGTCATCGCATTAGCCACTGCCTGGAGCTCCCCTGTGTCTGCCTCTGTGGCTCTGTCCTGCAGCCTCTCCGCCAACGGCTTCTGCTAAATTACCAGTTTGGCCATGGCGTTCGCTGTTCACACGGACACCACTGCTGACACGTATGCCTTCTTCAGCATTGCATCCATTGTCCTGCAAGGCTTTGACGGGCAGATTGAGTCCTTATCCCCCTTGGTGAAGGTAGAACTTTGCACCAGCACCGTGACTGTGTCCCCGATGGTGGGGAATGTGCCTAGGCCCGTTTCTTGGGCTCCTGCAGTCAAAAGCAAAGACTCTGCTGTTCTGGAGGCTGAGTGTGCAGATGCTGGGTTGCTCCAGGAGGAGCGCACCAAGTCCAGGAAATCCTGACATAAGGGGTTGGCGTGCTGTGGGTGCCCTCTCTGCCGGAGGAAGCGGTTCCCCTTTCCATCCTGTTCCGCCGGCCAGGGGACGTCTGTGTCTGCAGCTGCACACTACATTAGCGCCTGGAGCTCCTCCCTCTGTGACACATGTGGCAAGTGCGGCAGGGTGCTCACCACTATGGCCTGCCCGACGGAGGTGGCTGGGTCTGATACGTCCGACCTGGACGCCGTGAAGGACAGTTCGCCTGGGCTAGGGGGTCTAGGCAGAGGGGATGGGTAACAAGACTGTGGGGGCTGGGGCTGCCCAGTGGTAGGGGGCAGCCTGCCCTGAGACTTCAGTAGGGTCTCCAGCATGGTCTGCTGGGCCCTTACAGTCTCTGCCAGCTCCGCGAAGTTCCGCTCGGCCGAGCTTGGGTGCCTTTGAGGTGACTGAGATGGTGAACATCTGTGTCTGTGTGGGGAAGGGGAGCGGTGCCTGTGTGACAACCGTCTATCCCCTGGTGAGCGTCCCCTCAAGTTGTACTGCCTCAGCTGTGACCATCTCACCTCCCCTGAGAGGTGCCTGCGCCTCTGTACCGGTGTTGGGGAAGGGGAGGGTGTCCCAGTTGTGCGGGAGAGTTCCCTGGTCACTGTAGCAGGGAATGTCCTGGATGACCTCTGTGGAGGCTCTTGGACCACAGATCTCATTCTCCCATGGCTTCAGGAGAGAGACTGCTGGGGATATGGCTGCTCTCCATTGCTTAGTTCTCCTCGAGAACTTCCGACATGGAGAGCAGTCCAGCTCACATGCCAGTGCCTTGGTCGCGTGCTCTGGCCCAAAGCACCTGGCGCAGGATCGTTGCTTGTGCTGCTTGGGCAATTTTGCCGCACACCGGTCACACTGGTGAAAACGAGCGGAGGACCCAGTCGACTGTACCGACATGCTTTGCTGGTTTTTTTTTGGTTGTTTTTTTTTTTTTAAACTGCTGCGCTCAATGAGCAGCCTGCTGACACTTTTTAAAACGATTGACCGGTGCCAAATCAGTCGGGATCGGCGTCGAAAAGAGCGCGGTCAGTGCTGAGAGGTTGGTGCCAAGTCAATCAGTGCCGAGTGGACCTATTCCAAGGTCGGTGCCGATGGTAGGCATCGCCGAAGATGTTTACACCGGTGCTGAGTGAATTGGGACCGGGTAGGCGCTGTTTTCTCAACCTCATGATTGGCGGGAAAAATCGGGGTATGCAGCCAATTCAATCGGTGTGGTCGCCAAGGGCAAGCGCAGCCGTGCTATGAAAGCCTGAGGATTGAGAGGGGTGCTAGGCCCGAGCTGTTTTTTTTTTTTTTTGTTCACTGTGACCGATTAAATGGGCGTAGAGGACGAGCCGCAAGCCTCCGGAGTCTCTTTACAGAACCACAACAGCTCTCCACATGGTGTATCAACTACACAAGGCCTTGTGTAGTGAAAAGAGCAATGGCCGCTCACTAATCTCTTCAGAGGGGTCGAAACCAGCTCTAGTCAGAAACTGACAGGAGAGTAAAGCAAGAGCACTCTTTAGACACGCTTGAAGCAAATCAGCCAAATTCGGTAGTAGAAGCAACAGCTATCTACAACCTGTCTCAGTGTGATGAGAGAGAAAATGGCGATGTGCGGATGTCACTCTTCAACAGGAGGTGGGAGAAACTTCATCCTCACAGCAGGGCCCTGATAGTGGCTCTTCCCATTCAGTAATGGTTGTCATTCGAATTGAAAGGAAACAGAGATTATCCCATAAAACACTCTTATTATGGTACAAAAAGTTATTTCATTAGTTAATTTTGCTCATTATAGAAAGACCTTGGATTCAAAACCGTTGACGACCAGCAAGTCTCGCTTCGACTGCCAGAACTTATTTTTTCATGTCCATCACTACTCTGTTACAAGCAAGTAAAGAAGAGGTCACAAAATTAGTTATTTTTCTTCAGTAGATCTACTGTGTACTAAAGTTATTAAATACAGTTTACACTTTATTGTCTTATATTCAAATTTAACAGTTCCTCTGTTACAGTATAATAAAACATTTACACTTATATTCTGTTTGACTTATTGTAGAATACCTCTGTTTAGCTTAAAGAATATTTTCAGATCAAGCTTACTTTTCTAAATAAGAAACTTGACTGTGAATCCAATAAACTATAGGCTTGTTAATATTGAGAAATGTAACAGATTATTAAGACTTCTGCTGTTATTACTATATAATATTACAGGTAAAAACACCTGTTAGTTCAAATATTCTGTTTTCTATTTACTTCAAACATATTTTTTCTCTTCAGAGAGTTTACTTCATTCTGTTCCTTAAATTTATGTGCTTAGTTGCAATAAAATCAAATTGGTACACTATAACATCGTTTTTTTTAGCTTTAAACATTGTTCTGTCTATGACTTCATGTTCAAGCTTAATTAAACCAGATGCCTGCTTCTGCGTGTGATAGCCTTTATTACTTTAAACATAGGGGAAGCCCTATTTTTTAGTCTGACCAGCTTTCAAGTCTAACGGAGGTAAAATGTTTGTATTTAAGTATATTGTATACTGTTAAATTCTGTCGCAAATCAGTAGCTTTCCAAGAGACTTTGGGTTTAGAGACACCTGCTGGTGGAATATGTGTATTACATATGCCACTGACTGGAATGTACCAACCTATCATCTAAGGAAAAGGGGTTACTTTATGAACAAAGTACTTGATATAAATAAATATTAACTGTTTTTAGTGTCTCACTAATAAAACAGCGCTTATAAAATATATTGTTGTAAATAAGCTGGGTTTTGAATCGTGTAGTGGCATATTATTGTTTAGTGATTTTATTTTAGTTCACTCTCCCTCCCCTGTAGTTGTGTCCAGTCACTTATATGTTTATACTCTTGTTTAAATAAGTTGATTTACTTTAGTGATCGAACATTAAGTGCAAAATAATGCTATTGGTTGAGACAATGTTGTAAAATAGAAATATTGATCCAATGCCTTGTTTGAAGATACAAATAAAACGACTTTCATATGTTTCCACTGGTCAGAGCACAAACAAATCTAGTGTCTGTGACTTATTGCCGCCAGAGATTGCTGAGACTGTCTGCTGTGCCAAAGAGACCAGTGAATGGGACAGACGTTGCAAGCCTTTTTTTCTAACTGTGATGGGGTTGGTGGGTGTAGTGTACCGGAAGTGACGACACAGAGGCAGGAAGTGATGTGCAACCTGTGTACCAGCAAGGCAGGGCTGGGCAGGGTTTTAATAATCCACAAAAATACTAACAAAAAGGCGGTATTTCACAAAACAACAAAAGAAACCCCCGGAAATACCAGCAATGGTAATCCCGGGATAGAAAACAAATGTCTCAAACACAATAAATCAAAACATGTAAAGTTCAAGGCCGTTCCAGCTGTCGCCTCGTTAAAGTTCCACCGGGGTTGAGAAAGAGAGGGGAAGGTAGCAGGAATTCCAGACAGGCAGCTGCCTGTCCAGTGCTCTGGAAAACAATCACCCACAATAGCAACACACATTCCAACAGCACAGCTTCTTCCAGCTTGCTACCCCAGGACAGAGAGAGCGAGCAGCGGAAAAGGCGCTGCTTAAATAGGGCTGAGCCTCACCCCTGCAATCAGCCAGCTGATTGCCTGGCCATGCTGACTCATGCTGCTCAACATGGCCGCTGCCTGGCCAGCACTGTTACTGTTGGTGGCTCTCCAGCACTGCCAATGGTCGGGAGGGCACATTACAGCACCCCACAGCACTCTCCCTGTGACACTAACATTAACTTTTTTTCAGTTTTCTTAATTCAAATTGTTATTCTGCTCATAATTTCCTACAATAGTATTTCTACTGGTTGTATATTCTTTAAAACATTTATTACAATAGTTATTACAATATTTTAACAGTGTCAGTTAGTACTAAACTCTCTTATTTTTAATTGTAATATCTTCTTTCAACAATAATAATTGTATTTGTATAACATAAGAACATAAGAACATAAGAAAGTTTACACACAAGTGGAGGCCTTCAGCCTGTCTTGCTTGTTTGGTTGTTAGTAGTTTATTGATCCCAAAATCTCATCAAGCAGCTTCTTGAAGGATCCCAGGGTGTCAGCTTCAACAACATTACTGGGGAGTTGGTTCCAGTCCCTCACAATTCTGTGTGTAAAAAAAGTGTCTCCTATTTTCTGTTTTGAATGCCCTTTTGTCTAATTTCCATTTGTGACCCCTGGTCCTTGTTTCTTTATTCAGGTCAAAAAATTTCCTTGGGTCGACATTGTCAATACCATTTAGAATTTTGAATGCTTGAATTAGGTCGTCGCATAGTCTTCTTTGTTCAAGACTGAATAGATTCAATTTTTTTAGTCTGTCTGCACATGACATGCCTTTTAAACTTGGAATAATTATAGTCACTCTTATTTGCACTCTTTCTAGAGCAGCAATATCCTTTTGTAGCGAGGTGACCAGAACTGCACACAATATTCAAGATGAGGTCTTAACAGTGCATTGTACAGTTTTAACATTACTTCCCTTGATTTAAATTCAACACTTTTCACAATGTATCCAAGCATCTTGTTAGCCTTTTTTATAGCTTCCCCACATTGTCTAGATGAAGACATTTCTGAGTCAACAAAAACTCCTAGGTCTTTTTCATAGATTCCTTCTACAATTTCAGTATCTCCCATATGATATTTATAATGTACATTTTTATTTCCTGCGTGCAGTACCTTACACTTTTCTCTATTAAATGTCATTTGCCATGTGTCTGCCCAGTTCTGAATCTTGTCTAGATCATTTTTAATGACCTTTGCAGTCTTTGCCACTCCTCATATTTTTGTGTTGTCTGCAAATTTAACAAGTTTGCTTACTATACCAGAATCTAAATCATTCATGTAGATTAGGAATAGCAGAGGACCTAATACTGATCCCTGTGGTACTCCACTGGTTACCACACTCCATTCTGAGGTTTCTCCTCCAATCAGTACTTTTTGAGTTCTACATGTTATCCACTCCAATCCATGTACATGCATTTCCTTGAATCCCTGCTGCGTTCAATTTGAGAATTAATCTTTTATGCGGGACTTTGTCAAAAGCTTTCTGGAAATCTTTCTGGAAATGTCATATGCTTTGCAATTATCCATTATCAAAAATATCAAGTAGTTTAGTTAGACACGATCTCCCTTTCCTAAAACCATTATATATTTGCTATTTTTTTCTTCATCTATGATTTTGCCATTTGTATCTCTTAGACATTTAACCTCCTCTTTGAATGTTCTCTTGCTGTTGTAATATTAGAAAAACATTTTGGAATTGGTTTTAGCCCCCTTGGCAATGTTCATTTCTATTTCTCTCTTAGCCTTTCTAACTACCTTTTTCACTTGCTGTGATGAGTCAAAGGGGTTTCGGTCTGTGATTTCAGCCTCCCGACTGTAGAAGGGATGAAACCAACTCGGGACTTCTCTTACCAAGATCTCGTGACCATGGCGAAAGTCATCTTTATGAGGGGCGGCACCTTGGTGAGTGGCGGAAGTACGAGTATGTAAATTGCAGCTATTGGAGTCAAGTGAAGGATAAGGACGCCTGTCAGTTGGGGATTGGTGTTCCACTGACTACAGAGGCGGGACGTTGCATAATAAAGGGAACGTGTTCGGGGTTGGTCCAAAGTGTGTGTGTACGTACGTACGTACGTGTGTGTACGTGTGTGTACGTGCGTGTACGTGCGTGTACGTACGTGTGTGTACGTGTACGTGTGTGTACGTGTGTACGTGTGTGTACGTGTCTACATATGTACCTACCAACCTACAGAGAGAGAGAGAGAGAGAGAGTGTAAGTAGCGGGTTTTTTTAAACGTTTTACTAATATTTCTTTTGTCTTTTTTTTGTTTATGTCCGGGTACGCTGGAAAAACGAATAAGGACGAGTTTTCACTACCTGTTTTTGGATTTTTACTCCAGCACTTCCTTCCTCACGCCGTTTTGTTTTCTTTTGTTATTTATCTTTTTTTTTTGTTGTGTATAGAAAATAATAATAAATTAATTTATTTCTGTACACATAAATTACTATCTGGACATTCCATTTAATACACTCTCGCCTCACACTTGCCTTTGCAGTTCTGTGTACTCTTTCTGTGTACTTTGTTTTTGGTCCCTTTTAAACGCTCCATAAAGTGTCTTTTTTCGCTGAATATTTTTTTTAATTGATATATTAAATCATTTTGGCACTTTAGTTTTAGATTTAGATTTGTCTGCTTTTGGGATGTGATTGTTTTGCACCTCTATTACTACATTTAAAAAAAAAAAAAAAAAAGCCATCCTTTTTTCTGTGGATGTTTTCTCTGTTTTACCCCGATCTACTTCTGTTAGTCTCTGTTTCACACCTTCATAGTTTGCCTTTCTAAACTTGTAAACCTTAGCTTTAGTCATTAACGTTAAATGATTTTATAACATGTATTTCTAATTCAGATATTTCAATATAGCTGTCTCTTATAAATTGTAATTTTATTTTACTCCATTCATATACACAGAAGGCAGGAGTTTAATTTTTAAGTAGGCACCTGCTTAGCAGCAAATGCAACCTTGAATATTAAAACGCAGGACTGTTTTACTTTGATATAGGCTAACATCCCCATGCATTTACTTAAATTATTGTATTAAGTTTCTTATTTTAAAATATCTGTCTTCTATTTAAATACTTTTTTCTCTTACTATAGTAGAACCATAATCCTATTTTAGTTCAATTACTTCTGTCATATTAACTGTGCTCTATAAAGTTTGCCATTATGTTCTCGCTGGATCGAAATGTTTGAAGTTCTAATGAGGAGTCTAATTAAAAAAAGATGCTTTTGGCTGATAAGGGAGGTTTGGAACTTTTAGCAGGTCGGCCTGACCTTACACATTCACTATTAATATTTTTCTACTGTTATACTTGAATAGACAGGAATGTGGAATTATAGCAGGGTGGTAGGAAAGCCCTGCTGTTTTAATGTATTGTTTTGTTTAATTTTAGAACGGGGTCTCCCCCTCCGCCGCTGCATCGTGTTATTTTGTGTTTGTATTATGTTTTATTTATTGTATTGTATTTATTTATATATGACGGCAAAGCGCCATGTTTTGTTATTGTATTTGTTTAAGTGTGCTCTGACAGAGGTGGGGGAGCAGCTAGTCCTCTGCCAGGAGTAATTAAAAAACGTGTGCAGATTGTGGCCGAGGGGTAATAGAATAATTACTAACTAGTTAAACCCCTCCCTTGGCCACGGTATAAAAACCTTACTCTTAGGTCCGTGTGGGGTGTTCAAGAGGCGGACCGAGAGTGAGCAAGGAGAGAGAAAAGTAAACTTAAAGATACCAAAAGGATCAGTGAAGGCAACTGTCCAGCCTGACCTTAGGTCTGTTTTGTATTTTGTGTTGTTTACTAGAAAGAGTTCAGATTTGCTAGTGTTCCGACATCCAGGCCTCGATGTCTTGAATGCAAGCTGAGAGTCAGACCATGGCAGAGGGGCTACCAGGGTCAAGTTTTAAGTAGAGCTGGGTGTCGTCAGCATCGGAGTGAAACATTCTTCTGAGTTTCTGTTGGTGGATGAGGTGACCCAAGGAAAGCATGTATTTATTGAAGAGAAGGGGCCCAAGAACAGATTCTTGGGGGACACCACAAGTGATTGGGTTTGCAACACCACTGCGTCCAGCATAGGAAACAGACTGCATGCGTCCAGATAGGTAATAGGACATCCAGAAGAGACAGGTTCCAGAGATCCCAGCATACTTCTGAAGGTGGCCAAGAAGAATGCCATGATCTGTGGTGTCAAAAGCAGCTGTTTGTACCAGCATTGAGCAGGAGATTATTCACAATCTGGAGCAGAGCATTTCAGTACTGTGATGCCTCCGGAAACCAGACTGTAGAGATTCAAACAGATTGTAGTCCATGAGATGTTTCATCAGCTGACTGGCTACAGCCCTTTCAAGAGTTTTTGAGAGAAAAGGGAGATTGGAGATGGAAGTTAGAGTCAGCCGGGTCAAGGAAGGGTTTTTGAGTACCAGCGTAACTCGGGCAAGCGTAAGGGCAGCAGGAACCAAGCCAGGGACAAGTTGAGAGTGTACATAATGGAGGGAGCAATATCAGAAGCATAGAGACCACAAGGTTAGTCGGCCAGGGGGCATGTGGCAGTAGTTGATTTCAACAGTAAGCCGTAAACAGAGAGGAGAGCAGGAGGGGCAATCGGAGGAGCATCAAGGTGGTCAGGTAGTAGATTGGGTTTGTGGTGGGTGAGCGAAGAATAGATGTGTCGATTTTGTTCTGAAAGAAAGAGGATAAATCATGACAGGTAAGAGAGGAGGATGGAAGGGAGTTGGATCTGTCAGTGACTGGATGTAGGATTTGGTCAATGGTCGCAAGAGCAAATTGGGTTTATCGTGTCCTATATTTATGATTTGAGAGAAGTATTTCACTCTGGCCGTGGCAAGTGCACGCCTGTAGCTCTCGAGATCGTCGGTCCAGATCACCTCCACTTGTGCTTGAGCTTGCGGCAGGCAGATTTATGCAGTTATAGTTCGAGGGTGTACCATGGGCAGTTTTGATCTTTCTTGACGGTTCTGGTTGTAAGCGGGGCAACAGTGTCAATTGTATGACTAAGGGTGGTGTTGTAGATGGTCACCACATCATCAACTGCGGATGGGAGAGTACCAGTTAGAGGGGATGCAGAGACACATTCCGAGAGTTTCAGAGGATTCAGCAGATTCTTGGGACGGAAGGAAGAAACAGTATCTATAGCGGAGGAAGGAGTAGGGAGATTAACATTAAGAAATGGTCAGAGACACATCTGAGATGGAGAGATTGGAGATATCAAGGCTCCTGGTGATGAGCAGGTCAAGGGTGTGTCCTCGGGTGTAAATGGGGATGTTGACAGACTGAGAAAGTCCAAGACAGTCCCGAAGCATGTTGAAGTTGGTCACTAGGGGGGAGGAAGGCAAGTCTACATGAATGTTGAAGTCATCTAGGAGTAGGATTTTGTCAGATGAAGTGCAGATGAGGGAGAGGAATTCTGAAAACTCGACAATAAAAGCAGAGTTGTTCTCAGGTGGACGGTAGATAACAACAAGGGTAAGGGATATGAGAGAAGAGAGCTTGATGGCGAGATGCTCAACTGAAGAAAAGGCAGGTAAAGAAAGAACTGAGGAAGCTAGCACAGAATTTGCCATAACAGCAGTGCCCCTGCCTCGGGCAGTGAGGCGAGGTTTGTCAAAGATGGAATAGCCCTTAGGGGTGGCTAGATGCAGCAAGTGCATGCCGTTCACAGAGTGCCAGGTTTCAGTTAGACAGAGAAGATCAAGATTGGTATCGGTTATAAGTTCGATGAGAAGCAGAGATTTGTTAGTTAGAGAGCAGTAATTGAAAAAGGAGATTTTCAAGTTTGTAGCAGGCAGCATGGGGGGAGAAGCTGTTAATACGAGTATGTGGAGGAGGTAGAAAACATGGATAGATATTCCGAAGCGCACTAAAGAAAAAGTCTCATATACATGTAATACAATGAGGGCTCATCCTCCACCTTTATTTTAGTAATGCCTACAGAATTTATGTTTTATAATATGGCATTCTTATATTTAACAATACTGGTTCAGGCAGTATTGTTAAATTCAAGTTTGAAAGAAAACAGTAAAAAAGAACAGAGAGACAGATGACGCAGATAGTTTGTTGCTACAGCAAATAAAGTACAACTGGTTGTAGGAACATCTGAATATTGTAGCTGTAGACCATATAGATATGCTATAAGATCATATATAGAGTAAGAAATACAGAGCTACATACTGTAAGAAACAGGAGAGTTGTAACTGCATAAGAATTAAAGAAGATATAAGTTGTAATTAAACTGAAGACTGTTCATATGAAGCTGTATGGAGTTATTGTTGTTGAACATATTGCTGTACAATGGAAGGATTTTCCAGCCGTTTGACTGCCTTGGATGTAAGTAAATAAAACATATTGTTTCTGAAGTTTGAAAAGTCTGTATGCCTGGAATTATTCTAAACAAAATAAGAAGTTGAACTAACATGCGAAGCACAGTATCTGGATGATGCATCGTAATGTGTAAGCAACCTACAGATGTGGCACAGTATCCAGGCTTGGGTATCAGCGCCGACCACATGGCATAATTGCTCCACAACCACTGCTTCCCTCATTTGCAGGTTGATTTTCTTCTCGGGCGTCAGCCAGTCTACCATGTGGTCACACAATCGCTCCGCAACCACCCTGGGGCGTGTCATTTATTTATTTAATAATATAGTAGTTCTTATACCCCTTCAATGTACAGCCATAGCAGAACCTCCAAAATAGTAGCTGCTATGGCCAAATCGTACTCGTTGGTATCTCTGCAAAGTGTGTCGACCCACATCCTGAGTTAGGTCTCTACCGACTCGGGTCAACCCAGGTACCAGAGTTAGAGTAACTCATTACCCTTTGTCAGTTTAGGGGACAGATATGGCACCTTGTTTTCAGAGGTATAAAGGTCAAATTTTCAATACGGACATGTAGCAAAGTGGTTTGCAGTGCACAGGTGTAGGGGTGATGCAGAGATCAAGACAAGGACAAACAACAAAGCACTGGTGAAATGATTTTGTAATCCACAGTCTGATGACAATAGTAAACAATAAATGATAACAAGCAATACACAGCGTGGTGTATTGCTGTTTAATCCACGGGTTCAGACCTGAAATAACGGTCCTGATATAATCACCAACAATAAACACAAATACGATCACAAGTCCGTAGTGAGTGCTGTAGTGCTCGTGGTGCAAATACAATAAGAACATAAGAAAGTTTACAAACGAGAGGAGGCCATTCGGCCCATCTTGCTCGTTTGGTTGTTAGTAGCTTATTGATCCCAAAATCTCATCAAGCAGCTTCTTGAAGGATCCCAGGGTGTCAGCTTCAACAACATAACTGGGGAGTTGATTCCAGACCCTCACAATTCTCTGTGTAAAAAAGTGCCTCATATTTTCTGTTCTGAATGCCCCTTTGTCTAAACTCCATTTGTGACCCCTGGTCCTTGTTTCTTTTTTCAGGCTGAAAAAGTCCCTTGGGTCGACTTGAGTTCCTTAATCGTGACTCAAGTGCAGTGTTGTCCGGGTTTTGTGCTGGCCTGTAGCAACACCTCCGGATTGTGTTAGCCATCTAATAACAACAAACAAGTATTTTAGACACAACAAAACACTCAAGATAGCAATATGGGTTCTCCTTCCAGATCAGCATTAACCATAACAAAGGAACAGATCACTTCGTCCCCTTATATACCGTCAATCATGCCCTTTTTCTGTTACAAATTGAACAAAGAAGCTGTGAGTGGTATTTTGGGTTTTGAGTTCAGGACTGTAAGGAAATGTAATAGTCCATACTCATATTGTTAGAATATTTGGAATGTATAGTACTTTCAATGGAGAGATATTGAGCACAGAGCTTAGGTGGGGTATCTTGGAATGCAGGGTCTGCCTCAATAAATTGCAGATTGACTTAAAGTAGAGCAAATACGACCATTTAAGGGCATTTGTGAAGGTGGTTCTCTATTTTGCTGTGCTTGGTTGTATGGGGGGATAGGAGAATCTCAGAGATAACAGATGTATAGGAATGTGAGGGGCCTTGGTAAAGGAATGTTTGTGAGGCTTGAAACTTGCCACGTATACAGGTATAGTGAGGAGGGGGTCATAAATGACTTGCAATCACTGCTCCAATCCACGGCTGCCACGTCGTTTCCCTTCTAGGTCGATGATTTTGTGTACCGTAGCTCTGCCTCTTTGATAGATGGCCAACTTCCGCCTAACCATGGGAATGAATTATCTGGACATCCAGTCCAGGGCACTCTGTTCCCTTTACACAGTGCCTTCACAGGTTGGGAGGGAGATTTATCACCAAGAATCATTCTATCACAGGACAATACAAAAATTGTAGTTGCAGGCTAAGTACCATATCTGTCTCAGGAGATTTTTCCCATAAGGCACCTATAAATGGTGACATTTTGCAAAATAAAGACACTCACATTTTTATCTGTTTGCAATGCCATTTCCCGAGCATTGCAAATACTTTCAATGTGGGTTGTACTGAATCATTCTTTATGTTCATTGATAAGCTGATAATCAAGATAAAAAAAATTATTTCCTTAAAGCTAAGTGTATAGTATATAATGATTATAAATATTTTTGAATGCAGTTAAGCTAATTGTATAAATATTTTGTAGTATGTTAAGAGCAAATCTGTCTCTTAGCTGCGCAAGTTTTATGAATACAGTTCAGCATTGTACACTTGATTTTCTGTAATGTCGTTTAGTGGATTTATTCTTTTGGATTATGCTACAAAAAGATATATGATATTATTTTATTAGTTTTTAAAATTATTCTGCAATATGTTTTCATCTGGTTTTTGTACTGTTTCATAGTTTTTGTTGGAATTACATTTTTTATCTTTTACTAACGAAAGCCCCATCTGTCTTTGGTAGATACGAGTAGGCCTATGTTGTAAGCAAGGTCCTTTTTAAGATAATTATACTATTTATTGACTGTAGAATTTGTATTTTGTTTGCAGTTTTAACATGCTACCCCACATGTTTTATGGGTCAAATGTCAAGACACAGCGAGTTTGACAATATCTGCAGTAATGAGGACGATTGTATTAGACCCTACCTACTAAGCGGAGGCAGGTGACAGTGAGAGTGAGGATGAGATGCAGCCACCTTGTAAAGTGCAGAGAGGAAGTGATATGTATAGCAGTATATATAATACGAGAGGACAGTATAATACAAATAAATCACTAAATATTGCAGTAATGAATATATTATTACAAATAAGACAGGATAATAATAATAATAATAATAATAATAATAATAATAATAATAATACATTTTAAATCATGTGTACATAAGAAAAGATAATGAGAATACAATGAAAACTGACCATAATGGAATAGCCCATTTTGTCCAAGCCCTTCCTGAGGTACAGGAAACAGTTGCATGCTTTCTACATTTATATTAAAAAAAAAAAAAAAAAAAAAAAGAAGTTAACATGAATTGTCCACAAGCAATTTTTATACTGCCTCAAAATTTTATTTCACAGGTAGAATCTTTCAATCTTCATTGATAACCTAAAGAACAGAAGAAATATAAGTTTATAGTTCAGGATTTTCTGCAGAGAACTTTACAATACATACCCCCCCCCCCCAAAAAAAAACCATGAAAATGAAATAAACAGTTGATGTTGTATGTAGGCTATATTTGTTTTGATATAGTGCCTTACAGTACACATTTTGGTAATGAAAATATCATTTAATAGTTTACTGCTATTTTGCATACTTGTGTAACTGAATAGTATTGCACCAGGTTCTGAACCCTTTTTGAGCAAGTGGACACATCTGGCACCTAATTGAATTTGTCTTTTTTTTTTTTTTTTTTTTTTGCAGAATGGAAAAATTAAATATGCAATGTACCTTATTTCTGCAGTCTTTCAGAAAATGTGTATTAAAAAATCTAGCATGACAGATTTTATGTGTGCCCTATAAATGGTGTGACATTGTTATTACTGTAACAATGTCACTTTTGTCAATATCGAGGTAATATAACACGTTAGACTTTTAATTGGTGTCATAATATTAGTTACTTTCAGCAAAAAATAAACAAGCTCGTCTCATTACCTTTTCTCCTTATACACTGGTGGTGTTTTCTTTTTTAAAAGTAAATTTTAGTTAATTTGTAACCATGAACTGCTTTTATATTTACAGTCAGCACCACTCGCTGTCAAACCGGAAATATTCAAACTCGCCTTACGGAAAGTCCCTAAGACATAACTGCTATTTTCCTTAAACACGTGGAAACCCAGAATACAGCATTAATTTCGTGAGTGGGCAGAATCAGGATTAACTGGCTCGAGTCCAGAGTTTAATAAAAGCATAACACATGTACATACGTTGCTTATTCTTCAATAACCTAAGGTCCTTTAGATGTGATACAACAAGGAGTATTTAAATTTATAAACAATACATGTAAAATAGTTTGACTGCAATCATACATACGAAAAATACTACAGTATAATTGATGCAATAGTAGATGAATTTTAGGGCCCGGGACAGGCAATCATATTTAATATGGTCATTTTTTTTTTTTTTTCTTTTTGACGCCACAGTAAAAGCTAAGGCGGTTATCAAGCTATGTGCTTATAATGAGGACGATTAAACTGTTTTATTTTTTCTGATCAAATTAAAACTTGATCAAGTGCAGGCATTTGTGGAATTTTAGCAGTATCTACGCAAACAATAAAAACTACTGTATGATTTTAGCAACCACAAAAAAAGGTCATTAAAAATAACTAGATTTTGTGTTTCTGTATACATACATATTTTAAAGCAATATAAGAGCTACGTAATCATCAAATAAATTTGTTTTGTAATTCTGCTTTTAAAAATAGCAACGGGGGTGGGGTCATTTGTGGTGAGTTTTATTCGAATAAATAATTTCTGGTACCACATTTAACATCCTGCATTTCAGGGTCGTGAATTTTAAGGGTCGTTTATTTATTTGCATTTTCTTATACATTAATTTCTTACTTGTTGACTATCCTATCGTAATGTTTTTGGTTTAACTTCATTATGTAGGTACTTAATACGTGTTAATATGAAACAGTACTGGTGCTGGTGCTGAAAGCTGCTGGAGCTAATAAATAAGCAATGCAAACCCCAGGTGAAACGAACGAAACAGACATGCCATAATAACAACTAACTTGCCACCCTGTTGGTTTGTGTGAAACCAGGTTGGTGGTCGTTAAGACCGTTCTAAGGAATTGACGCATTCCCTTTTCTGGTGCAGAGGCGCATGCGTTCTTCAGACTATGGGTGCAATCATGTCGTCAGACTTTTGAGAGTCTGCGCAGGTCCTACGTCAAATGACACGGGCCTGCGCGCATACCCTGTCCAAGTTTTGCAACATGCGTGACCGCAGTCGGATCTGACAACAGTGGTCACGCATCCGTTGGGCCAGTCTGCGCAGATTATGTGCAGAATTTGACCAGTTGAGCCAATAGGTGCGTTCACTGAGATCATTCTTAGATGATCATTGGTTAAATCGTCAGATTCTGCACAGAATCTGCGCAGAATGATCTACGTGAACGCACCCGTGAAAATGTGCTGCGATGCAACAGATCCGCCTTCAAAACGAAGAGCGCCACCTGTGCAAGAGGGGCGTAGAGAACCACATGCAGTATTAGTAATCCTGGTCGCGCTACCTAGAATGCTGGTATGAATAACACAGAAAAAGAGCTTGTATAAATTACAACTATTGTATTGTGAATAACAAATACCGGTAAAATTATGCTTTTGCGTTTAATTTTCAAACGAGACTAGGAAAACTACGGACGATATTCCATACCAAAATTAAAAATAAATGCAGGAATAAATAAATAAATGTCCATGTCTTTGTTTATTCCGACATTTGTGTATTTATTGCTGTATGTATATTTATTTATTTATGTATCCCTGTATGTATTTATAATTTTGGCATGGAATATCCTTTATATAAAACTGATGTACATAATTTATTAAACAGATTCATAATAAAAGATGGTCATGGGGTTACTGAAATAAGTCTTTGCATAATTTATTTACCAGTCTAGTTAAGATGGAACTTTATGGGAACAGTGAAAAAAAAAAAAAAAAACTATACTTTTCTGCAATCAGAAAATCAGTCAGTCGACTGCGCTGGGAAACCTCCCAAACCCGTCCGAGCGCAGTCTGCGTAGACCGGTGACGTCAGGCGCAGACCCTGTGTGCTACGCAGGCGGAGAAAAAGTATCGTGGACGCACCCTATGTTAGGGGGCGCTGACATCTTACAAGTGAAACATTGATAACAGCAGAACAAAATTATTACTCGAGTGGTAATGCATTTAAGTACTTTTTGTGCCCCACGGCTTTGTGGCCTGGTCGGCTGCCCCGCTCCAACCCTAGTTACGGCTCTGCATTGTATGTATCTATTAAGTTAAGTAATTTATGTAACACAATGTTTTAGAAACATTATGCCAATTTTCCCAACGTTCACTTCACTCATAAAAAGCCTTTATGCAATTTAAGCTTTTTTTTTTTTTTTTTAATTTACACTCCTTATGACTTGCGTAACGTCACATATGTAATGATTACAATTTACAAATTGTTATATCCAGTCAGCTATTAATAGTTTTTTTAAATTTATTTTAAAAACCTGTTTGACACATTTAATACATTAATTACCAAATATACAGTCAAATAATAGTCACAACAACTGTGACCGGCTTTAGGTACTGTGTCAATAAAACTGCAGTATTTGTAATGTAGTTCAGTTTTAACGGGAAATGTAAGTTATATGCATCAATACATAGACTATATCAATAACAGCAATGGCTTATGTACAAAATTACATGCGTCACCGTTTACTTTAACATCAATAATTAAAAAAAATGCGTTTGCGAATACAACCATCTAAAATATAAAAAACCGTTTAAATGTATTTGGAAAAGCAATATGACTTGTTATATAAAATATCTTGGTATGCGTCCAAAATATTTCCGTTTTGTTTATTCTAAACAAAATCGTTGTAGACGAAAGGCAGTTTAGTTTTACCGTAAATCATCGCTAGAGTCGCTCTGAAGTGGGAATAGTGTGACAGAAATAGTTTTTTTTTTTCCAGGTCAAAGGGCAGTCCTGTATTTAGTGATGTATTAAATTAGTTCACGAGCACTCCCAAGAAGTGACTCGGTTGTGAGAGGCTACAAGGAATGTCGGATTGAGCCTGAGGAACTGATTAAAAACTTCAAAGGAACTATTTGTAGATGCCACAATAATGACCAATAAGGTACGAATCCGTTTAATTGTTTGTTTGTTTAAGTTGTAATAGTATCTCCGTTCTTTTTTATGTGAATATACGATTGTCTAAAATAAAAAGCTGAAGAGAAAAATACCGTCTGTACTGAAAAGGAAAACTGCTCATTCAACTTTAAACACTTATAACGAACCTTCGATTTTAGCGTTACTAACAGATACATAATATATGACACTGACATCAAAATATGCTGCCTTTGTTATTTTTTTATACATGTTATGATCATTTTATTCTAAATGAGTCTTGTGACTTAGGTTTCCTGTCGACTGCGGGTCATAAGCAAAGGATTCTGGGACTTGTAGTTTAAAAGGGAAGCGCTAGAAATGTATCAAGGTTCGTTAGACAAAAAATAATTAATTAAATAAATCAATCAATACATAATCGTATTCATGATTACACGGTTGGCAGTCTACTAAATGACCAAGTCTTTTGTAGAACGAAAATTAGCCAAAGTAACACTTTAAGCGAAAAAAATAAGTAAATACAAAAAAGAAAACGGTGGGTAGTTCCCGAGGCTGGTGTAAGTTTCAATGCCAGTTTAATCTGAATTGCAATCCAAACCTGTACAGTTGCATAGCCATATTAAATGTGGAGGTGTATCGATAGTGTTCAAATTAAAACTAGTCTTGAATGCCGTGTACCTCTGCAGACAGCTAGTTCCTGGTGCTATGGCGCTTTAACGGGCCAGCTTTATGCAGCTGGATACAATCTACTCGTAGTAGTCAGAACGGAGTCTGGTGCGGAAATTGTACGAAATCTGCTTCAACGATGCGACTACTTAATATATTTTATAACAAATGTATACATTGATAATGTTTTTGGTAGTTACCCAGTTAAAGCATTATCAGTATTTATTAATTTACGTACTGTAAAACGAATGAAGTTTTTTTAAACTCTTGCCACAGGGATCCTCCCTATTTTTTCTGTTTACAGACCTGCTATTCATATTCTCTTTTCAAAATCGAAGGGACTCCTTGCTTCTATGTGGTATTTGAATTTGAACATCAGCAGTCTTCCTGTATAAAATGTCTCTCCTTCCCTTACTTTCAGACCTTGACAAGTGTGTTACTGTTTTTTCGTTTTAATTCTTGTAATTTAATGCTTTAGAAAAACACATGCACACAGAAACCAAAAAACAAACAAACAAACAAAAAACTCCACAGGGCTTAATTTCTCTTAATTACTCCCTATATAATTAATTTGTTTAGGAGGGGGCCAAGTCTGGAAACTACATTACTAAAGAACAATTTAGGAAAAAAAATAGGGTTTTAAGGATTTGGTTAAGAGTTGATACAATTGTTAAAAATTAAATGTAGAATGACAGTAATTT
Source organism: Polyodon spathula (assembly GCF_017654505.1). Taxonomy (NCBI): domain Eukaryota; kingdom Metazoa; phylum Chordata; class Actinopteri; order Acipenseriformes; family Polyodontidae; genus Polyodon; species Polyodon spathula. The sequence continues at coordinate 48,251,721 of NC_054538.1, read as the reverse complement.
AAAGTGTTGTTATAAGAATATTACCCAGTAGGTTAATAAAGAGTATGGGCATGGGAAATGCCAAATAAACCAAATTATGGAACACCCTTCTGAAATGAAGGCCTGTATAGGACCCTGTGTGGCAAATCATTATACATGTCATAAAACTTGGTTAACAGAATTCATGACATCCTAGAAACTACATTTGTTGTATAGCCAAAAGTAAAAATAAGATTTATGCATTTTATGATAGCGGCCTGAGTCAGATTACCAATAAGTAAATCACTGTTATGGGGAAGAAATGTATGAGGATGACATTTTTTTCCAAGTTTTTCAAACTAAGCGTCCTTTGCTGTAGAGAGCAAACAAATGGGTATTTATTCATTTATTTATTTATTTATTATAACATTTTAAAATTTTTGAAAATAAGTGTTATTTGACACCATAACATCACTGTTTTTTGGATAAGTTGCATTTGCACAGTATTGGCTTGTATAATCTGTATACAAAAAAGTGTTATCTTGAGTTATGAAGACCATCTTTAAAATGATTTAGGCACCAGAATATACTCATTAGAGTTTGAATAATAAAACAGTAGAGCAGTTCACATTTATGGTTACAGACTGGGTCGATGGATCCAATTCACAGGCGCCGGATTGTTGTGCACGAGTGATGGTCTCTTCACTTCCTCCCTTGCTCTGTAGATGTTGGCTCCTCCGCCTCCGGAGACAGCGGTGCTTCTCCCTCCGCCTCCGGAGACAGCGGTGCTTCTCCCTCCGCCTCCGGAGACAGCGGTGCTTCTCCCTCCGCCTCCGGAGACAGCGGTGCTTCTCCCTCCGCCTCCGGAGACAGCGGTGCTTCTCCCTCTGCCTCCGGAGATGGTAGCAAATCTGGTTCTGGCGGCAGCAACTCTCGCTCCGGCACTGGAAGCAGTTCAGAGTTAGTGTATAGTTGTTGAAACAACTGTATTTGTTGCTGATGTAAAGCAACAAACATCTTTAGAATTTGCTCAATTTTTTTTTCTTTAAGTGCACCGCTTGTCCTTGGTCACCCTGTGGGTCCAAAGTGGGTGCCAGCAGCCACTCACCATGGTCCTAAACCACCTGGGTTGCAGTAGTGCAAGAATATGAGCAATTCAAGTGAATGTTTATGTTTTAGTTCAAATGACCCAGAACTACTCCAACGTGAATAACCAGTTTGTTTGGTATGTTACTGCTTTGACACATGCAGCCTAAGCTTTGTAGCATTAGTCGGGGCTAGAAGTTAACCTTTTAAGGTAGTAGTGAGGATTGGCTACCTGCCTGGAAAGTATGTCGCAAAATTATTATTATAATATAATTTATTATAATATATATAATATAATATAATTATTCAGTAGCGGTTTATTCAACGAACAATTATATGTAATAATAATAATGTAAAAAATAAACACCTACCTACTGTTTTAAATAGATTGAATAGCCCAAACTATCACATAGTAGGCCTATATTTAAATCAGAAAGTATTTATTGAAACCACCTTGTGCTGAACTAAGTAATGGAACTAATGCAATTCCTTGTCAGTGTATTTAGTTTTATCCTTACGTTTGCAAGAATGCATCCATCCATCTAAGCATTTGCTATTCCATCAGTATGGTTAGCCAGGTTATGTTTCATTGGTGTAAATTAAGTGGTAAGAAATTATCCTCTGATCTGTCTTTAGTTGTTGACTGAGATTTCGGTAACCAACAAATCATACACATCTACAAAGCAACAAAACAAAAAAAAAGTAACGTGTGCTACATTAGTGCCGATTCCTGCATTGTACGACCTTATAAATTATAAGGTTACAACCACAACCAAGCTATTTTGAAAATAAGTGAAAGCTAATTTCAGTATGGTACCTCTAAATTTAAAGTTTCAGCAAAGTGTTACACTAACTGGTTTGTTAATAAATATGTCAGCTCCTACCCTGCCTTTTCACTGCAATGTTAAATGCTGTATAATTTCAAAGAAATTAACTTAGAAGTACTAACAGAATAAGGGATCTCAACTAAGATTAAAAAAACAAAAAAACACGCTGTGTTTGTTTTGTTAAACAGTGACATTAGCTATGTGTGTAAGTTACAGTTTCATTGTGCAATATATATACAGTTAAAGCACACGTTTCACTAGTTACACAAGAGAAGTACGCAAGGTAGTAATAATAATCTATTATAAAAAGAAAACAGTTACATTAATGCACCTCAAGATTGTATTTCATCTGTTATTTTTACTGATAAAACAAGGAAGCCATTACTTGGGACATGGTAAAGTTATAGCTGCACCTGTTTTTTTTATTTATTTATATCTTTTATCATCGTCAGAATTTTGATAAATTAATAAATATCTACCTATTATTTGTTCATTTTTAGCGTGGGTGAAACCGTGGTTAACATTATAACAAAACCAGAGCTGATATTCTCCATGACCAGGATTCAATTAGCATTTTATAGACTGTGAATAAACTTAATATCCTGTTAGGTCATTGGCTGTTATCTTAAAAAAAATCACAATGTTTTTACAGTTATTTAATTTTACTTTTGGTCTATAAAATAAACTTCACACCTTGAAATAGTTTCCACATTGTGATTTGTGACAGTATTTGTACTCCACTGTCCAATCCGATTTGCATTGTGGGCCTCACGCGTATCTACATGGAGCGGTACAAACCTCAGTCATCTACAAATCGGGAAGCTCTGTATGCAATGGTTTCAATGCAACATCGATAATTGCAAAGCATATGACATGGTTTATTTAGATTTCCAGAAAGCTTTTGACAAAGTCCTGCATAAAAGATTAATTCTCAAACTGAACGCAGTAGGGATTCAAGGAAATGCATGTACATGGATTAGGAGGTGGTTAACATGTAGATGACAGAAAGTACTGATTAGAGGAGAAACCTCAGAATGGAGCAAGGTAACCAGTGGAGTACCACAGGGATCAGTATTAGGTCCTCTGCTATTCCAAATCTACATTGACTTAGATTCTGGTATAATAAGCAAACTTGTTAAATTTGCAGATGGCACAAAAATAGGAGGAGTGGCAAACACTGCTGCAGCAGCAAAGGTCATTCAAGATTCAGAACTGGACAAACACATGGCAAATGACATTTAATAGAGACAAGTTTAAGGTACTGCACGTAGGCAATAAAAATGAGCATTATAAATATCATATGGGAGATACTGAAATTGAAGAAGGAATCTATGAAAAAGACCTAGGAGTTTATGTTGACTCAAAAATATCTTCATCTAGACAATGTGGGGCAGCTATAAAAAAAAGGCCAACAAGATGTACAATGCATTAGTAAGACCTCATCTAGAATATTGTTTTCAGTTCTGGTCGCCTCACTACAAAAAAGATGTTGCTGCTCTAGAAAGAGTGCAAAGAAGAGTGCCCAGAATTATTCCGGGTTTAAAAGGTACAGCATATGCAGACAGGCTAAAAGAATTGAACAAAGAACACTATGCGGCGACCTGATTCAAGCATTCAAATTCTAATTCATAATTCTGTTGACAATATCAACCCAAGGGACTTTTTTGACCTGAAAAAAGAAACAAGGACCAGGGGTCACAAATGGAGATTAGACAAAGGGGCACTTGGAACAGAAAACAGGAGGCACTTTTTTACCAGAGAATTGTGAGAGCCTGCAACCAGCTCCCCAGTAATGTTGTTGAAGCTGACACCCTGGGATCCTTCAAGAAGCTGCTTGTCACTCTTGTCCTGTTAAACATTAAATAAGAATTATATCTACCTGAATTGTACACAACAGTATATGGCATTTGCGAGGAGTACTGTTACAAAAATGCTTGTGTTTAAACTTTAAGTTGTCTTTTTGGTTTAGCAGTATTTTTTAGGCTGTAAAAGTTGAAGCTTGGTAAATGAATTGATATTAAGTTTTTAAAAGAATATATAAGGATAGTAATGTAGAGATCTCAGTTAACGCAGGCAGGCGCATCACACAGGGTGAGGCAATCCACACACAGGCACAGGGCGGGCACAAGACCTCTCGCACTAAAGCATAGTGCCGACACCGCTGTCTAAAAGAGCGTATGTGATTACCTACCAGCCCTGCTGCTGACTTCTCCCATGCAGGCTACATTCTCCCCTGCCAGCCTCAAGTCCGTCCCAGACTTGCTGACAGGGCTACAGTCCGATGAGTACATGCCGAGATACCTGCATTCCACATCTGACACCAGTGTAGCGTTCTGCGCAGGCAGGCAGGGAAGAAGGGAGACAACACTCTGTCTCCAAGCACCCTATCGGAGTCCACTGCTCTCTGGAACCACACACAGACAATATTGTGCTTACACTTAACATAACTTGGACCTGAACTGGCTTGGTGTCAATCAGATTAGAAGATTGTTTTCACTTGTGACCGTCACACAACTGTTTCTGCTGCCTCTGACTAAAGATTGCCATGGATTCATCTTCTCTGCTGGTGTGAGAGGCAGCGTGTGCGGCAGTCATGCAGGACATCAGGAAAGGACACTGGCTGTTTTGGGCTGTTCTCAGGTGTTATGTTATTTTATTAGTTAGTTAGTTGTGCATTTTAATTGTTTGTAATTCTACATTTTCTTTGTCTTTCCATCTGCCTTTTATCTTTTGTATCTATTTTATTTATTTTTTAATTTTATTTTTCAATTAAATATCTTTTATATAGTGTTATTTTGTTTAATTTCTGTAAGTCGCTTTGGATAAAATAGAAAAAAAGATCAGCTGTTATCATTTACATGTGTAATATGCACACAACCAGAATTAATTAGCACATAATACATAAGATTGTTTGTTTATTTTATTTCAGATGCCGCTAACGCAACCTAATAAATTACTCTACTGTTAATTTGCTAAGCACACTGTTACTATTTTGTATTTAGAAAAAATGTGAAAGTAAAAGCAAAACTGGGACGATTTAAGAAGGTTAATGTTTCAGTCCAGAACAAAAAACTAAAGCTGAAAACTAGGACAATCGCAGTTTTCCTGGGATGTCTGGTAACACTATTCACATCACGCCACTTCTGATGATACACTTCTACAAATAAAGCCTATACGTTTAAATTGATTAAACTTCCGTAAACGTGCAGCTTTATTTTTCAAATTGTATAGGCACCTAATTGTTGAGGCCGTGCATATAATTAAACAAGCGCTGTATGCAGGTATGAAAACATGTTACTTTTAAGCAAAAGTCTATTTGCCTCATGAAGGAAACCTTTCATTTTAGCAACTTTATTGTAATTATTTGTTTTTCTAGATAGTGGTACCCACAACATTTCCTATTGATCCATATGAAAATGTGATCACAGGTTAAGTTTGTAATTTTTTTCTGACAATAGTGTCAGAAAAAGTCAGCTTGTATTTTGGAAACCTCTGTCTCTGTGTTTTGTCAAAGATATTTTTGGGTTGTTGTCCGAGTAACAATCAACTTCCTCTTGCTGTTGTCTGTATCTGTTTTGATGTTGATGAGTGTACGTGGCAAACCTGAGCCAGCTCAGTTGATGGTAGTAAGCCATAAGAGTTCTCTTCACTGACCTTCTAGATGGGTGAGTATATCTTAATCTTGACCACCTCTGCCATTCAGTCCCAGGACACATTCATACAGTTACTGAAAAAGTTCCCTTCCCCTAAAGCCTCCAATTCCTACACTAGATGTAATACAGCAAACTGGAAATACTGTTTGAACAAGGAACAGGCAAACGGATATAGGCCTTCTGAAAATTTCGAGAAAAACAAAAAACAGTTAATAATTCAGTAGTGTGAAGTGCTTACCTGGGGTTTTTGTTGGTACATGTTGTATTTTGTGGCCACATTGTTGCACAACATTGATAAAAAGTGGTTTAATCCATTGTGGTGAGCCTTTGTTGCTTGGGTAAAGTTTTACAGGAGCTTTTAAAAAATTGATTCATGGGTGCCAATATCAAATTCTTAAATGAAATGTGTTTTGTATTACATGCACCAACTGCATATAGGTACTACGCTATTTTATATTAGTTAACGTTAGTAACAAAATAAGTCCATACACTTTCCATGCCATGCACTTTAATTTCCTATACAGTACACATGTCAAATGTGTAGTTTTGAAACAAATCTGTGTTTTTGCAAACATGATATCTGGTACTAAGAAATCTATGTCTTGCTTTCCCATAGTATTGCACTTTTAAGGTCATTTCACCCAGAGATTGAAATTATGCACCCCATCCCTTTCCTGTCAGTAACCAACCAGCTGCTTCCTTAGTTGACTAACATGCTTTGTAGTCAGTAATATGCTTTGACCCAGAAGATACTGCTGACCTGAAATGGTCTAGTGCAATGCATTTCCTGAAAGGGATGGCAAGCAAACCGAGAACTTAATTTTACCTAGAAATTATGATCAGCACGACTGAAAAAGTTCCCTTTTCCTAAAGCCTCCAAAAATTCTGGAAAGGAAAACAGGTCGACAGATAGTGAGTAGTAGTAGGTTTAACACTTTTTTTTAAAAAACTTGTATTTATTTATTTAACTTTAAAACTAATCTCTTTCCTATTTTTGAAGTAAAGTCCAAAATGATCCACACAATTCTATTTGAAGAGTGACGATAAAAAACCACTACAAAATCTAAATTATGCAAAAAAAAAAAAGTCTTATTTATAGAACAGGCAAAAAAAGTGATGTAGTGCAAAAAGTGCTCAGTGCAAACACTAAGACTGAGGTTCGTCATGCGACTAAATTGTTTGCACTGAAAACTTTTTGCACTATATCACTTTTTTGTTGTCTAAAAAATCCCAAAGCAACACAGACTGTGCTATACCTCATTGATATCCAAAAAACACAAAAAAATGACAGCATGGGCTGTTAATGTACTTAAAGACTGGCTTAAAGAAAAAAATATGGACATTCATTTGAAGGAATAAGTCAAAAAATCCCCAAAACATTAGAGAGTATTTTCTGCCAGTGCAAAAAGTTCAACTGGCGACCAGTATTCAGCCTCAAGTTTTAAAACGCTGAGAGCTGTACTAAATAGGTATTTTAAGAGTAGAAGTGTTAACCTCTCTGCTGAAGATGAGTTTAAAACTAGCAATAATGTACTCCTGTCAGTCATGAAAACAATAAATTACATGAAATTAAATTAAATTAAATGTGGGACAATATTATACTGCAGATGTATACACAATAACTTTCTGGGTTTGTCTTAATTTAAAATGTGCTTTTAATTAATGGGAACCACACGACCCGTCTTGGTTTATACCTTGCATATTCTACAATGTGGTGGCCTTGATGCTGTTAAATTCTATCTTGATAGAAGTGACATCCAGAGACCAACTGCATTTTTACCTGAGGTGGCACATATGGTTCTCACTAAAAATGACTTTTTGTTTTGAGAGATTTTTATCTACAAATTCAGGGCACAGCAATGGGAGCTTCATTTGCATCTCATCCAATCCATCCAATATTAGGACATAATCCTTTCATAGATAACATCATCATGTGGAAACAGTATATTGATGATATTTTCCTGTTATGGTCCAGCACCGATCTAGAACTTAAAGCTTTGTTGCTTATTTAACGGTTTAATTTCTGTTTGGAATACGATACAAGGTTAGTTTTCTCGATACCACTGTATGTCTTGATAAGGGATCTTTTATATACTACCTTGTATACTAAATTGACTGATAAAAAGTATTCTGCATGCTTCTAGCTTACTTCGTACCACTCCAAAAGTCAATTTTTGCAATTAAACAAGTTTATTTTAAATCTGAAGATTATGACGCTGAAGCTGGCAAAATGTATGACCAATTTCTATCTAGGAATTACCCAAGGGATTAGCTAGATGAAGCTCTCTTTGAAGTTCAAAACATAGATATAAATCCTCATGAATAAGAAAAACAAAGAATTATCTTCCTTTGTTGCATGATTTGTACTACACAGTCATGATATTAAAAATATTATTAATCAACACTTGCATTTCTTATCAATTGATGTTATTATAGCAAAATATTTCAATCTATGCCCCTTTTTACACACTATAGAGGCAGAAATATGCAGGACATTCTTGTTAAAGCCAATTATTTTAAAGACACAGCTAAAAATTTAAACTGGGTTAGTTATAAATGGTTTCTTTCCATGTCAGAAATGTACAACTTGTTACAATGCTAAAAAAAAATGACTTTATAAGTCATTGTGACACAAATACAATGAGTTTTGCTTGTAAATCTCCCTCCCGACCTGTGAGGGTGCTAAGTAACGAAAGGGGAAGTCTTTGGATGGGCTGGATGGACAGTTTGTTCCCCAGGCTGGGAAGTTGGTCAGTCTAGAAGAAGGCTGATGCAGGAACGTAATGACCTGGAAGGGAAACGACGTAGTAGTTGCAGACAGTAGACATCTGCACTCATTTACCAGGGGGTCATGCATGAAAGCATAAAGGAGACAGAGAATCGTAAATCTTTTCCTTCACTTGGTTTTGATAATAGAGACTGGAAGGACCGTGGGAGAAAGCTGTGTAAAATATATTCGTGAGTGTTTTGTTTGTTTGTTCATGTCTGTTATAACTGTCTGTGTTTGTAGATCACCAGATGGCTAACACGAATCCGGAGCTGTCGCCTTGTGCCAGCACAAAAAACATAAGAACATAAGAACATAAGAACATAAGAAAGTTTACAAACGAGAGGAGGCCATTCGGCCCATCTTGCTCGTTTGGTTGTTAGTAGCTTATTGATCCCAAAATCTCATCAAGCAGCTTCTTGAAGGATCCCAGGGTGTCAGCTTCAACAACATTACTGGGGAGTTGATTCCAGACCCTCACAATTCTCTGTGTAAAAAAGTGTCTCCTATTTTCTGTTCTGAATGCCCCTTTTTCTAAACTCCATTTGTGACCCCTGGTCCTTGTTTCTTTTTTCAGGCTGAAAAAGTCCCTTGCGTCGACACTGTCAATACCTTTTAGAATTTTGAATGCTTGAATTAGGTCGCCACGTAGTCTTCTTTGTTCAAGACTGAACAGATTCAATTCTTTTAGCCTGTCTGCATATGACATGCCTTTTAAGCCCGGAATAATTCTGGTCGCTCTTCTTTGCACTCTTTCTAGAGCAGCAATATCTTTTTTATAGCGAGGTGACCAGAACTGCACACAATATTCAAGATGAGGTCTTACAAGTGCATTGTACAGTTTTAACATTACTTCCCTTGATTTAAATTCAACACTTTTCACAATGTATCCGAGTATCTTGTTAGCCTTTTTTATAGCTTCCCCACATTGCCTAGATGAAGACATTTCTGAGTCAACAAAAACTCCTAGGTCTTTTTCATAGATTCCTTCTCCAATTTCAATATCTCCCATATGATATTTATAATGTACATTTTTATTTCCTGCGTGCAGTACCTTACACTTTTCTCTATTAAATGTCATTTGCCATGTATCTGCCCAGTTCTGAATCTTGTCTAGATCATTTTGAATGACCTTTGCTGCTGCAACAGTGTTTGCCACTCCTCCTACTTTTGTGTCGTCTGCAAATTTAACAAGTTTGCTTACTATACCAGAATCTAAATCATTAATGTAGATTAGGAATAGCAGAGGACCTAATACTGATCCCTGTGGTACACCGCTGGTTACCACACTTTTTTTTTTTCCATTCCTTGCCATTGCCGTTTCTTCACAGTAAACCTTGGACATAGACACGTTTTCATAAAATAATAACATGAGGTTTACATGTGGTGCCTTTTTGTAGTTGAACTAGCAAACGAAAATTGAAATGTAACTTTAAACACTTCAAATGTGGAAATGGCGTTGTAAAAATGAAGGGTAAAAAACTCACTGTTTTGGTTCATGTTTATTAGATTCCACATAACCGAAAGCGACAACAAAAAATATGTAATATATACAATCTACATAAGAATCACTACATAACATTTCCATCAAGTTGGGAACTGTTTAAGCGACGCATTTCAGAATGACATGTTTGCCTTTATTCTGTCCCATGCGATTATGACCATAGAGATCACCATGTGTGCGCGTGCATAATCTGGTTTACTTTTTGCTGTCTAAAATGTTTAAATAGACTTTATTTGCCATTTTTTAACCTGTTGTGCAATTTCTGGTGACAGAAAGTAAGTGCAAGGTATTTTTGTCATTTCTAGCGAATTCGAACATCTGATTTATGTATTTGAATACTGTAAAAAATACATATTTTTTTTGAATATTCGGATATTTGTCCCAGCATGAAATAATATTTATTTTATATAATGCAATTTTTGTAGCACATCTCAAAGCGCTTTACAATATAAAACATAACAACACACACATACATAATCACAGCAGACTTTGCATATTAAAAACGCAGCACATATAAAAGTTCAACAAATGCATAATTAAGTAGGCTGGGATGCTAATTTAAAAATAAAGGTAAACTTTTTTTAAATGTCAGCATTTCAGAATCTTTGATTGCATGTGGGAGAGTGTTCAATGGCCTGCAGATTGCGCCACATAGAAATAACAACAGAAAAGAAGTAACACATGCTAACTGAAACAAAAATAAATAAATACAGCAACAAAAACTTTAGAACACCATTCCTAAAGAGATCACGGATTCTGCCACTCTTCATGCTTTTAAATCTAGCTTGAAGACCTACTTTTATAGAAAGGCATTTTTATGACTGTTTTTATTTTCTATTTTATTCATTTGTAAAGGGCTTTGAAATGTTGCGTTTAAAGGCGCTATATAAAATAAAGTTTATTATAAGTATTAGTCAAAGAGGTAGCTGGAGATACATCTTGAAGCTAAATGCGGAAGTATAATGTGCAAGTAGCCTATAGGTTTGTTTGTCTCAATTGGGGAGGATAAATCACCATTGTCAAGCTTCAGAATTCAAACTAGAAATGAGAAATGTGGATGTCATATCTTTCATTTTGAGACTTTAGAAACATTACTAAATCATCATCTTCTCATCTGAAAAATATTGCAAATCACAGACCTATTGTCTCTTACCTGACGCTAAAAGACTAGAGCATGTCTTTGTGTCATTTAGGATTGATTATTGCAATGCCCTGTTTTTCTGGTATTCCAAACCATACTCATTCAGAATGCTGCTGCTGCTACAGTTGGCCTCCTTGCACTGGCTCCTTGTGCAATTTAGGTAGAACCCTGATGTATTTCAGGGTCTGGAGCAGGGACTCCTCCCCTGTGTTATCCCGCTAAAACATCTGTCAGTCAACACTGAATTACCTGTCAGTCACCCGATATAAACCATATCCAGCTTCCTAATTCTCATCTTGCTTTTCAGTTACTAGTTACCATGCAGACTTGCAGAACCAACCTTAAAACAAACCTTTGTTTTCAATCAGGTTAAAATTACTACTCACCTAAGTCAGCCTTTGTTTTCATCTGACTCGGATGAAGAATTTCTCTCCTCCTGTCGGTCTTCCACCAACAAATAATCCACCGAAAAAACTTTCAAACAAATCCGCTCATCCCACTTTTCCTCCATCTGACAAAATACTGCTGCTTCAACCTCTGCTTATCCAGCTGTGCCCGCTGCCATAGTTCTCCGTGGCTCTAAACGCATCGGAACTCAGGATGATTCTCCAGCCCATCTACATACTCCTGAAAGCTGTTTTAAAAAAGGATTGCTCATTGGAGTAGGAAGCGATAGTGCTGCTTTATTTATTTCGTACTACTATTCCATATCAGCCAAGTGTGTTTTTCCCCCTCAAAAGGCACAACAGAGATCCAGACTTGTCAGTCAACGCTTTGTCCCCGCAGTGCAGGCTCCATTTGCTTCTGCTTCAGTTACCACAAGCCCTCAGCTCTCAATTTCATCTGACCCTCCGATTTTAAGTTTTCAAAATGGGCCATTGAAAATAAAATAAGACGTCAGTTATTTAAAAATGGTCTGTGCTTATTTTTTGTCATAATGTCATATGCCTGTTCCATGATTGGGAATTCGATTTTCGGGGCACTCATTACTACTGAGCTGCATCAGTAGTGGCAAGAAAAACGATGGGAAGCAGGAAACAACAAAAGGGGAGTGACAGAGTGAGCAAGCAACCTTATATCGAGCATCAGTCACGTATTCTATTGGTAGAGCCCTTCGTTTTCACTTTTGTATCTTCTTTTTAGATTTGACACCAGAATTTTGGACTACAAGTGCATAAAAAGAGGATTATATTAAGAAAATACAATACATTATATCAAATATGTCTGTTTGTTAATACTAAATTAGGCTACATGTATATGCAAAGCAGTCTGCTTAAAGGCAGTGTAGTATAAGCTATACACACACCCACGCACGCACGTACTGTTAAGTAACCTGATGCTCACCACGTACACATTTCACGCTTTGCAAATAGCGTGGATAGTTAAGCTTTCAAAGCAATTAGTTAATGTTAGTGAACTACTTTTCATGCTACATGGGTAGAAAAAGAAAAACGGTATACACTGGAAAGCAAATTCCATGCATACGTGGAAATGTCTGCTCCAGAAAATGGCGGCATCACTTTGTTTGAATTCTGAAAAAAATACACCACACACTGCCTTTCCAAATTTAAGCCATGCTGCTTCTCGCACCCTGAGTGTCTCACTTACTCTCTCCACATCAGCTGAGCTATTTTCTAAATTCAGCTACATCCAAGACTGCAGGAGAACGAGCCTTGGAAAGGACACTTAAATAAATAAATAAAATAAAAACTTCTGTGAGCCTACGCATTATGCCCGACTAAACATGAAATGATACTTCATACGCTTTGAGCTGGATAGAGAAAAGAAAAGTGTAAGGTACTGCACGCAGGAAATAAAAATGTACATTATAAATATCATATGGGAGATATTGAAATTGGAGAAGGAATCTATGAAAAAGACCTAGGAGTTTTTGTTGACTCAGAAATGTCTTCATCTAGGCAATGTGGGGAAGCTATAAAAAAGGCTAACAAGATACTCGGATACATTGTGAAAAGTGTTGAATTTAAATCAAGGGAAGTAATGTTAAAACTGTACAATGCACTTGTAAGACCTCATCTTGAATATTGTGTGCAGTTCTGGTCACCTCGCTATAAAAAAGATATTGCTGCTCTAGAAAAAGTGCAAAGAAGAGCGACCAGAATTTTTCCGGGCTTAAAAGGCATGTCATATGCAAACAGGCTAAAAGAATTGAATCTGTTCAGTCTTGAACAAAGAAGACTACGTGGCGACCTAATTCAAGCATTCAAAATTCTAAAAGGTATTGACAGTGTCGACGCAAGGGACTTTTTCAGCCTGAAAAAAGAAACAAGGACCAGGGGTCACAAATGGAGTTTAGAAAAAGGGGCATTCAGAACAGAAAATAGGAGACACTTTTTTACACAGAGAATTGTGAGGGTCTGGAATCAACTCCCCAGTAATGTTGTTGAAGCTGACACCCTGGGATCCTTCAAGAAGCTGCTTGATGAGATTTTGGGATCAATAAGCTACTAACAACCAAACGAGCAAGATGGGCCGAATGGCCTCCTCTCGTTTGTAAACTTTCTTATGTTCTTATGTTCTTAATTAAAACGTTTTTGAGTACAGTTCTCGAGATCGGTAATGTAGTGTGGACAGGGCCTGAAAGTAATATCCTTAATATTGCTTTGTAAGCCCAATATTAGGCTTATTGCTGCTACCTATAGTACTGCCGTGTACCTTAATCAATGCTGTTATATTGCAGTTTTTTAAAGTACTTTACAGTCATTGCTGCAGTGTAAGTTTATAAAGGTGTGTGTGATCAACAAAATGTGTGGAATGCAGTGTTAATTAGAATATCAGTGGGGCATTCCCGTAAAGAAATATAGGATTAATTCAAAGCCATTCTCAAAAGTACCGATAGTTTTCATTGATTGATTATAAAGAATGACTAGATCTTTGTTTTAGTAAATATTAAAATAAAACAAAAAGACAACACTGATGAATAAACAAATAGAAAAATCTTTTGAAGCAAAAGTTTTGCTTTTGTGGATGAGGAAAAAATAGTTACAAGAAACAGATTTTTTTTCAGCATTTCTTTTTAAATTTTTTTTTTTTGCAAAACTAAAAAAATGCTAATTCAGAAATGTTCATACCTGACAAAGAAAACAGAATTAATAGCTAATTGAGGCACCTTTAGCAATAATAACCTCTTTCAAACGATTAGGATATTTGTCAGCGAGCTTTTGGCATGATTCTTCAGTGGTTTTTGACCATTCAGTACAAAATTGTTGCAGTTCATTCAAATTCTGAGGACTTCTCTTGTGCACATCCTTCTTCAACTCATGCCAAAGATTCTCAATCTGATTTAAATTGGGACTTTGACTAGGCCTTTCCAGAACCTTTGATTTTATTCTTCTTTAATCATTCTCAAGTAGATTTTGATGTGTGCTTTGGATCGTTGTGTTGGAACTTCCAGTTGCACTTTAAACCAAGTTTTGTAGTGGAGGTTTTCAGATGATTGGCCAATATTTTTTGTTTGCAATGGAAACCATTTTATCATGTATTTGGAACTAAATTTCCTGTGCCATTCAGAGTAAAAACAGCCCAATATAAGGATATTACCACCACCATGCTTATGGTGTTCTTTTCTTTGTACACCTCACCAGACTTTCTCCAAAAGTAACGGCTACCAGTGTGACCATATAGCTCGATTTTTGTTTCATCACTACACAAAACCTTTTGACCAGAACTCCTATCCATCATTCAATTTGTCCTTGTGACTTTTTCTTTGGCCTGCAACCATTGAGACCTTCACCATGCAATATTCGACCTATGGTTGAAATCTAAACCCCAGTCCCACTTGCAGCCAATATGTAATTGTAGACATCTAGTTCTTGTAACTTTTTTTTTTTTTTTTCCTCGTCCACAAAAGCTACATTTCTGCTACAAAAGATTTTTCCTAAAATTCTTTGTTTTTGGGAAATTATAAATTTCCATTGGGGTAAACTTTTGACTACAACTGTATATAAGTACACAAAAGACAAAGGAATACTGGCAAAATAATCTCAAGCGTCCTAACAAGAACGGTCTACAAAAAGAGGAGATTGCATGCACAGGTATCAAATCCCATCAAAATGCTTATAGAGAGACAATGTACAAAAGTGTTATAATCAGGGTTGCAAATTTGTTACGGCTACACAAATGGAAATGCAAATTGGATCAACACATGCGAGTCAGTGCATTAACCCATTCCAGTCCATTTATTCAGCGCTTGTCAGGCACGTCGAGTCCAATTTATTTTCACACGTGCTGTTTATATTGCACGTGTTGTTTAAAAACAGGTTTAACCCTTTGCAGTCCTAAGTCAGACGTCAACAATGTGATCCAAGTAATTCTTTTACTACTATAACATCTCAAAAAGCTCTGCAAATGTCTGTGATGTTCTTTGAGAGCTGAATGCAGAAGCAGCTATCTCCTTTGTTTATGCTGTGTTATCTATGTAGCGCATAGGCTTCATTCGGCAATTGAAAGGTTTTCTTGGCTTTTCCCGGAGAAGAAACGATTAGAGACCTGTGCTTAACGTCTTTTTGATGATGTCTGAGAGGGTCCGAGATTGGACTGAAAAGGGAAAATGTTAGGTTATTACCATAACCCTGGTTCCCTGAAAAGAGTATGACAACCATTACCGAATAGGAAGAGCCTCTCTGACCGTCAGTCTCTGAGCAAATATACAAAAGCTGCCCTATCAGGGCCCTGCTGTGAGGAGAAAGTCCCTCCCACCTCCTGCTGAAGAGGGACATCCTCACAGTAGCACATCGCCATTTTCTTTCGAAAACAGAGGTCAGCTGGGGACACTACCTCAAAGGGTAATGGTTGTCATTCTTTTTTCAGGGAACCAGGGTTATCGTAATAACCTAATGTTCCCTTTCAATTCGAATGACAACCATTACCGAATGGGAAAGCTATACCGAAGCTGTCGTGGCTCCAGATTACCGACAGTACAGCCCCACGGCGATCGCAACAGAGCCGACATGCCGCCTAAGGGCATGCCATCTGCAAAACTCTAGAGGCCTAAGAGGGTCCTGTTCGGTTTGTCACATCAAGGCAGTAAAAAAACGCACAAATGTCTGACTACCTGTCCATGTAGCACATTGCATTACTCATCTAAGGAGGTGCCATGAAGGAAAGCCCACAAAGTTGCCTGGCCCCTGGTAGAATGGGCCGTAATGTCCTCCGGTAATGGGGAGTCTGTCTGTTCATATGCCAAGTGTATTGCATCTGTCACCCAGTGCGCTAGACATTGTTTCGATAGTGCCTGACCTCTAGAGCGGGACCCACAGCAGACGAACAGCTGGTTGGACTGTCTCCCAGATGCCGTCCTATCCAAATAACAGCACACTGGGCATAGTCCGAACTGGGCAAGCGTGTGTTGTCTACTGTCCTCCTCTGACTCGTGCGGGGGAAGTCTGAAAGCTTCCAAAACCATTGATTGCTTAATATGGAATGAGGATACCACCATTGGCAAAAAGGATGGATTTGTTCTTAATGTTACCCGTGAGTCATTTCCCATAAAAGCCATGCGTGTCTCATCAATGGACAGTGCATGAAGCTCACGTACTCGTCTGGCAGACGTAATGGCTATTAAAAATGTCACCTTCAATGAAACAGGGTGCACTTCTGCTGACGCCATGGGCTCGAATGGAGGACCCATAAGGGCCCGCAGTACCTGTTCTAGATCCCACTTGGGGACCATACTTTTTTAATGGGAGGACGAAGCCTCAGAGCCCCTTTTTAAGAAATTGCACTGCCAGGAAATGTGCCCCAGGGGGCACAGAATCAATTTTCTCATGGCATACTGATATTGCTGCCAGGTATACTGCCACTTATACTATAAGTGGACGCTGATTTTCCTGCGTTAAACAAGTGTTGTAAGAAGGTTACTATCGTCTCAATCGGGCAAGTCACCGGATCGTGACCTTCGGCAAGGCACCAGTCTTGGAAAACTTTCCATTTATGTGAATACTGGGCTCTAGTGCTTAGCGCCCTAGCAGACTCTAGTATTTCTACTACTGCATCTGGCAAACCTCGTCTGAATAGACAACTCCTTTCAACAGCCAGACCCAGAGTTGGAGCTGGGCTAGGTTCGGGTGCTATAATAGCCCCTCCGCTTGGCTCAGGAGGTCCTGGCGCAGTGGGAGCTGCCACGGCTGATCCGACAATGTGTCGGAGAGGAGAGCAAACCAGGGGCGTCTCGGCCATCTAGGTGCAACCAGCAAAACCTGTGCTCTCTCCACCCTGATCCTATCTAGAGGAAATGCATACAATAGCCCCTGTGGCCAGGGGTGAGCTAGCGCGTCAACTCCCAGGGGGCCCCCGTCCCTCTCCATGGAGAACCATAGGGAGCAATGAGTGGACTCTGCTGTGGCAAAGAGGTCGACTCGTGCCGGTCGAAACCTCTCCCAAATCTGCTTCAACACTCGAGGATGCAGCCTACACACCGAGCTGTCTGGAGCTCTTCTGGACAGGAGGTCTGCTGCCTTGTTGTCCACACCGGGGAGGTGAACCGCCCTGGTGGAATGTAAGTTTCTTTGCTTCCAGGACAGGAGTCTGTGCGCTGCGTGGTGAAGGCCTGGTGAACGTAGGCCACCTTGGTGGTTTATGTAGGCTACCACTGTGGTATTGTCCGTCCAGACCAGCACATGTTTGTGCACTAACTGCTGGCGAAAATGAGAACGCCAGGTTCAATGCTTGCAGCTCTTACGGATTTATGTGCGCTTGCTGCCAATGTCCCTTCCATTAAACTTTTATTCCTCTCTCGTTCCAGACCGCTCCCCAGCCCAGGCGGAGGCGTCTGCAGTGATCACTTCCCTTTTGTGAGGGGATCCGAGGGGAGTCCCGAGGCGTAGATTGCTGGGACAGAGCCAGCACTCCAGTGTTTTCTGGCTTTGTCTGAACACTTGCACCAACCGGTACCGATCTCGGACCGGGTGCACCTTGAGCATATTTACCCTGGCTTGAGGCGGGCACATTTTCAGCAGCCCTAGTGGAAGGATTCGTGAGGCGGCTGCCATCAGCCCCAACAACCTTTGATATACTTTGACCTGTAGGAGAGCGTCCTCTCTGAATAGGAATAGTGTGGCCTCCAACGACCGAATCCTGACTTCCGATAGAGGCAAGCATGCCTCAGTTTGATCCCCAGGAACACTGTGGACTGAGACGGTACGAAGTTGCTCTTCTGTTGATGTATTGAGAACCTTAACTTCGTCACATGATCCATGACCTGTTTTGTGTGCGCGTACTTTTCAGTGCACGCAAACTAGCCAATCGTCCAGATAGTTCAGGATCCGAATATCACGCAGCCTGAGTGGACCCAGTGCTGCATCCATGCACTTTTAAAATGTGCGGGGCGCCAGTGAGAGGCCAAAAGGCAGCACACAGAATTCGTACGCGTTGCCTTGAAAGGTGAAGCGCAGATATTTTCTGTGCGCGGGACGGATCGGGACGTGAAAGTAGGCGTCTTGCAGGTCGATCGATGTGAACCAGTCGTCCGGTTGGACAGACTTGATGATATGCTGTGCTGTCATCATGTTGAACTTCCTCTGTTTGAGGAACAAGTTGAGGACCCTGAGGTCCATAATTGGTCTGAAACCGCCGTCCCTTTTGGGCACCAGGAAGTACCTGGAGTAAAAGCTGCTGAGCGCATCGCTTGGGCTTACCAAGCATACAGTGTTCTTCCTTTTGAAGATTGGCGATCTCCTGTTGAAGTATCCTCTGCCGCTGGCCCTGCCTTTGCCTGCTTGTCTATTTTGGGGTGGAGGGCGATGTTCAGACCCCTTCACCCTGGCAGGCTGCACATGCCACCTTGGGCACTGACGGTAAGCCGGAAGGCGTGAAAACTTTGAGGCGACCTCCGTGGCCTTGTGGGACCTCTCAAGGCTCACATCAGTGGTCGCCCCATAAGTCTGCCCCGGGGTAATTGGGGCGTCCAGTAGCGCCACCTTCTTGGTCTCCACGACCTTGGCTTGAGTCGGCCACAAATGCCGGCAGCTGGCCACCAGCACCGCCAACGACTTCCCTGATGCCTGGCCTAACTCCCTTATTAGGTCGGTCATCGCCTTAGCCACTGCCTAGCTCCCCCATGTCTGTTTGTGTAGCCCTCACCTGCAGCCTCTCTGCCAACTGATTCTGGTAAAGCACCAGTATGGCCATGGCATTTGCTGCTCGGGCCAACAGCGCTGCCGATGCGTAAGCTTTTTTGAGCATCGCATCAGTCGTTCTGCAAAGCTTAGACCGACAGGTTGGCTCCTTCTCCCCCGTGGTGAAGGTGAACCTGTGACCTGTGACCGTGTCCCTGATAGTGGGGAATACGCCTAGGGCCGCTTCTTGGGCTCCTGCAGTAAGCAGAGACTCTGCTGTTCTGGAGGCTGAGGATGCAGATGCTGGGTTGCTCCAGGAGGAGCGCACCAGTTCCAGGAAGTCCTGGCATAAGGGGAGGGCATGCTGTGGGTGCCATTTCTGCAGGCCGAAGTGGTTCCCCTTTCCCTCTTGTTCTGACGGCCAGGGAAGGTCCGTGGTTGCAGTTGCATGCTACGTTAGGGCCCAGAACTCTTCCCTCTGCGATACTTGTGGCAAGGGTGTTAAGGAGCCTCCCACCGTGGCCTGCCCGGTGGAGGTGGCTGGGGGTCCGAGATGTCCGATCTGGACGCGGACAAGGACAGCTCACCTGGGTTAGGGGGTCTAGGCAGAGGGGATGGGGAATGAGACTGTGGGGGCTGGAGCTGCCCGATGGTAGGGGGCAGCCTGCCCTGAGATTTCAATAGGGTCTCCAGCATGGTCTGCTGAGTCCTTGCAGTCTCTGCCAGTGCCACGAAGTGCTGCTCTGCTGAGCTTGGGTGCCTTCGAGGTGACTGTGACGGTGAACGTCTGTGCCTGTGTGGAAAAGGGGAGCGGTGCCTGAGCAGCGACCGCCTGTCCCCTGGTGAGCATCCCCTTGAGTGATACCGCCTCGGCGTTGACCATCTTGCCTCCCTTGAGAGGTGTCTGGTGGGGTAGGGGAGGATAATCAAGATAAGCGCGAGAGCTCCCTGGTCACTGTAGCAGGGGGTGTCCTGGATGACCTCTGCAGAGGCTCTTGGACCACTGATCTGCTGGGGATAGATCTGCTCTCCGTCGCTTAGTTCTCCTCGACAACCTCCAACATGGAGAGCAGTCCAGCTCACCTGCCAGTGCCTTGACGGCGTGTTCTGGCCCTAGGCACCTGGCGCAGGATTGATGTTGGTTCTGCCTGGCCAGCTTAGCTGAGCATCGGTCACACTGGTGGAAGCCAGCTGAAGACCCTGTCGACTGCCGACATGTTTGCAGTTGTGTGTGTGTTTTTTGATTTTTTTAAACTGCTGTGCTCAATGAGCAGCCTTATTTTTTATTTTATTTTTTATTTTTTTTAAAATGATTCACCGGTGCCGAATCAGTCGGTGCAGGGATCGGCGTCGAGGCGAGCGCTGTCGGCGCCGAGGTCGACGTCGATCCGCACCGAGGTTGATGCCGACATGTAGCGTCGTTGGAGCCAGGCTGTAGACTGCCTCGAAGAGGTTCGCCGGTCCCGAATCACTCGGCGCCGAGAAAAGCGCTGTCGATGCTGAGACAGTCAGCACAGAGTGGACCTTTTCCCAAGGTCAGTGCTGATGGTAGGCACGGTCGGGTCAGAGCTGTAGGTCGCACCGAAGATGTTTACACTGGTGCCAAGTCAATCGAGACCGGGTAGGTGCTGTTTTCTCATCCTCGCGATCGGCAGCAAAAACAGAGGTCGATGCTGGGGTATGCAGCCAATTCAATCGCCGTGGTCGCTGAGGGCAAGCGCAGCCACACTAGGAAAGCCTGAGGATTGAGAGGGGTGCTAGGCCCGAGCTGTTTTTCGGATCTCCTCGCTGTGGCCGATTTAAATCGGCGTAGAGGACGACACTGCGAGCCTGCGTGGTTTCCTTACAGCACTACAACAGCTCTCGCATGGTGTAACAACTATCCGAGGCCTCGTGTAGTGAAGAGCAATGGCCGCTCACTAGTCTCTCCAGAGGGGTCGAAACCAGCTTTAGTCAGAAAACTGACGCGAGAATGAAGCATGGGCACTCTTTTAGACACGCTTGAAGCGCGATTTTACCATGAATTAATCTTTAATTTGCAGATAAATCCAACAAATTAGCCACATTTGGTACGCAAAAGCAATGTACGACCTGTCTCGGAGAGATGAGAGAGAAAATGGTGATGTGCTACTGTGAGGACGTCCCTCTTCAGCAGGAGGAGGGTGGGACTTCCCCCTCACAGCAGGGCTCTGATAAGGGCAGCTTTTGTATATTTGCTCGGAGACTGACGGTCAGAGAGGCTCTTCCCATTCAGTACTGGTTGTCATTCGAATTGAAGGGGAATTTTAATTTCAGACCTGGTCTGACCATTGGACTGCAAAGGGTTAAGGTCAGAGACTTGTTTTGGGCAAATTTAGGATTGAAACCATCTTTTAGGAATTTTTATTTATTTATTTATTTTTTTGGTCTAATTAAAACAATCCGACAGTTCATCTTAGCGGTTAGAGTTGTTTAAAAAGATTCTAGAAATATATAGCATAACTAAAATGTAATATAAGTAACATTACTTCTTTTCAAACCAATATCAACAACATCGCAAATAGTATCAGAACTCACACAAGGCAAATATGAATAATAATAATCATCATATAAGTCAATATAGTTTCTATATGTACCAAATCCTGCATGTTGTGAAAATGTAATACAGTACTTTGGTAATGTAGGTCTATCAATTGATAAATGGCTAAAATGTATCACTTTGATAATGTTATTTATTGAACGCAGCAAAATGTGATGGGTGGAGATCAGCTGTCAACTTCTCATACCTCGACAATTATGTTGAAGGTAGCAAGATTTGATGGGTGCAGATCAGCTGTCAACTTTTCATACCTCTGCAATTCTCTATTGAAGGTATCAAAATTGCTGAGTGCTTATATAATGTCAATATCATCTCCATTGTATCTGATACATTTTAAAATGATCCCAGGTATATATGGTCGCACACACAGAGATCATTAAAACACACAATACAATGACTCATACACACCACACAAACACCATAACGTACACACCGCACATTATAAAAAAAATACTATGCGGCTGATTTACTAACTGGCACAGCCTATGGCTATTCAATAAGAAAAATGATGCTAACACCCATGTTTTGAGATTTACTATTGCAGCATGGATGTTTAAGCATAATAGCAAAACTGTCTCAAGGCAAAGAAAGGTTATAGAAAAAGTATAAGGATTTTTTTTTTTTTTAAACTGGATGTCGGTTTTTAATAATTTATACCCGATTTATTGTCTATTATTCAATATTTTCTCGGTACTATTTTCTAGGAAATGCACAATATTTTGATTAAAATGCTGTTTTATTTTGACAACAACATTGTAATAAGCAGCTCTACACTGTGCATCTTAGGATACAGCAGACGTTTAGACGGCAGAAGATCAAATAACATTCAAACATGGTTCTGTTACTTCACAAACACATTGATCAAAAACTAAATTGAAATACTTATATAATATTTTTAGTGGATGAGGAATGGAGAGAAAATGTAAATCAGTTTATGAATATTCAAAATAACACAAATGTTTTGAAATTCCAAAAAGCAAAAATAGCACAAGTGAGTCATATGAGGCAGAGGATGCATAGCGTTGCAAATACTGCTGCATCGAGCTACATATTGGCACTGACAATAAAAGAACATCCTGAAAAATTTGCGACACATTAAACTAAAATAAGAAAGTGAACTGAGAGACCAGCAATCCATTTATCCTGTTTTTGCACATGCTTTAATAAAAAGAAAGCGCAGAATGACTGTGTTAATGAGTTTGTCACAGCGCTGTGCTTTGACCATGTTTACCGCAGTATATATTGGTGACTTTGTGCGACAGTACTGTCTGTAGCAAAACACTGCCTATCTTAATCGTAAATATTTGACAGAAAACGGTGATGCTTTATTGTCTTTTTTTTGATGATTTCAAGGTGAATAAACCTGGCTTGTTTTGTGCTGATGTCTTTCATCAGCACAGCGATTGCCCAAAAGTACCAGCTAACTTGGGAAAATGTGGCATCGACTTGCACGGATTCTGCTTCATCATACATGCCAGGGACTTTATTAATCAGAAACCACAACTGCTACTCATCATATTCCACATGTAAATTTTTTTTTTTTTTTTTTTTCTGAGACTACTTTTTTTTACCCCTATTTTAATATATGTAAAATAAACTCTGAAAAATTCCTGGAAACATTATTTTAAGATAAAAACCGAAAACGCGAAACACTAAATACAAGTTAAGTACAAACAGATTAAATATGTTACTGAATATCTGATTGATTTCACTTATTTTTATTTAGTCCACTTTTCAGCTGCTGAGATTTTCTATAAGGAAGGAGACAAGGACCAACCACAAAATTACAGACCCATCAGCCTTACCCCATAACATGTAACATGATGGAGTATTTATAGTAACAGCATTACAGGAGACAACCCTTCTGGATTCAGAAAGGACAGTCCTGTTTTACTAACCTCCTGGACTTTTGTGAAGAGGTTACTGTTAGAGTGGATACAAATGGAGTGTATAACATAATATACCTGGCCTTTAAAAGGAATTCAGGGCAATACATGCACAAAGATATACAACTGGTTAATACCGGAAGCAGAGAGAACTTGTAGGTGGACTAACTTCTAGATTGGGCCACATACTTCTTATCCATGTAATAAACTGATGTTACAAATGAGACTTATGGAACTGTAAAACTGCATTTGTATTTTAACTTTGATTGACCAGGAAAGCGATTATTCACTGTTTTGAAACTTGGTTAGTATGTTTAGCGTAAGTTATTGACAGCATCATAATATGGGGGTATATGGAGATCCATCTGTCTATATGTCACATTAAAATGTTTACATGTGCATATGGTGAATCTAGGTCCGTCTTATTTACGTTTTATCGCCCTGAAGTCATTGAAAAGTTCATCTTAACAGCAATTCATTGTATTTCACCATAATGCATGAGCTGGTACACTGCATGCAGAAGGAAAGCTTTCAGCTCAACTTTCTTTTAAACACAATGAGATTATAAGTATCATTTTAAACTGTGACTAAATGTGTTGCATATAAAATATTAAATAGTGAGACTGTATATCTGTTTGTATCTCACAATTTGCTAAAACCATTAGTGTGTGATTTTGGTAATTTAATTGCCATTTTAGGTATTTATGTTCTCTATTGTAATCATCCCACCTTTGAGGTCTGTTATAATTAAACTGAACTGGTATTCATAAGTTCATATTATGTCATTTTTGTTGAACCCCGCCTATTTGTTTGAATGTTGGGTCCTTTCAATTTCCCTTTAAGGACCTGTTCTATTGTTCTACTGCACCACAGGGAGTTTTGGTTATAACTGGCTCATGTCAGTGTTCTTGTTTAAGAATGGTTTGAAAATATTTCTTATTTTTAGGCACCTTTGGACCATTACAGATAAGGCATTCAGTGTGCACGGTTAAACTGCATGCAGATTATTGTGGTTGGAATTTACTGGATTTACCAGTTTTGCATTTGGCTTTTGGACAACTTTTCAACAGTCCTCGTACTGGAAATACTGTATAATATACAATAGAAAGAGTGCATGTACTTATTTATACATACATGTCTTTTAAAGTTATCCCTTTTCATGTATTTTCTCTGTAGGCACGGGTTTTATATGACTTTACAGCTGAACCTGGAAACAATGAACTGACAGTGAAGGATGGTGAGACTATCACAGTTACAAACAAGGTAAGCACATAACACGGCATCAGTAGAACTGGGATTTCCGGGACCTTGCAGTACAGTTACACCCTGCCAGCTCTCTACCAAGGATGTCTGCCTCAGAGTGAGATTTCAGAGAATTGGGTTATTGCAGAAATATGGAAACAAATTTATTATCTGTGTCTATCTATTTTGAAATTAACACTTATGCCTCAGTTATGCTAAAGTTATTTAAAACTGGATAGGAACTGGATGACATGAGGGGCATGTTGTCAGTATCTTACTTTTCACAAGTTTTTACAAAGGAAGATACTGACAACATGCCCCACATGTCATCCAGTTCCTATCCAGTTTTAAATAACTTTACCATAACTGAGGCAGAAGTGTTAAAGGGACTAGGAGCGCTTAAAATAAACAAATCCCCTGGGCCGGATGAGAGCCTCTCAATAGTACTCAAAGAAATGAAAGAAGTAATTTACAAACCGCTAACCAAGATCATGCAGCAGTCTCTTGACACAGGGGTGGTACCGACAGACTGGAAAATTGCAAACGTAATACCGATCCACAAAAAGGGAAACAAAACTGAACCAGGTAACTACAGACCAGTAAGCCTGACTTCTGTTATATGCAAACTTATGGAAACTATAATAAGATCCAAAATGGAAAATTACCTATATGGTAACAGGGTCCTGGGAGACAGTCACCATGGTTTTAGGAAAGGGAGATCGTGTCTAACTAACTTGCTTGATTTTTTTGAGGATGCAACATAGATAATGGATAATTGCAAAGCATATGACATGGTTTATTTAGATTTCCAGAAAGCTTTTGACAAAGTCCCGCACAAAAGATTAATTCTCAAACTGAACGCAGTTGGGATTCAAGGAAACACATGTACATGGATTAGGGAGTGGTTAACATGTAGAAAACAGAAAGTACTGATTAGAGGAGAAACCTCAGAATGGAGTGTGGTAACCAGCGGTGTACCACAGGGATCAGTATTAGGTCCTCTGCTATTCCTAATCTACATTAATGATTTAGATTCTGGTATAGTAAGCAAACTTGTTAAATTTGCAGACGACACAAGTAGGAGGAGTGGCAAACACTGTTGCAGCAGCAAAGGTCATTCAAAATGATCTAGACAAGATTCAGAACTGGGCAGACACATGACAAATGACATTTAATAGAGAAAAGTGTAAGGTACTGCACGCAGGAAATAAAAATGTACATTATAAATATCATATGGGAGATACTGAAATTGGAGAAGGAATCTATGAAAAAGACCTAGGAGTTTTTGTTGACTCAGAAATGTCTTCATCTAGACAATGTGGTGAAGCTATAAAAAAGGCTAACAAGATGCTCGGATACATTGTGAAAAGTGTTGAATTTAAATCAAGGGAAGTAATGTCAAAACTGTACAATGCACTATTAAGACTTCATCTTGAATATTGTGTGCAGTTCTGGTCACCTCGCTATAAAAAAGATATTGCTGCTCTAGAAAGAGTGCAAAGAAGAGCGACCACAATTATTCCGGGCTTAAAAGGCATGTCATATGCAGACAGGCTAAAAGAATTGAATCTGTTCAGTCTTGAACAAAGAAGACTACGTGGCGACCTAATTCAAGCATTCAAAATTCTAAAAGGTATTGACAGTGTCGACCCAAGGGACTTTTTCAGCCTGAAAAAAGAAACAATGACCAGGGGTCACAAATGGAGTTTAGAAAAAGGGGCATTCAGAACAGAAAATAGGAGACACTTTTTTACACACAGAATTGTGAGGGTCTGGAATCAACTCCCCAGTAATGTTGTTGAAGCTGACACCCTGGGATCCTTCAAGAAGCTGCTTGATGAGATTTTGGGATCAATAAGCTACTAACAACCAAACGAGCAAGATGGGCCGAATGGCCTCCTCTCGTTTTTAAACTTTATGTTCTTATGAAATGTAATTGCAGTGCCGCCAAATGTAGCAAAAGATGCTTCTGTACACAGTTTTGCCAAGACTTTACACTTCAGTGTTTGCAAGTCATTGATGGCAGAATACAAAGATGGTAATTCTAGGCTATTGATGGCTGAATACAAGATTCAACTATACTTCTAAAGTATTTAAAATAAATAGCAGACAAAAGGTAAAGTTCCAGAAATAGAAAAGTTAACAGAAAACAGCAGGATTACAGATGTTATAATAATCTGTTGGGTTTGTTAGACATTCTAGAAAGTATTTATACTTGGAAAGTGTCCAGGATCCTATTTACCTAGATTTAATTAAATTTATTAAAACCAAGACTCCCTTTGCTTTGCAAATGTTAACCCCCTTTTTTTTTTAACCCAATGTTAAAAATTGATTTTTTACAAAAATCAATTTTAAAATACAGCATCCTTGTTATTATTATTATTATTATTATTATTATTATTATTATTATTATTATTATTATTATTATTATTGTTGTTGTTGTTGTTGTTGTTGTTGTTGTTGTTGTTGTTTTCAAAGAGATGGATGTATAAAAATGGATCTTCTAAGAACCGAGGGACTTTACAATATTTCCTGAAAGTTCTGTTGAAAAAATATTGATGTTTGGGCACTTGAGTGAATTTGTGATTTTTAATTAAATAAATAATTAAATTTAAAAAAACTAAAACAAAACAAAAAAAAACATTTTTAGCTGACTTTGTCTTTCTTTGAAATTCATCCAAAAACGTTTAGTAGTTTAGTTTAGTAGTAATGTTTAGTAGTAAAGACTTGAAAATGTTCATTTTTGGTTCAGGACACACTAGAGAATATTATTCAGGAACTATAAAAAGTAATTTCCACTCCAATAAATAAAAATATAAAAAATATGATATTTTTCAAAAGTATAAGTTAAGATATGCACATACAGTCAGCACTCCCTATAAGTTTGGGTGTGACGCATATCTGATTATTTCATTTTGGCCTATTCCAACCCTTGTCCATTTTTCAGGGAATACAAAAAAGATACAATATCAAAAATACATATTTGAAAAGACTGTTTTAAAATAAGTAGGCTTCCATTTGGTGGTACAGTACTATATGTTGTATAAGAAGAAGTATTTAAATTCAAAACGATATGATTCTGGAAATATCACTTGCCAAAAGAGATGACACATGGACTGTAATACAGTGCATGCTTTTAAATCTGATACTATTGTAGCAGTATATAAAATTCCTAGTTAATGACCCAACAGCAAAATTAAATCAAAATATTACCCATGCACAGAACTGCATATAACGTAAAAGGCAATGCAATTTAGCAAAAGATTAAAAATAAATAAACAACGCAGTTTCCAGAATTAACAGTATCCAAAGTAAGTATTCAAAATTGAAGAACATAGTGCTCCATAAGGCCCCAATGTCACAGGTGCACACAATGCAGAAAAAACCTTAAAGATCACAGATTTAAAAACATCACAGTATTTAAAACTGTTTATTGATTAACTGTTACATTACCGTAGCTTGTCTCTTCATTTTGTTTTGGCTGCATTTTTGTCAGGTGAAACTGAAGGAAGTGCTGTGTAACTGTACAGGGGTCACATTATTTACCGCAAACAAAACCTGCAAACCAGTCAAATATATAAGTAAAATAAATGTCAAGTACAATACAACAAATATATGATTAAAGATAAACACAAAAACACTGCTCACAGAGCAAAATAAATAGTTAAACCAAAACAAAATCACAAACAAAAAATACAACAGGTCAGGCTGAGCAGATTGCTGTCACTGTTCCTATTCTTTTGCTTCATTTTAAATTTCTCTCCTCTCGCTCTCCCGTACTCTCTGTACACGCCCACCCCGAAAATGGAGAGCTGCAGGCTTTTTAAACAGGTGACTTTAACAAAATAATTACAAACACTTAAACAGTAATTAAATAAATGGCACCAGCCACATTCTCACGAGATGTCTTGCAGATACGAGCTGCTACCATCGCATCTGGCAGACCACATCCCAACCAAACAATAACAAAGAAAACATTGTATGTACAAATAACATAACATTCATCAAATCAACAACAACAACAAACTCGGTTATTCGTCGTCATCTTTATAAATAAATATAATGGACAAGTCTGTTACCATGGCTGCTTTTTTCTTGAAATGGGAGCAAAACAGTGGCAACTCAGTGTTTTGTGTTGTGGCAGATAGGTCTGTTTTTGGGTGCCATAATTTGCTGAATATCTCTTGTAATACTTCTGATTTGAATTTTCCATTCGTGAGGCACTTTTTGTCTGCGAGTCTGTTGACGAGCCAAGGTATGTATGTTGCTTAGATAGTGATGCCCAGTCTCCTGCACCAGTTCCAGATTCTTATGGCAATCATGGACACTGTGCCTTCCAGTGTGCCTCCTTGGTGGTTTATGTATTTTACAGCTGTGGTGTTGTTGGTAAGAACTGTACCACCCTTTGGTTTAAAAGTGTTGCAATGTGTTTCAGTGTTAGGAAGATTGCCAATGGCTGCAGATGGTTTATATGGAGGTGTTTTTGTCTTGGTGACCAGGAACCTTGGACCTGGTTTTCTGATGATCTCCCCACCCTAGTTGGGAGGCCTCTGTATACAGGCGAAGTGTCAGAGGTAGTTGGGAGAGCTGTAGTAGTCCCATCTTTATCCCAGGGTGAGAGTCTCTACCATCTTGCCTGTGTTGCAGCTTCCGGTGAAAGGTGGGAATGAGGTGGGAATCTGGAAGGGTTGGGTTCCATGACAAAAGGAGACACCTCTGCGTGTGTCATGTGTAGCCTCGTGTCTCTTACCAGATAAAATGAAGATGTCATGTGCCCCACAAATTGTCAAACCTTTTGCTTGGCTCCTATGCCTCTTGACGACTGGTGTTCACCTTTTCTTCCGTGAGATACACTCTTCCTGAAATTGTGTTGAATTGTGCCCCCAGGAAGAGTGTCGGGCAGAGCAATGATTTTTCCGTTTAGAACAGACCCAGGTCCTGAAAAAGATGAAGAATCGTGTTTCTGTGTTTTAACGCCATTCCCTTAGATGGAGCCCGTACTAACCAGTCGTCTATGTACGGGTAAACGTGGATGCCTGTGCTTCACAGATGTGCTGCTACTGTGTCCATTACCTTAGTGAATACCCTGGGTGCTGTGGAGATACTGAAATGGTATTTTGAACTGGTACTGGCAGTCCTTGATGTATTTCCTGAAATCCTTCTGTATGGGAATATGGAAGTAGTCTATAGAAACCAGCCATTCTCCTGGTTGAACTTCTATTATGATAAGTGGCCAGTGACACTTTTAACCAAATGTATTTGTTCAGACCTCCTGAGGTCTAGTATGGGTCTGAACCTGTTCTTTTTGTGAATTAAGATTGCCCTTGAGAAGATGAAGGGACCCGTTCTATGGCGAGGGAAAGGAGCATGGATTTTGTCTCTTCCTGTAAAAAGATTCCCTCTGGACGTGACCATTTCATTTGTGTACAGATGGTACCTGTTGATGGTGGTTGACGCTGGAATTATATTTTGTGTCCATGTTGTACAATCCCCAGGAGTGTTTGATGTTATTTTCTGCCAGTTTTGTTAGAAAATGTGACACACTTCCCCCTACTGGCAGATGTGAGGGGGTGGAAAGATGCAGGTTTATGAGCTAACAATGTCACGAAGTAGTAGATGGCCTACCTCTTCTTTTATTACAGCCCTTGGAGGATTCATATGGCCTGAAACCTTAGCTCCGTTGAAACCGGCTTTGTCCCCCAAATGATGATTGGTTTGGCTGCTGTCGAAACCTTTGTCTGTTGAAATATGCCTTATTGAAGGGTGCACCTCTCCAAGCTGTTGCTCAGGATCTGATGGCCTGTCTTGCCTCCTTCATCTATGCCAGGGAGTCCTTGAAGCCAGTACCAAGCAGTAGGTCCTCTTGAAAGGGTAGTTCCAGTATTTTTGTTTGTGTGTCAGGTAGGCTTGTAATAATCAAAATATTTATCGATTGGGACCCCACGATAACAAATTGATACTGTTTTAATGAAGTCGAATATTCCATTAATTAAAAACATGTCTTGTGTATATTAATGTACTGTCAAGAATGTCTGTGTTGTTAATTTTAAAAGTTACTCAGAATATGTATCTGTGAACAAATACAGGATGATGTAGTGATCGAGTAACCTGCTTTATTAATGTATTTTATACATATTTTGTTTTAAATCAGTCCCAACTGTAGCTGTCTTGAGCGAAACTAATCTTTAACATTACTACGTTGTCACATGCTGCTGTTTCACAAAGTTTTTTAGAATTTTTTTTTTTTTTTACATTTTTGTTTTGAAGCAATGCAATATCCGCAACCTTTTTAGTTTTTGATTGCTGTCTAAATGCCGCTGGATCGTAGCTCAACATATGCAATCCAGTGAAACACTGCAGGTTATATAAAATAGTTTGCCACCAGTAGAATGCAAAATTATTGTACACGATCCTCTGCAGCCATTATTGTTGTTTTTTTTTTTTCATTTTGGACATTTGCAAAATGTGTGTTAATAACAGCAGTTGAGATCTCTTAGGATA
The DNA here is from genome assembly GCF_017654505.1 of Polyodon spathula. NCBI lineage: Eukaryota > Metazoa > Chordata > Actinopteri > Acipenseriformes > Polyodontidae > Polyodon > Polyodon spathula. Next base: position 48,220,503 of record NC_054538.1, on the reverse strand, counting down.
CTAAACCTGCAGATGCCCATATCTACCAGTGAGGAGAGTCCAGAGTGGTTATTGGCTGCTGTTAAGTGTCAATCAATAAATCGTGTCCAGTTTTCTTTTTTTAATTGAAACAAGCTTATAGTCACATCCCAAACCTGGACTGATACAAAACTTAATTGGATTTAAGTACAGGGTGACAGTACACAAGATAGGCAGTTTCCGTTGCAGGAAAGGGTAGGCTACCTCTAATGTACTGTTTGGAAAAATTACGATATATTTGCCCCGCAAATAGTCCTGTTTTTATTATACATTAGTGCTAGTGGTGCAAATACAGTTATTTGTGATAAAAGTGCAGTGCTGTTCCGAGTTTGTGCTGACCTCTAGCCAGGGCCGGATTAAGAACTCCTCGTCGTTTTTGTCAGCCACTTCGCAGCTGTCTTGTAGGGTACATCCCCGAAAAAAACTTAAAAAAAAAACACAATGTTTTTTGTGTTGGATTTTGTAAAACAACACTAATTTCGACGCTGAAATTTTAAACCTTTTTTGTGTTTTTTTGTGTTTCCGTTTATCGCCCCCAACTTGATTTTACCCATCCAGTTCAAATCCATGATTTATTAATTAACATATCAGCGGCAGTTAAAATACACAAGCACACAGTGGTAGTACATTAATTTACACAGCTCAACTAAAAACAGCCATTTTCAAGAGAGGGGGGTGTCAAGTGTTGTTAAATAAAAATTGTGAACAGTATTTACTAGTCTTAGTGATCTACATGTGATAAATATGCATTCTAAGGCTCTGTAATAAAAACAAATGGAAAATGAGTATGTAAGATCATAATTATGGGGCCCCTAGTTTCCTTTTGGCCCTGGCCCTGGGCCCTGTAGGCCTGCCCCATAATACAGCCCTGCCTCTGGCGATAGCTCCCAAACATGTTGGCTGTCTACTGATAACAAGCAAACAAATAGAACAAAACAAACACTTGCGATAATTCACCAAAACACATGTCCTTTTCCGGGTCACTTATTAAAAACCAAAAACGAAGGAACAGATAACATTGCTTGGACCCCTATTTATACCGTCACTCATGAACCATTGGTAAACTATTAAATCTGCTCCTCCAATCCGCGGCTGCCACATCATTTCCCTTCTGGGTCAATGAGTTAGTGTGCCGAAGCTCTGTCTTTTTTCTACAAATCTGACTTCCTTTTAATCCTTGGAATGAAGTGCCAGGCCAAGTAGTCCAGAGTACTCTGTTCCCATTACTTAGCGCCCTCAGCGGTCAGGAGGGAGATTTACCACCAAGAATCATTGTCTTTCCGTCACAGGCTGAAAAAAAATATTTTGACTGAAACACCAGGTCCCACCCAGCACACAAAACGCAACATCAATAGCTGTCTCCATGCTTTTCATTTGTTGATAGATATGTGAATGATACACTCAACGATGTATTGTACCAGAGACGTATGTATTATATCAAAATTATTCCTAGGAAATGTTGTTGGATGAATTACATATGTCTATTGCAATCATGTATGTTCATGGAGCATAGGGTGGCAAAGGCATTTACCTGGAGAGTGTCTGCGCAATGGGGAATTCCTTTTTTTAGAGAAAATGCCACGGAATCATTTGAGAAATCTTTAGATTTTTGCATTTTGATTTGAGAAGTGCCCGTTTTCAGACAAATAAATTTGCCCTGGCATCAGAAATTTAGAATGACTTTATAGAAAACAGCATTGCCTGCTACAAGCCGGGAGAGAACATTACAGTGGACGAGCAGCTGTTTCCCACAAAAGCATGGTGTCGCTGGACACAATACATGGCAAACAAACTGGGCAAATTTGGAATCAAGTTTTGGCCGGCAGCGGACGTTGACTCAAAATACGTGTTTTTCCCCTACTTGGGCAAAGATGAAACTTGTCCAGCTGGTCAGAGTCTGGGTGACACTGTGGTACTTAGGCTGATGGCACTGTACTTAGGAAAAGGGAGGAATGTGACTACTGACATTTATTTTTTTACTTCACTGGTATTGGCAAAGGAGTTGCAGGGAAAAAAAAAACAAAAAAAACACTGATTGTGAACAAGAAGAGAGCTTCCACCATCTGCGCATAACTTGCAACCACAGCTGCACTTTTGAATTTTGAAACAGTGAGTTTGCTATGCTATCTGTAGACGAGGAAGAATGTATGTATTCTTAGCTCTCTTCATATGTCAGTTGACAAGAAAAAAAAAAAACAGAGACTGAAGAATTTAAGCTGACAAATGTTTTTTTTTTTTTATTCGAAAACACTTTATATACAAGAAAGGTATACCGCCAATACAATCTCATAAGCATGAGTTCCAAACTGACTTTGGACAAGGACTCAGTACAGCTCAGTGAATATGTTTGCATCAGAAAGCTGGATATCCTTGAAGTGAATTAGAAAGAGATGAAAAGACTGACAAAACTTTAGAATGTTTGATATTTACATCCTTTGTAAGCAATTGTTGACTCCCCTTCAACCTGACTGGTTTCTGTCTAATAATCGAGGTTGTCGTTCTTTTAATATGCATGCGAGCCTACCGCATACTTCCTGTCGGAAAGGGGACGGTGCTCTCTGACCTTATGACCCACCACATGCTACATTCAGCGGGGTGCATCCATTTTGTCTTTTAATGCACCTTCCCCTCGTCTCAGGGTCAGCCATGTGTAATGAGAGAATTCTAAACTTCAGACATTTTGCGCATCAGTACTCCGTGAAAGCTTGTTCTCACCGGTGGCCAGTTGCTGTATTTTACAATGTACTGGTCCTGGCAGCCAGCAATTCCTTAGTTTTGTACAAGAAATGCACTGGGAAAAATATCAGTAGGCGAGATTTCATCTTGAAGCTAGCCACAGAGCTTTGGATGAGAACTCCAAAGCAACAGGCAGCTCAACCTGGATCCAGTGCTGCACTCAGTGACACACGTTAGGGAAAACAATGCCAGGTATTTCTTATGTTCTTATATGGTGCGCAGAGTGAGTCATACAGTGCAGGTTCGTGTCCTGGTCCTGTGGAGTATGTGGGTCTTCGCTAAGGACTCTGCAGGAAGCGTCATATTAGCTCTGGCACTCCCATGGGTTAGGGAGGCAAAACAGCCAGAGACTGTTTCTCCTCATTGCACTACAGCAAACCATGCTGGCCAGACGCCCAGTGAACTTAAAGGCAGACAGGACTTTGTCCTCCAGAGGTCAGTATTTAGCTAACATCTGCTCTCTCGTTCCTGGGTTAAAAAGGAAGTTGGCTTGGTCGTGGGATCAGAGAAGTGCCATGTCAGGATGTGAGTGGTGTGGGGAAGAATAGCAGTTCCAAATAGTGGTGTATTTGCAAAAGGTCATGTTTTTATTGGCACAATGCTCCCCTTTAGTGGTATTGTGGACATAACGGTGGGCACGTAGTCCCAAACAAGAAACATATAGTGTCTAGGGTGCCTGTGCTCGTGCCTCGTGGTGCTCTACTCCGTTGTAGTGAAGGTGCTCCAGGTGGTTGTGCTGGCTCAGTGGCTGCAGCTCCCGTTGTCTCAGTATGCAAAAAACAAAAAGCGCAGCACTCCAGCACATTAGCGTTTCAGCATAAGGGTTCGTATTCGCGTAGCTGCATCCAGTTGGCACACACAAGACAGCTGATCACGATAGTCGTTCAGCAGTCTTACAGCTATGCCCTTTCCCCAAAATGATCGACTTCCGGTTCAGTCTACCATCGAGTTAGCCCATCCCTGTGAAGGTGTACCACCAGCCTTACTTGGCGCCCTTCCTGTTCGGGAGGTAGATTTACAGCTCAGATTCTTTCTGTCTTGTTAACAGCTGGATTACACTGTTTGGGGGCCCTGTGCACTACCGTAACTGGACCCCCCTTCACCCCCCAATAATGATAATGATAATAACATACTAGTAAGATCTTTCTCAGCAGAAAACACCCAAGCACCAAAGATTGTGAAGATAACGATTTGAACATTTATGTTATGACATGTTATCACTTTTTTTTTTTTTTTTTTTTAAACCTAATTCTTTGTCACTTTAACTTTTTTCTACATATCAAATAATTAGGGCTGTGCATTTTTGGATATAGCCCATTTTACAGTGGTTTTAATTGATTTTGTACTTTTTGTAAAGATTAAATGAAAAACTCATAATTAGCATCTAAAAATAAGCTGCTTCCTTGCCTTAAATGTATTCCTGATGGACACATAAGTAAGAAAAACATGCCCTTACCTACAGTACTACAGCGCTTTAGGATGCATTTAGGATCACCCATCCCCATTTCAGCCTAAGAATTTTCTAAATGGGGGGGCCCCTTCAGCTTGTTCTGGTTTAAATTCTAGTATCATCTTCAGAAGTACAGCCTGAACTTGACATTCTCCCTATTGCAGGGTCAGTGTCGGTTACCTCTTAATTGAACAAATTGCTTAGTTTGGCTACTTTGCTAAGTAGCTCTTGCCCTGCTGTTCCTTTTCTTTTAATTGATTTTCTTTTGTTGAAACCTCTTACATATTTAAAAAATATTTTTTTTAATAAAACCAAATCGGTAAGTGTAGCTAATGTGATTGAGTGCCACAGGTTTTTTTCTTGCTACTTGTATGTATGTTAGGGCTAAACCACGACAGCCTCTGAGAGACAAACAGAAAGGTGCCTGAATGCTTTGTGACAACAATGAGTTTAGCAGAATGCTACAATGTGTTTTTTAATTTTTTATAAATCATTAGTGGTTGGGGTCCCCCCTTTGAGCTGGGGGCCCTATGGAAGTGCACCTGATGCACATTGGTTAATCCTGGCCAGGACTGGACGCCCTCTAACCTTCGGGTCTGCAGTGAGAGTAAAAGCAATTGGGCATTCCAAATTGGGAGAAAACTGGGGGTAAAATTATAATTGAACATATTTAAATAAATACATACATAAATGATTAATTATTGAACAATAATATTACCAGGATCATTAACACAGTGTTTCAAATACAAGTATCAATACATTTACACTAATAAAAAACATCATCACAGTCACCTGTTCAGTATATTATGTTTTTTTTTTTTTTGTTTTTTTTTTTTAATAAATATACATTTCTTTCAGATACTCACAATAAACATTTATTGAATGATATTCAGGGGAATACTATTGAAATTACTAAAGGGTGTAAATACTTTAAGAGCACCACTAGAACGTTTGGGTTAACATTCCTCTAGCTACAGAGCTATGGCAGCTTTTCCTACTGTATCTTTAAAAATCTGTCCAACACTGCTTAACAGACTGGAAGGAGTTCTCCAAGGACACATACAGTATTTTAAATGAACATTTTTACTAACTTGCTTTTATTAAGGATGTATATTTTTAAAGGAGATTCACAGATTACTATGCTTTTGTCTTTCCTGTGTTTTCTAGAGCATTGGAGGAGGGTGGGTAGAGGCAAAAAATGCCCAAGGACAAATAGGACTGGTGCCTGAAGACTATGTAGAGGTAAGTATGGTTATTTAAAAAAACTGTTTAGTCACCCTGATCAGCAACTTATTATGCCTCTAGGCAGGAAGTGTCTGCATGGGGCAATATATACTTAACAACAGTAAACACTTCTGCTGGTTTGTGTTGTAGTGGGGTGAAGACATACTGTTTCTAGAGGATATAATTATAGTAGTGTGGTTATTCTGTAAATGAAGATACTAGCCTCCAGGTGAAGAGAGTTGCTTACTGTACTTATAGGAATGCCCCATGTCTTCTTTGTCCAGTAACGAATCTGGTGTGTGTCTAGCTGTGTGCTTGCCATTTAAAGCTTTGCATTGTAAAACTACGCTTCTGTGATTGTAATTATCAATCCAGTGTGAAGTTAAACTGATGTAAGGCTGAATAGTATACTCGGATGTCCACGTATCACGGGTAAAGGCGAATGCAGTCGATTTGTAAACAGAGTCTCTGATTTTGCGTCATCACATGCGTCGGGCAGAGGCGACTGGTGGCTTGAAAAACTGGTGTGGCACAGCATCCCAATCCCCCCCCCCCCCCCCCAAAAAAAAAAAATAACGAAAGAAGTGAAACCGCGCTGAAACCGAATGTATGATTTTAACAATTTTTATGTAAACACTAGGCTATATGTCTAACATTACCAGATCTTTCATGACAAACAGTTATACGCCAGATTGTCACAATCAAGAGAGGTGCAAACAACACTTTACAGGCAATGGAAGTATCGTCACACTCTCGTGCTGTTAACATGCTGAACTATAGAAGTCAGGTTCGGTTTCTGTTGATGTCTCTGGATTTGGTGGTTTTGCTTTTTTTGTTGTAGAAAAACTCAAAAAGGCCCATTGTTCAGGGCTACATCAAATTCACTCCGTTTAATAACATTTTCGCTGACTGACACTCTTTGGTTATATTATTAAGGTTTGAAATAAACTGCGCACTTACATATTCTCTACCCACGTACGAAAAACATAAAAAGATATATTTTTATTTTAAAATAAACCCTGGCAGACGGGACGTAGTCAGGATTTTATTTCGGGAGGTAAATGGTAACTGGTGACTAATCGCAGTGGTGCAATTCAACCTGATTTCTTATTTGTTCATTGACGTTTTATTTTCGAAAAATAAAGAACAATCTTTTTTTAACATTAGACCAAATACACCGAGTTGCAAAACAGTTTAAAACATGATTGTTTAGAACACTGACTAAAAACAAAAAAGAAAATACAACGCAAATCACGAACTTTTAACATGTGTATCAGAATTCAATTTCACTTTAACATAATAAATAAAAAATAACTATATATAATTTAATTCGTACTTATGGTTGTTCATTTTTATTAACTAACACTGTGTTCAAAGCAAAGCCAACCATTTTATTTAATCTCATAAATCCTTACTAATTACCGTTTGAATGGCGCAGGACTGCTGGTGGTAGTTGCTAGCTTGTTGTCTTCAGATGGTTCATCAACAGTGTTCTGCCGTTTTTTAGACCAAAACAAATAGCAATTTTTAAAATTATTTTTTCCTTTTCCCTACAGCCGTGAGGCCATACTCACGTCTCTCACTCAGTGTTCTGTTGTCATAGCAAATTTCGCCCCCCTGAATAGGGTAGAACATCCTTGCATTTTAGTTTATGCAAGTTTATTTTTGCGTTTTTATTGGCATTCGTATTATATTTATTTTTTATATATTTAACAATGTTTTTTTGTATCATAGATGGTTGTGTTTTATTTGATTGCTCTTCACGTGATTACATAACAACTTTTGCAGTAAATATAAAATACATTTAATATTGTTTAATTACGGTACAAATAAACATTATACATGAAAAACGTGTAGTGTGTACGTACGTGTGTGTGTATATATATATATATATATATCCCCCCAGCTGCGTTTGGGAGAGATACAATCTCTGTACTGTTGGTTTGTTTTGTTAATAAACGGTACGATTGGTTTCAGTTAAACTGGCTGAGTCAGTGCCAGCTTTTCCGCCGCGTACTAAAGCAAGCCTTTGGTTTCCATCCACCCTCCAACGATATGCGAGAGTCGCAGATATACATACATACAAAACCGCACCTCGCCACGGTTCTTTGCCCCTTTAAAAACAGGGTCCAGAAATTTTAAAACCCTTCCAGGACCCAGGAAGTTTTAAAGCGCTCACGCGCTATTTAGTAAACACAAAAAACAAAATAAACAAAACAAACACCTAGCTTTTACCAGCACTGACTAACACACATCACAGGAACCTAAACTATAAACAGGACAACTAAGCTGTTTACCTGTTAAAATAAAAGTCAACCACACCCACAAAAAGGCTTTACACAATACTCTTTTTTTTTTTTTCTTCTTTCAAAACGGTTGAAAACAACTGGACCCTCCACACAGCAGCAGCTCTGAACAAACTGGCTGCTTTCTTTAAATACCCTGAACCTGGCTTTAATTTACAATGCAGGGGATAATTACTAAGAAACCAATCAAACAATTAAACAAACACAAATGTGCCTTTGCACATGTTTTATTTTTTAGCAGGGAGGACATTAACCCTCTCCCTGCTCACAAAATATATATATATATATATATATATATATATATATATATATATATATATATATATATATGTACAAAATTGAAGGCATATGAAAGAAAAGGTTTTTAAAAAATGTACACAAAAAGTTTAAAAGATTAAAAATATTTTATTTTCAGGATGTTTTGGGCAAAAGCCCTTAAGCTGTTTAAAAAGAGAAAAAAATAAATATATATAATATAAAATATATAAAATATATCTTTTAAACTTTGTGTAGATTTTTTAAAAACCTTTTCATATGCATGTATAAATATTCAAATCGGGTAGTAATTCAGTAGCTCAGAAACAAAGACTACCATACTAGTTCAAAATGAAAGATTAGAAATAGTCAAATTTAAGTGCTAAAACATCTACAGTATTTCTCCAAATCAACAGGTCTCAATACATGCTCCCTTCAGAAAGATATGTACAACATATTGAAATGTTGGGCAGCTGGCTCTTTGAGATTATATAATATATAATATATAATTACACACATACACAGTGCTGTGAAAAAGTATTTGCCCCCTGTCTGATTTTCTGCATTTTTCACATTGAATTTGGTCAGATCTTTTTGTGAGTTGTTATAGTAGTATATAGAGTGAGTCTGAGGGAAAAATTGACACCAAAGTTTGCTGCATCTTTAATTTATTTGGCATGCAAGGTAATCAAACATGCAATCTTCAGGTGTGAAAAAATTATTGCCCCCCCCCCTAGTTAACTCACCCCAATTAAAGGGATAATTAGGGTCAGCTGTTTGAATACTTTGGTTAACAATCACGCCTGATTTGGGCCAGCCCTGCCCAATATAAATCTGACTAACTTTGGCCCTTACCGTCAGAGTGAAGTTGGCAGCACACAGGTTCTAGAGGCACATCGTGCCATGATCAAAAGAAATTCCTGAAGACCTCCTGAAGAGGGAAAAAAAAGTTGTTTATGCCGATCAGTCTGGAAAGGGTTGGATAGCCATTTCTAAAGCTCTGGTGCTCCACCAAACCACAGTCAGAGCCATATTGTCCAAATGGGGAAAGTTTGGGATAGTAGTGAATCTTCCCAGGAGTGGCCGTCCTGTCAAAATCTCTCCAAGAGCAAGGCATAAAATCGTCCAGAAGTCACAAATAACCCTAGAACAACATCCAGGGATCTGCAGGCCTCTCTCGCCTCAGCTAAGGGCAGTCAGTGTTCATGACTCCACCATCAGAAAGACAATGGCAAGATTTTGAAAGCTTTTTTTTTTTTCAAAAATGCGTCAGGCAGCCATCTTGTTTAACTCAAGTTTCTTAAGTCAGTTGTATTGCTATAGTGTCAGGGAAGATGCTTGTGAAGTTTAAAGTTAGTCAAGTGAACAGTTTGTCAACTGAAGCGGGTTTAAATTTCAAATGTAAACGTATAAGTGGCGGCCATCTTCTTTTATAAAACATCACCAGTTTCACATATTTGTATCCCCTTGTTACTGGGACGATAACTACCAAGTTTTGAGTTTGTTGGACAAACTGTTTTCAAACAGCAGCAGTTTCTTTATAGGGGCGCGTTTCGATAAGATTTGTGGCAGCCATTTTGACATTAATTTATCACAGCAACTTTTGCTACACAAACTTGATGCGGGTTTGAATGCTGATTATATATGCTAAGTTTCAAATCAATCGCTTCACCGGTTCCCAAGAAGAAGATTTCCAAAGGTTTTATCGAAAAATACGTCACGGGGCTAATTGCAAGGATGCAGCAGCAAAAATTTTTCAGCATCAAACAGCCAAAGTATCCAGCTTGTTAGCTGCCAAGTCAGAACCTGGTCAGTCACACAGCTTCGAAGCAGCAGCAGTTTAAAGTTTTGGGAAGAAAAAAATAAACAAAAAATTAAAATAAATAAATTTAAAAGAAAATCTTAACAAAACAATAGCCTTCCCAGCCTTTGGCTTGGAAGCCTAATAATTAAAACACATTTAAATTAAGACAAAACCAGAAACTTATTGTGTATATATCCTAAGTGTAATATAGTCCCAAATTTAATTTTATTCATTGTTCTCTTATTAAAAATAAATTGCACATGTTCGTTTTATTGTGAATTTATGCATCGAAAGTGACATCTCACTAGAAACTAGAGGGCTGAGCACAAACTGGATGATGGTCAAGTGTTTCAAATTACACTAAGTAAGGAGAGCAGCTGATAGAGAGAGACTGAAGTCGGATCTTGAAGTGAGTTTGTTAACTCATTATATGCAAACATTTGCTATAAAGTTTACACATATTCTAGTATGTTTTCATTCTTTTAGATCTCAAAATTTGTTTTTTGTTATTTGTCAGGCACCCTCGCATCCAAGTTGTGCCAGATTAAGTTAACGTTTGAACCAGACTTTACCTACCAATCCGACCACGGTGTCAGGGGAAAGTACATCAGTTTCTCGCAGATGTTTAAAATCCAGGCCGGTAATTCAGGGAGTCGTGTCTGGCCTTGTCCTTACCTGATTTTCTAACAGTTTTCCTGACTGAAATGAATACATTACTGCTGGTTTTAAACTCGCGGTCAGCAGAGATGTTAAAACTTCTGCTGTTAAAATATGTGTTAGTCCAGCTCAGAGTTCTATAACTGGAGACTGAATACTGGTCCTTAGTTTAACTTCTTGAGGTGGCATAAAATTACCTTATGATGCTGAGATTTTTTTGAATTTATTTCCATAAAATGAATGTCCATATTTTTTTTCTTTAAGTACATTAACCAGCAAAAGGTGTAGTTTTTTTTTTTTTTTTTTTGTGTGTGTGTTTTCAATCTTTGTATTCTATTTCATTTAGCTGTTCCTCATCAACTGTTGTGTCTTCAGTCAAAGTTGGTGTATCAGTTATGTGGATTTTCATCCCCAAATATATTAAAGGAAATAAGTGAAATGCCACTCATTTTTTGGCAGTGGTTTTGTAACTAATAACAAGTAAAATGGCAGTTTATGGAACTGAGATTGTAGTGGTGCTTAGTGATTTATTTAATGTGAAGCGGCTCATTAGTATGCAAGACAAGGTATACACTGTATATACGCATGGTCATGTGATGCTTTTTAACCAATTAAATGTTGTTATTTTTCCAAGCCGTGTTATGTGTGTGGAACGTTTATTATTTAATTGTCAATGTACGTCTTCAAAAATACGAGACGGCTTCAAAAACTTTTAGTGTGTGTGTGTGTGTGTGTGTGTGTGTGTGTGTGTGTGTGTGTATGTTATATATATATATATATATATATATATATATATATATATATATATATATATATATATATAGTGAAGTATTCGCTGTCGTTCACCAGGTTAAATAAAGACGTTGTGTTGTGTAAAATAGTTACACAACACAACCGACATAATCCGAACAAAAGCTGTACTTGAAATGAAACACGCCAGAGTGTGGTTTTATTTGAAAACAAACAAACAGAAAACAAACCAAACCTACCCCGTTCTCAGGTCCTAAACTAAACACTTGTTATTTTTCCCTTTAAACTAAACAGGGGCAGGCTAATTCTGCTTACCCTCAATACAAAGTCTCCTTTCACTTTTACCGTTCTCCGTTTTTTCTCTCTCTCTCTCTCTCTCTCTCTCTCTCTCTCTCTCTCTCTCTCTCTCTCTCTCTCTCTCTCAATTCCTACTATCACCCACCCTGAAACACACACACTCACACCCTTTTAAACATAATTAATTGGTTTATTGAATCAACCTGGAGTTTGTTCCAACTCTAGTAACCTTTACTGGGTCATAATACCCCCCTATGTATGATCTCTACTAAATAAGACCTACTTACTGATACAGATTTAATTATTTTAACTCTCATTTATTTATCACACCATTATCATTTAGTAGTTAATCAATTATCCCATCTTTAGTTTTAACCACAAGAACATTATATTATTTAATTTATTTGTTAGTTTATGTTGTCTCCACATTTTAGTTTCCTTTGAACCTAACCGTACAACTTTTAGGCACATGGAGTGTACATTCCTTACAGCCACGGCCTCCTAGCTGACCAATATTGTTCTGGAATGTACACTCCATCACTATATATATATATATATATATATATATATATATATATATATATATATATATATATATATATATATATATATTACCTTTCAAAATGACTGTACTGGCTTTCCTTCTGATACCCCTATTCTTTGGTGTTTTTTTCAGGATACCCATCTGTGCTGAGATAGCGATGTACTGTTTTCAAGTGATCCATATCAATTGATAAATGTACTTTTTTGAGGGACAAAAACCCCACAGTATTACAAATTTCCACTGTAAAAAGAAAGATTATTTGATGCAGTTTCGTTTCACTGTGTAGACAATGACAGGGTCCATGAACTCCAAGTGTCAAGACAAGTGGAGCAAAAGCAGTGACGCGCATAGCAACAGAACACCGACATGTCACATGACCGGGGGGGGGGGGGGGGATTTTGCCATGACACCGTCACATTGCGCGTCCATTTGTACTGTAAAGTGTAAAAGCTTTGTACATTGTCCACTCAGAAGAGTTTAAACCTCTCATGAATGACAGTAAATAGCCTAATCACAAACAGAAGTTTGAAACACACGATTTGGCAGACAGCAAGCATGTCATTGGTAAGTTATGAGTGGCGGTTCATGTTTACTAATTGAAACCGATACTGATTGAAGCGTATTGAGGCCACCAAAAAAAAGCACTTTCAGCACTTTTTTTCCGTGTAACGCAATAGCTAAGAAATCTAGGGGGCGGGACGGAAGGGGCGGGGGCACGTGACCAGGCGTGCACCCCCTACGCGCGTCACCTCTGGCATCGTATATAAATTTATCAGTAAAAAAAACGACTCAATGAAATTCTGTACCTTGGTTTAAGGAGTAAAGTACATGTTGCTTTACTAGAAATGCCCTCTTTCACTGAGAAATACATCATCACCAAACTTGTTTTAGCGTTTTTTATACATTACAAAATGACAGCTTTCACTATTCACGACAATAACAAAGATCCAGAAAACAATAATCACCTGATACTGCAATACGCATATGCAAGTTTAATGCGGGGGTTCCTGGCGTCTGGGCAGAGGTGAACCCTGCTCAAAGAAGTAGGTATTTGGGCAGAATCCAAAACTGAACCTTGGTTTCAGTGCATATCTATTATTCGTACAACATAACAAAACAGACAAAAACAGCATTCAAGTAATCAGTCAAAGCATCTTCTATAGAATTAACTGTAAGAGATGTTCTCAAAATCACTTAGCTTAAAACTAGAAGTTGCATGCAATTATGATGAAAACTCTTTCATAGTTTTCCATACACAAAAAAACAAGAAACAAACATTGAGCTGCAGTTCTTCAAAGGTAATGCTCTATTACTGAAATATCTGATTCTGTATCTAAGATTATCTAGTATGCAACCCAGTAACTCCTATAGTATTACATATAAGACATTCTTAAAATGACTTCATAATGAATACCACAAAGTTAACAAAATTACAATGGATGTCTTTCATAGGTTCCTAAGGGCAAATCAAATTGTATTGGATGCCATCAGATTAACAAAACAAGTACCTTTTTAATTATTCCTAAAACAGCTTTAAAACTAAGATTTATACAGTAAGATATCTAATCACATACACGCATAGATTTTAACTTTTCAGTTTTTATTTTTCCAAATTTTCTACCTCACTTTAAATGTTAATTAGTAGATGTCAAGCTGTCTGCATCCGAAATAAAGAACTAATTTAAAGACTGGGTTTAAGTTTTTTTTTTTTTCTTTGCTATAAATCGTGAGATTTTAAACGATAGACTTGCTATCAGTGTACACTTCCTACTGGGTATTTTATACTGAAAAGAAAATCTGTTGGGACAACTGTTAAACGAGTGAGAATAACAAAAGCACAAACTAGGTAACTGTAAGAATTAAATGCAGTTAGATCAGCGATGAGCAATTAACTTAATTTGTCAATTTGTTTGAAATAAAAATTAAGGGAAAAACAATCAGGCTCAGTCAAGATATGAAGGTAAAACAAGTGACATTGTTTTGTAATGAACAGCTTTTTCTGGGTTTTTATTAGGAAACAGAATCGGCTCAAAATAAGTTTTTAAAGGGATGTTGTAATAAAAAATAAAACCTGAAAACTTCAAGCCCTAATCATGGTTCACCTTTCTTTTTAGATAACCCTAATAATCATTATGTAGTGTGTGTGAAGTTCCTGTTGTATAGTTAGGATCTTCTTAAGTAAAGCAGCAAAGGCTTTTCAAGGTAGCAAAACTGGGTTTGTTAGCCATTTTTGCTGCAGCAGTGGTGCAACAAGAGCATGCTTTACAGCAGTGTTTGACATGTTGCAAGAAGAGCATGCTTTATACAGCAGTTTTGTAGGATTTTGAAACAAAGGAGCTTGCGCAAGTTTCTGATTGGCGAGGTTACATCAACATTCACACTTCCTTGAAGTGAAGGTGTTAACGCTTAGCATGCTAAATCTGGTTCCTGAGTGAGTTACTTGATCAAAGAATTTTTTGTGGCTTTGATCTAATCGTTCAGATTAGTCTGTATGAATTTAAATCTGGATCATTGTCTGGTTTGCCAAACGATCTTCCTTTTGAAGAACAAAGCTATCAAAGCTTACTGCTTATACCATTAATTACCTTGATTAATAACTTTTTTGGAAAACTAGCCAGAGTGTGTCTGAATTTCTAGTCTGAAGGTGATTACTTAGATTACTGACGTCTGTATTGTTAAAATAATGCAATATGACCTACAGGTGTTATAGACTTAATGACTGAACATAAACATAATGACTGCCTTTTATCTCTTTTCTCAGATTATTTCCTCTAGTGGACATGCTATAGACCTCTCTGCCTTTGCTGGACTGGCACCTGCAATGCAAAACAATGGCTCTAACCAGGTACAGTATACCCTTTTCATGCTTTTACAAGGATGTGAGGATTTGACATGTGTAGCATTGATTCAGACATTTAAAGAAAGGGCTAGCCTGAATAAATAGCATCAATTATGAATAAATAAATTAATATATTGATTTAATCCAGTCATGTAGTAGAAATGTAACATTCTTAGTAACTGTCTTTTTTATAAACATTTACATGTTTTGTATGTTTATAAGGAAAACATCATGTCCTTTGTAGTGCCGATTGTTATTGTATCTAAGCTACAGTATCTGCTGATGGTTGGAACCATTTGTGTTTTAGATTTTTGACCAACTTATTAGGAATAAGACAATAACCCAAGTGATTGGATAACATTTGATTGTTGTGCAAAATATTTACAGTACAATGTACTTTTTTCAAATGTTTTAACCACCTGAAACTTGAAATTCTAATCATATTGCCAGTGTGAAATCCCACAAATTAGGGCCTCATGCACTAAACCGCGATAAATGATCAGAATTGCTGCATGGCAGAGGGAAGCCACACTGCCCACAAAAATGAGACATATTCACTATGTGCACAAATAAAGCAGAATTTGTTCATCTTTTTATTCTTTATTCATTTAAAAATTTGGCTGATTTGGTGCCACTAGTCTTCTCAAGTCTCCACTGGTGTGGCATGCAGTGGCCTGAAACCTAGTCTCCTGAAACCAAGTTCCAAGCAACAAAGTGGCTCTGTGTTCCCTCAGCTTTAAAATTAAAATTAAGTTAAACAAACTGAATGTTTTTTTTTTTTTTTTTTTTTTTTTTTTTTTTTTTTGTATAAAGAGAGTGTTCATTTTTATATATGTATAAGAGCAGAAATAGAATAAGCAACGTTTAAACTAGTGGGAAAATATGTGAAAACAATGCTGCAGGTTATACCTTTACCTTTTAACTACCTTTTACGCAGCAACACTTATTTACATTATTTACATGACACTCTGCTTCAGTTTTTCCATATGGGATGTACATTTTGTTGTTGGCTTTGTGAACTGCATACATGGAACGGGGCCAAGGTTCAGTAATTAACTTGGTAGAATATACTCTCTAGATTAGCGAGCGAGTTAAAAAAAAAAAATGTATGGAAAATCATCTAGCAAGTATATTTCTTGCGAATAACCTGAAAACGTAGCAACACATTAGGCTATGACCTCAAACGTCAAAGGGAATTCCCTTTGACTTGCTAGAATTTGCAGTGGATGGAAACAATTTTTTTGCCCTTTTTGTTGCTACTATTTTTGTAGCAGTTTTTTACTGAGTAACTTATAAACTCGGTCCATAAATGGATGAAAAGCTGTCACAAGGACAGTAGAGTGGTGACTTCAGAACAAGGAAATAATACAGAGATGACTGATGAAGTGATATCATGAATGCACTGCTGGGTGTTTATTTAAACAGAAGTAAAAGGTTTGAAACACAAAACCAAAACAGTGCGGTGGCCTAACAAATAGACAGACAGACAGACAGACAGACAGAGCGGACGAACACTAAACAAGTATCATGCGAGGCCTCTCGCATGAGTAGCATTTGTTATTTTAGATTTTATTTTAAATTAACTCTCCTCTCTCTCACCCGTTCTCCACTTCCCAAACACACAACCCAGAGTGAGTGAGTGAAAACATGCTGCTTTTATGCAGCTGTACGGAGACTCAATTGCTAATCAATCATTCAATTAGAGTCTCAGTACAACTGCACGTGAATTAATTTAGTGCAATTTCCTGTGCTCACATATTACATTTTACCTGCACGTGAAGTGTTGTGTAGTCCTCGTGCCTAAATACAAATATACATTTTAAATCACTCGTGTTACACAGACCCATTTATATCCCATGTACCAATGACTATACACCAACATTAACACACAACACACAACATATCAACATAAATATGCACAGGGGTTGACACACTGCCTCAAAAGCGCACTAGTGAAAAAAGACCTTGCTTTTAGATGAGTTACAGTAAACACAATTTTGTCTCAACATTGGTTTAAGCTGAATTTGAGACACTAAGCCAAGACTTATTTGACTTTGCAACTGCTATACAACAAATATTCTACAAGTAACAACCTCTTTCAAAATGTTCACCTTTTGTTGCCTTATAGCCTGGAATTAAAATGCATTATTTTATTTTTTTTCACATATCTACACATCCTACTGCACAACAAGTAAAAAAAAAATATTCTAGGAATCTGTAGAAGATTAATTAAAAATAAAAACTGAAATAGCTTGGTTGGAAAAGTGTCCACCCCCTTTGGAATAGCAATCCTAAATTAGCTCAAGTGTAACCAATCGCCTTCAAAATCACACACCAAGTTAAGTAGTCTCCACCTGTGTTAAATTGTAGCGATTGACATGATTTCAGGATAAATTTAGCAGTTCCTGTAGGTTCCCTCTGCTGTAGTGCATTTCAAAGCAAAGACACAACCATGAGCACCAAGGCGCTTTCAAAAGAACCCCGGGACAAAGTTGTTGAAAGGTACAGATCAGGGGATGGGCATAAAAAAATATCAAAGGCCTTGAATATCCCTTGGAGCATGGCCAAGACGATTATTAAGAAGTGGAAGGTGTATGGCACCACCAAGACCCTGCGTAGATCCCTCCAAACTGGATGGCCGAGGAGACTGATTTGAGAGGCTACCAAGAGGCCAATGGCAACTTTGCAAGAGCTACAGGCTTTTATGGCCAAGACTGGTTAAAGTGTGCATGTGACAACAATATCCCAAGCACTCCAGAAAACTGGCCTGTACAGTAGGGTGGCAAGAAGGAAGCCATTACTCAAGAAAGCCCACCTTGAATCCCTTTTTGAAGTATGCAAAAAAAACCTCAGGAGATTCTGTAGCCATGTTGCAAAAAGTTTTGTGGTCTGACGTAAACTAAAACGGAAGTTTCTGGCCTAAATGCGAAGCAATATGTTGGTGCAAACCCAATGCAGCACATCACCCAAGAACACCATCCCTACTGTGAAGCATGGTGGTGACAGCATCATGTTATGAAGGGATTTTTCTCATTGGCAGGGACTGGGACACTTGTCATGATAGAAGGGAAAATGAATGGAGCAAAGTACAGAGAAGTCCTTGAGGAAAACCTGCTGTCCTCTGCAAGAAAGCTGAAACTGGGATGGATGTTTACCTTTCAGCGTGACAATGACCCAAAGCACACAGCCAAAGCTGCACTGGAATGGCTAAGGAACAAAAAGGTAAATGTCCTCGAGTGGCCCAGTTAGAGCCCCGACCTAAATCCAATAAAAATTTGTGGCATGACTTGAAGATTGCTGTCCATCAATGTTCCCCAAGGAACTTGACAGAGCTTGAACAGTTTTGTAAAGAAGAATGGTCAAATATTGACAAATCTAGGTGTGCAAAGTTGGTAGAGATCTATCCCAACAGACTCACAGCTGTAATTGCTGCCAAAGGTGCTTCCACCAAGTATTAACTCGGGGGGGGGGGGGGGGGGGGGGGGGGGGGGGGGTGGAGACTTATCCAATTATGATCTTTTCAGTTTTGTATTTAATATATAGATTTTTTTTTTTTCTCAATAAAAACTTTTTTTTCCCCCTTAACAGTATGGAGTATGGTGTGTAGATAAGTGGAAAAAAATCCTCATTTAAATGCATGAAACTCTGAGGGCACTGACACAACAAAATGTGAAAAAAGTTCAAGGGGGTGTAGACTTCCTATAGGCGGTGTATGTGTTTAACTAGTGTAGTAGAGTGTGCTGTGCAGTCAAGGCAGGTCAACGGCTGGAGAGCTGCAGTTTAAGCGTCTGGTAGCGCGAATTTATTTACAAATCAAAACAATAAACAAAAAAACCCTAACTTAACTAATACTTTAACAATACTATTGAAGTATCAGATGGCTAAGCCATTTACCGATAGTCAAAATAAACAGTTTTTCACAAAGAACAGCAAATATGCAACACACTGTACCTTTTCTTTAAGTTTCACAAACACCAGTCTATCTGTAGGACAATGTTTTAACACAGATGACAGATCTTCTCCTTTACCAGCCACCCCCAAAATTATTATCAGTGTTTATGTAGAACAAAAACTTTACATTGTTAACAATGCATATGACAACATTGTTCAATGCACAGCAGTAAGCAAACTGTTGCTTTATGTTGAAGGTGTGCCTTCTGAATCTGTTGAGTAGGCTGTTAAACATCTCAGTGAGCTTCTCCACAGTGCTTTCTAGTTCTTTCTTTACTGTGATCTTCATAGGCCGCTTTTCCTTATCTTTGTTTTTTCTTTTCTCCACTTTCTGGGTTACTCACTGTCAATATGAAACACTAACCAATGCATCATAATAATAGATTAGTGGAAGTTTTATATCCTTGCACTGGGTACATTCTCCATTTGTGGAAGATTTGGAAGCAGGATCACAGCAGATATTTTCAACCAAGTCCAGATCAGAAACACTAACAAGCTTCAGTTGATGTAGCTTTTTTACAATAAAGCTTTAAATTGAGAAAAACAATTAGGACCTTGCTTGTACAGGTTACACACATTTCTGTACATGGTGTAGTAACATGAATGCTCAAAAAGGAAGGTGGCGATGAACTATGTTAGATATTACCTGATTACTTGGGATGACTTGGGATGACATTTTTGTGAAAATCCTCTTTTTTTTTTTTTTTTTTTTTTTTTTTTTTTTAATCGTTACTTTCCTGTTTGTTTTGTGGTATGCGATGGTAGCACTTTCACATTGTGACCTCGGCCAAATAAACAGAAATGCTCGTTTATCAGCCAATCAGTGTCGCCTGTCACTGTTTCCAAGCGCTTGTCACAGCTTCCAAACTATTTCTGTGTGCTGTCTTGATGTGGATATGTTTTAAAATTGCAACATTTTGGTGAAGAACAAATGTTTCTAAAAATACCCTGTTACATTGTACAAAAATGCTCCAAGCCTAGAACACATTTGTAAAATGTACCAATGCTAATTTGAATCCCAGTGATCCACTACAATCTTATTCTGCTAGGCAAATGTTATTATTACTAAAGTGATTAAATACAGTCCTATGTTTTGGCCATAACTGTCTAATTTATTTTTTAAGAATTGTTATGTTTTATGTATATTTAAAAAAATGGCATTGAATAGTCAGTGCTGTAAGAGTTCTTTAAAAAAAAGTGAACTCTCTGCTTTATTGTATGTGTTTTTTTCTTCTTTTGATTTCCATAAAATATGGCAAACATGTTTGTTCTGGTTTTTTTTCAGATTTTAGTAATGTATTAATAAAAAAAAAAAATGCATAACTAACTGTGACTTGTTCTTACTTAATTATACTCATGACACTATTTTTTATTAAAAGTCACTGCCGCAGAATTTTGCAGAAAACGCTATTTTCTCATTGCAGATTTTATGAAATTTTACAGCGTATATATAATATACACTACCGGTCAAAAGTTGTAGAAAACCTCCACATTTTTCCAGTTTTTATTGAAATGTACGCAGTTTAATGTCTCAATGCACTCTGAAATTAAAGCATAGAACAGATAAACAATTGGAGATAAAAAAGAAATCATGGAATCATTTTGTTTAACAAAATTTAATCTAAATTTTTGACTCAACAAAGTAGCCACCTTTTGCAGATAGAGCCGAACACACTCGTGGCATTCTTTCTACAATGGAAATCAAATATTGTTCGGAAAGTTCTTCCCAACACTGTTGCAGAAGTTCCCACAAATGTGTTGCACTTGTAGGTTGCTTTGCTTTCACCCTTATGTCCAGTTCATCCCAAACCAGCTCAATGGGGTTTAAGTCTGGAGACTGTGCTGGCCATTCCATGATTTGAAGCCTACCGTCTTGTTCTTTTCTTCTAAGGTAGTTGTGACATAGCCTGGAGGTATGTTTTGGTTCATTATCTTGCTGTAGGATGAACCCCTGACCAACTAGGCCTATACCAGAGGGTATTGCATTGCGCTGCAAAATGCTGTGGTAGCCGTTTTGGTTCAGGGTGCCACTCACTCTATGCAAGTTGCCGACTCTGGATCCAGCAAAAGAGCCCCAGACCATCATGCTTCCTCCTCCATGTTTGACAGTTGGTGTCATACACCAAGGAACCATCCTTTTGCCTACTCGACGGCGTACAAAAACCCTGCGTGATGAACCGAAGATTTCAAATTTTTATTCATCGGTCCATAAGACCTTCTTCCAGTCTTCAGTAGTCCACTGCCGGTGCTTCATGGCCCAGGCAAGCCTCTCTTTCTTATTTTGCCATCTTAGCAATGGCTTTCTTAATGCCACTTGACCTGTCAAACCTGCAGCTCAAAGTCTTCTCTTCACAGTTGAAACTGAGACTTGCTTATTTCGACCAGCGTTAAGCTGTGCTCGAAGCTGTTGGCCTGTGAGCCGCCTATCATGCAAGCTGTTGTCTCTCAGAAACTTGTCTTCTGATTCTGTTGTGGCTTTGGGTCTGCCAGACCTCTTCCTGTCAGTTTCCAAGTGCCTTTTGATGGTGTAGGAAACTGTACTCACTGACACCTTGGCTTTCTTTGCAATTTCTCTAAAGGAAAGACCTACACTTTTAAGGGTTATAATGGTCTGTCTGTCTTCCTTTTGTTAATTGCCTTTTTCCTCACACATTATGATAGCAATATACTACTTCCTGCAGTACAATACTGTCCAAATAATGCTTAAGAGGGTGTAGTCACATAGTATGTTCCAACACTGCTTTTATATAGACAGAGGGTTTGTAAATAATCAACAAAAGTTGGGACACCGGTAGGAATTGTTAGCATCAACTTTCAAGGCTTAATTTACTTCCATTGCTGCAGAACAGCTGTAAGTTGTTAACCCATTACTTGTTCCCTGAAAAAGGCCTTTTTGTATAACTCTGAAATGTACATTATTTTTCAGTTTTTGGTAACCTAAACTTTTTTTTTTTTTCACCTCTGGCAGTTTACCGCTTACCTTTGTACCATTTCAGGTTATTCACTGGACTTGAACTGCTTAAATTTCAATAAAAACTGGAAAAATGGGGGTGTTGTGTGTGTGTGTGTGTGTGTGTGTGTCTATATATATATATATATATATATATATATATATATATATATATATATATAATATATATATATATATATATATATATATATATTGTAAAAGATCCTTTCACTTTTCACGTTCGTTGCCCCTTTAAAATAGACCCAGGACACAGAAATTGAATTTTCTTAGCCCTGATGCGCACTTTTAATAAACACCAATCAAATAAATTAAACAAAACAAACAAACACCTAGCTCCTTCCTGGAGCACTAACTATACAGTCTGGAACCTAACTGAACCAGGATAGCTAAGCTGTTTACCTGTAACTCAAACTCACGGTTTCCTACAGCACTTTACCTTGACTGCTTGGAAGCAGACCACAACTTCTGCCTCCCTACATACAGCAGCCCTGAACAAACTGCCTGTGTCTCTTAAATACCCTGCACCTGGCTCTAATTTACAACTACCATCAGGTGCAGGGGATTACTAAGCAATTAAACAATTAGACCCAAAAGTGCATTCTCACAAGTTTTAGCAGGGAAGGATTTTAACCCCCTCCCTGCTACCTTACAATATATATTAATTAAAAAAAAAAAAAAAAAAACACCAGAATGGCCTGCTGGTCTGCCTGTCATTGTAGCTGTACTAATTAGCCTGCACTGATAGTTGTGGGTACCCTATTTAAAAAATAAATAAAAAACAAAAAGTGATTGCATTACCACTGAGCCAGTTTCCGAAAGTAGCCCTCTCTCTTCCCGACTCAAAGGTCGCACTCTCCCTCTGTGGAGCAGAGAGGCTCTCCTTCCTGCACACGTCTCTGCTTTGCGCAGTCAGCACGCCAAAGGTAGATGCTCTTCTTCGTCCTCGTCCTCTTCCTCTCCACCCCTGCCCAAGAGGAAGAAGAATAATCCTTGTTTCAGAGGAGCCTAATGAGGACATGGAGCAGGAACTGGAACTCAGGCCTCAGACTGAGGACAAAGAGTTGGAAACCTTTTCAGTTCCCCTTCCCTTTTTGAGCCATCGATTGCTGCTTTAGTTCAGGCTCCACATTTGCTAGTCCAGGCTAAGGACGTGTACTGCCCAAATAAACAGTGCAAGGTCACTGAGACCATGCTCAAAAAGGCTTATTTGGCAGAGACCCTCGTCACATGCATGAGTAGTATTACTAGCACCCTTGTGGCGTACCAGGCTACACTGTTGCAGGCGCTGTCGGTGAACCATAAACCCCCCCAGCACACGCTGGAGGATCTGAGCCTAGTGATAGATCACCTCTTGCAGTGGTACAAATTGAATAGAGAGGCCTTGCGGCATTGATCACAGTTCGAAAATAGTTGTGGCTCTACCAGATGATCACCACTTTGCCAGAAGAAAGAGTTCACAGGTTCTCATCCTGCCTAGAGCTTTCTCAGCTCAGCAAGTGAAGGTGTCTACCTTCCAGCAGCTCCTCTGCTTGAAGGCAGCAGCTTCCCAGATACTTCCTCTGGTTCTCCTCCGAATGCGCCCCCTCCAAGTACGGTTCAATCGAGTGGTTTTGCGGGGAGACCCAATCTTTTAATTACAGTGTCCCCTCACTGCATGGTGACCCTATCCTAACAACTGACCCATCTGTGCCAGGGAGTGGCTGTGGATACTGTTACTAGGAGGGAAGTCATCTCCACCAACGCCTCTGCCGCAGTAGTTACGTAGCAACTCTCCATGGCGCCGCTGCAGTGTATGGAGCAAGGTATAAAGTATCCAAAGCAGTGGCTTGTACCTCTAGGCTGTATTGCTTCAGTAAAATATGTACTGAATACCCAGTGTGCAAGACAGTGTAAGAGAAGTGCTATGATAGGGTTAGGGTTAGGGTATACGCTAACACTAATCATTTTAATTTCGAAAACTGAGCACTGTCCACCCTTCTCCACTCCAGCTCGTGTTATCCAGAAGCAAACCTTTAATTTCTTCATTGAGCATATCAACAGCAAAGCGTTATAGCGTGCGTAAGGCGTAAGCTGTATTGAAAATAATTCTCTAAACCCCTCTGCTGTTTGGGATTTTTTTCTTAAATGCTCAGACGACCAAAAAAAAAGTTAAATACAAACTGTGCAAGTGAAGGCATAACCAGTCTCTTCTGGGATTAATTGACAAGCATAAGTTCATGTTATTATTAATGTAATTAATAATTAAAAAAAATATATATATTTTAAATGATTAAAACATGATTTGTTCTATATAACTTATTTATAAACTGCATGTGAATGTTTTATTCCATTAATATGGATTACCTGTAAAATAATAGGATTTTCAATTACGTCACCAAAAATTATGCAAATGAGTACCGTCGAAGGATACCTTCAGTAATGTGTTCCGAACCTTCGAAGGTCAAAATGTAGCTTTCATTGCAACCCTACTAACAACCCTTCATTCCTAACTGTAATCTCGTTTTAAATCTTGCAAGCAGAGTCTCCAATAGGAATGTGCTGTCACTCGGTAGTTGAGGCGGGTTTAAAGTATTCAGAATGAATCAATGATAGATACAAGGCAGGAAAGCTGTGCTGGGAAATGTATATTTTTATTTGTGGTAGGTTTTAGGTTTTTAATGGGAAAGGGGTGAAATCAGTGTGAATTGATTTCCACTGTTTTTTCCAGTGGTTTCCGGTGTTTATTGGCTGTCCACCAATTTTAATTTTTTTTTTGTATTGGGGGTGTTTTATCATTTTTTATCGGTTAAAGCCCTACTTATAACTGTCTAGTTTCATTATTGCTTACTTAGATGGATATCAAAAAACGTGTTTACTTACGTAATGTTTGTCTTACCTGAGTTGTTGTCCTTGTTTTGATGCGGTCTCCCTTCTGTTTTTTTGTTGATTTCTCCCCCCTTCCTTTCTAGTTTAAATGCTTCTGAACCTGAAACAGTGTTGTTGTAGATTAACCATGGAGCTTGTTTATTGTGCTGCACACTGTATAGTACTGAAAATGCATCTCTTGCTCTGTTGACACTAGTATTTTTATACCGGGATCATTGTGGAACCGTCCCGAAACAGTACCGAAACATCTGTCCACACTGGTGTTTTTATCGGTGTCGTGCAACTGTATCGGTACGAAACTCAAAAACGAGCAGATTTCGTACCGGTTTCACAGGAAATAAGTTAGCCGTGAAATAAGTTAGTGTTTGCCTTTTTGAGCCTTTCTATGCATGCGCGAATCTTAGACCTTAAAGGCAAGGTCCTCTGTGTTCATCGAAAATTACAGAACGCCATTTGTATTTGAGAAACGAAAACAAGTTTTGCATTGCAGACAGTAATTTTTTTAAAATGGCAACTCTGGTGAGAGTTTGCCATGTCTTTGTAAATTGGGAATTAAATTGGGAATTAAACCTCTATTATTAAATAATAGATACTATGTCATATTAGAAACTGTTATTACATTTTAAACACAAATATAATTGCACATAAAAATAAATCTCACAACAAATGATAAATTATTTCTCTTTACCTCATAACCCTTATACAAAATAATGCATCTGTTGTATTTATTTCACTTTCACTAATACTTGCAAATGTATTGCAAGTACATGTATGAATAAAACCTATAATATAATTAAAGTAGCCAGCGATTAAATGTAAACTACGTAGCCTAAAGTTAACCTATTATTAAATAATAATATGAAAACATGCTATTAATATTACAACGACGTGTTTCCGATTTTTACCACATTCTAGAATAAAATCCCTACTGAGGGAATATCAAAAAGCAAAAAAATAAATAAATAAAAAAAAGCATGCATTCCCAAAGCCGCGATGCAAGCCGTGAGGCTAATTGTTTTCTCCTTTTTGTTCGTGTCATCCTTTCACAATCTGCTTGTCTCTTAATAATGACTGAACACCAAAACAAAATACTGTACATTGACAGGACGACAAAATATGCTGTATTACATAACAGCGGATCCATTTCTAACACATGTGACGGCGGTCGTCATGGAAACGAGTTCAGAACCCGAACACTGTCAACTTAAACAGACATGAATGTGGACAGGTATATCGGTACTGTACCGGTATTGAAAAGTGAGTTAGGACAGAAACTGGTTTTGTACCGGTATATTCTATACCAAAACTAACTGTACTGGTATCGTACTAGTACAAGTGTGAACAGGTCTTCTGTCGTACACTTACCACCACTCACTTATGGCATCACACATCCTGGCAACCACAACAACATTGAACATTGCTTGGCATGTCAGAAAATACGGGGGTCTGATCAGCATTTCCGATCTGTCCAAGCTGGCACTGTTTGTTAGAAATGCTGAATTTGTAAACCTTTCTCTTGGAATTCCTCAGGAAGCTTGGTTTGTTTTTTCTCAGCAGTGTCACATTGCTGCTTGTGTATTTGGGCAGAGGCCTTTGTTGTCTTTTCTTGGCAGTGTCACGTTGCTGTTTGCGTACTCGGATAGCCACATCTTTTGTTTGCCAGTTTTAATACAATACTGTACTCTAATTTAATTTAAGACGCAGGCTATTTTTAAGAAGCAAAAATTTGTTAAAGCGCATCTTAAATTCGAAGAAATACGGTACGTTGACTTTAAGAGACTTCGTAATCTCTTACTTCTAAAATAATTCCAATCTTGAATGACACCAGGCCACTTTGACTTTTCTACTTTGAACTATGCAACCTATAGCACCCACCCTGATTTAATGTGCCTAGTACACCACCAAAGAAGGGGATAAATAAAAAGAAAAATCATTACAAAAGAAAACATCAAATGGCATTTTTTTTAAAATTGGGAGCTGTGGCAGGCAATGGCGTTGCAGTTACATCAGGCTAGAAGCCGGAAGAATAACAAACAGCAGGTACAGCAGTTCAAAAAGACGCGGCATGCGCCGTTTTATTTTTACACAAAAATAAATAAAATATTTAAACAAACAAAACACTGCTCACAGACCAAAACAAATAATTAAATAAAACAAATCTTGAACACAAAACAAAAGAATAAACTCCAGGTCAGGCTGGGCAAATCGCCTTTACTGTTCATGTACGTTTTTTTTATTTCTTTTCTCTCTCCTCTTGCTCTCCCGTTCTCCACTTCTCGAACACCCACACGAGTGCAGAGAGCTGCAGGCTTTTATTTACTCCACGGGCTTGCAGCATCGTCCTCTACGCCGATTTAATCGTCACAGTGACCAAAAACAAACAAATAAAAACAACTCTGGCCTAGCGCCCCTCTCAAGCCTCGAGCTTTCCTAGCACGGCTGCGCTTGTCCTCGGCTACCACGGCGATTGAATCTGCTGCATACCGCGGCATCAACCGTAGTTTTTCGGCTGACTTGCGAGGTTGAGAAAAACAGCTCCTGCCCAGCCCCGATTTGACTCGGCACAGGTGCAAATATCTTCTGCGCCACCTACAGCCCGGCACCGACCGTGCCTACCATCAGCACCGACCTTGGAACAGGTCCATTCGGCACCGACAGCGCTTTCCTCGATGCCGATCACGGCACCGATTAACTCTGCACCGGTGACTATTTTGGAGCCGTCTACAGCCCAGCACCGACCACGCTACACATCGGCGCCGATTGACGCGGCTTCGACCACTCGGCATCGACAGCGGTCTCCTCTGCGCCTTTCCCGGCACCGATTGAATCGGGATCGGAGAACCTCTTCGGAGCCGTCTACAGCCCGGCACCGACTGCGCTACACATCGGCACCGATTGACTCTGCACCGACCTCTCGGCACTGACCACGCTCTTCTCAATGTCGATCCTGGCACAGACTGATTCGGCACCGGTGAATAGCTTCGGGACTGTCTACAGCCTGGCACCGAATACACTACACATCAGCACCGACCTCCATGCCAATTGACTCGGGACGACCACTTGGCACCGACAGTGCTCGCTTCGACGCCGATCCCGGCACCGACTGATTCATCACCAGTGAATCGCTTGGAAGTGTCCACAGCCGGCACAGACCGCGCTACTATTGACACAGAGTGCAGCAGCTTCACCTGCAAAGCCATGTCGGTCCAGTCGACTGGGTCCTCTGCTGGGTTACACCAGTGTAACCAGTGTGCAGTGAAGCTGCCCAGGCAGGACGAGCACCGGTCCTGTGCCAGATGCTTAGGGCCAGAACACGCGGCCAAAGCACTGGCAGCTGAACTGAACTGCTCTCCCTGTAGGAAGTTGTCAAGGAGAACTAAGTGACGGAGAGCAGCCCTATCCCCAGCAGAGTCTCTTTCCTCGAGCCATGGGAGAATGAGATCAGTGGTCCAAGAGCCTCCGCAGAGGTCATCCAGGACCCCCCCCCCCCCCCCCCCCCCCCCACTACAGAGACCAGGGAGCTCTCACACACACCTGGGTCACCTTGCCCTTCCCAACCACTGGTACAGAGGCGCAGGTACCTCTCAGGGGTGACGAGATGGTCACCGCCGAGGATGTACTGCTCGAGGGGACGCTCACCAGGGGACAGGCACCGCTGCCGTTCCCCATGCAGGCACAGACAATCCCCACTGCAGTCGCCTCGAAGGCGCCCAAGCTCGGCCAAACGTCGCTTCGCGGAGCTAGCAGAGACCATGCTGGAGACCCTATTAAAATCACAGGGCAGACTGCCCCCTATCACCCTGCAGCCCCAGCCCCCACAGTCTTGTTCCACATCCCCTTTGCCTAGACCCCCTAGCCCAGGTGAGCTGTTCTTCACGGCGTCCAGATCGGACGTCTCAGACCCAGCCACCTCCATCGGGCAGGCCACGGTGGGGGGCTCCTTGCCGCCCTTGCCACACATGTCGCAGAGGTAAGAGTTCCGGGTGCTAATGCAGTGTGCAGCTGCAGCCATGGACGTTCCCTGGCTGGCAGAAAAGGAGGGAAAGGGAAGCCGCTTCCTGACAGAAAAGGCACCCACAGCATGCCCTCCCTTTATGCCAGGACTTCCTAGAAATGGTGTGCTCCTCCTGGAGCAACCCAGCGTCTGCACCCTCAGCCTCCAGAACAGCAGAGTGTCTGCTTCATACTGCAGGAGCCCAAGAAGCTGGCCTAGTCACATTCCCCACTTTCAGGGTCACGGTATTGGTGCAAGCTTCCACCTTCACCAAGGGGGATAAGGACCCAACCTGCACATCCAAGCCTTGGACAACGGATGCGATGCTGAAAAAGGCGTACGCATCAGGAGCGCTGTCAGTCCGAGCAGCAAATGCCATGGCTATACTGGTGCACTACCAAAACCAGTTAGCAGAGAGGCTACAGGAAAGGGCTACAGAGGCAGACACAGGGGAGCTCCAGGCGGTAGGTAAAGCGGTGACTGACTTAATGGGGGAGTTAGGTTAGACATCAGGGCGGTTGCTTGCGACGATGGTGGCCGCCTGCTGGCATTTGTGGCTGACACAAACCAAGGTCATGGAGACCGCGAAGGTGACGCTATTGGATGCCCCCATTACACCGGGGCAGACTTTTGGGATGACCACTGATGTGAGCCTTGAGAGGTCCCACAAGGCACGGAGGTCGCCTCCAAGTTTTTGCGCCTTCCGGTTTACAGTCAGCGCCCAGGGTGGTATTTGCAGCCTGCTGGAGTAAAAGGGTCTGACCACCACCCTCCACCCCAGAGTAGACAAGCAGGCAGAGGCAGAGCCAGAGGCATAGGACCACCGCAGGCCAGGGGTAACTGGTTCCCCGGCTGGAGACCAACGCCAGGGCCTAAGAAAGACAGGATTCGGTTGTTGGAGGCCACACTCTCCCTATTCAGAGAGGACAATCTCCTACAGGTCAAAGTATATCAAAGGTTGTTGGGGCTGATGGCAGCCGCCTCGAGAATCCTTCCACTAGGGCTGCTGAGAATGTGCCTGCTTCAAGCCTGGGTGAATACGCTCAAGGTGCACCCAGTCTGAGAATGGTACCGGCTGGTGTGAGTGTCCAGCCAATGCCAGAAGACACTGGAGTGGTGGCTCCGTTCCGGCAATCTGCGCCTCGGAAGGGAAGTGGTCACTACAGACTCCTCCAGCCTGGGCTGGGGAACAATCTGGAATGGGAGAGGAATAAGAGGCCAGTGGAAGGGACATTGGCAGCAAGTGGACAGAAATGCGCAAGAGCTGCAAGCAGTGAGCCTGGCGTTATCCCATTTTCACCAGCAATTAGTGCACAAACATGTGCTGGTCCGGACGGACAATACTACAGTGGTAGTCTACATAAATCAACAAGATGGCCTGCGCTCATCTGGCCTTCACCATGCAACGCACAGACTCCTGTCCTGGATGCACAGAAAGTTGCATTCCATCAGGGCAGTTCACCTCCCCAGTGTGAACAACAAGGCAGCAGACCTCCTGTCCAGAAGAGCTCCAGACAGCTCGGAATAGAGACTGCATCCTCAAGTGGTGAAACGGATTTGGGAGAGGTTTCGACCTGCACGAGTCCACTCATTGCCCCCTATGGTTCTCCGTGGAGAGAGACAGGTGCCCCTGGGAGTAGACGCACTAACTCAACCCTTGCCACGGGGGCTATTGTATATGTTCCCTCCGTTACCATTATTACCCCTGACACTAGGTTTTGCTGGTTGCACCCAGATGGCCGAGACGCCTCTGGTTTGCTTTCCTCTCCGACATGTTGTTGGATCAGCCGTGGCAGCTCCCGCTGCGCAAGGACCTCCTGAGCCAAGCGGAGGGGCTATTATGGAACCCAAACCCAGCCCAGCTCCAACTCTGGGTCTGGCCGTTGAACGGAGCCATCTATTCAGACGAGGTTTGCCCGATGCAGTAGTAGAAACACTACACTCTGCTAGGGCACCGAGCACTAGAGCCCAGTACTCATACAAATGGAAAGTTTTCCAAGACTGGTGCCTTGCCGAAGGTCACGATCCTGTGACTTCCCCGATTGAGACGATATTAACCTTCTTACAACACTTGTTTAATGCAGGAAAATCAGCGTCCACTTATAGTACAAGTGGCAGTATACCTGGCAGCAATATCAGTGTGCCATGAGAAAATTGACTCGGTGTCCCCTGGGGCAGTGCAATTTCTTAAAGGGTCTCGGAGGCTTCGTCCTCCCATGAAAAGTATGGTCCTCAAGTGGGATCTAAAACTGGTACTGTGGGCCCTTATGGGTCGCCAATTCGAGCCCATGGCGTCAGCATTACTGAGCCGTTTCTTTGAAAGTGGCATTTTTAATAGCCATTACGTCTGCCAGAAGTGTAAGTGAGCTTCATGTGCTGTCCATTAATGACACATGTATGGCTTTCACTGGAAGTGACTCGCGGGTAACATTAAAAACAAATCCATTCTTTTTGCCAAAGGTGGTATCCTCATTCCATATTAACCAATCAGTGGTTTTGGAAGCTTTCAGACCTCCTCTGCACGAGTCAGAGGAGGACAGTAGACAACACGCGCTATGCCCAGTTCGGACTATGCCCAGTGCGCTGTTATTTGGATAGGATGGCATCCTGGAGACATTCCAACCAGCTGTTTGTCTGCTGTGGGTCCCGCTGTAGAGGTCAGGCCCTATCGAAGTAACGTCTAGCACACTGGATGACAGATGCAATACACTTGGTGAACGAACAGACGGACTTCCCCTTACCGGGGGACATTATGGCCCATTCTGCCAGGGGCCAGGCAACTTTGTGGGCTTTCCTTCATGGCGCCTCCTTAGATGAGTTATGCAATGTGCTACATGGACAGGTAGTTAGACATTTGTGCTTTTCTTACCGCCTTGATGTGACAAACCGAACGAGACCCTCTCTGGGCTCTAGAGTGTTGCAGGCAGCATGCCCTTAGGCGTCATGTGGGCTATGAGGCTATCGCCGTGGGGCTGTACTGTCGGTAATCTGGAGCCACCACAGCTTTGGTACAGCTTTCCCATTCAGTAATGGTTGTCATTCAAACTGAAAGAGAATGTTAGGTTATTACCGTAACCTTGGTTCCCTGAAAGAGAATGACAACCATTACCCTTTTAGGTTGTTTCCCCAGCTGACCTCTGTTTTCAAAAGAAAATGGAGATGTGCGTCTGTGAGGACGACCTAATTCAACAGGAGGTGGGAGGGACTTCCCCCTCACAGAAGGGCCCTGACAGGGCAGCTTTATATATATATATGTGTGTGTGTGTGTGTGTGTGTGTGTGTGTGTGTGTGTGTGTGTGTATATATATATATATATATATATATATATATATATATATATATATATATATATATATATATAAAACGGTCAGAGAGGCTCTTCCCATTCGGTAATGGTTGTCATTCTCTTTTCAGGAAACCAGGGTTATGGTAATAACCTAACGTTCTCTCATTAACCATCGGCCACATTCTGCACGAGTTTTAAAATTAGCAACTGGCAGAGGACGGTCTGCTAATCTCGTCTCTGCCAGAACACATCTAAATAAAAACAAAACAATAACAAAACAGCGCGGCTACGCCGTCATATTTAAATACACTAAATAAATACAAAAACAATAACCACAGCTTTTACCATCATAAATAATAACACATACAATAAATAAATCATAATACAAAACACAAAATAAACTAAACAGGGGCGGAGGAGGAAACCCCGTTGTAAAAATAAATACTGTACAGGGCTGGTCGCCCTGTTACAAGAGGTTTATACAAAAAAATGCTTTTAAGTAAATATTTGCAATCATAGTTGTCAAGGCTCAGCCGTTACCATAGACACGGTCTGAAGGGAAACGGAAGCTCTGACTATAACATGCGCAGAGTCAGAGAAAAGATGTTTGTTTCTAAAACACCTAAACCCTGTATAACAATTAAGCAGTGCTCCAAAGAGGGGATGCAGCTGACGGTGACAAAATAATGCTGTGCAGATTTTGTAACTGTTGGCTGGAACTGGAGTCGAAATATACCGCCTTTAAACATTAGCTGTTTAATCATTTTGGGGAAAATATGGCTTGTTTGCTTATATTTTTGCATTAGTATGCTAATTCTTTGTTTTATTTCAAGTGGTGCAACCTTTGCACTAGAGCAAATGCTGTTTTGGTTTTGAATGAATTTGAATGAATAAATCTGCTTTGCTTAGTGTTTAAATACTGAGAAACCCCAAGCTTGAAATACAAGGATTGAAATACAATGCCTATTTTAATTTTTTTTTTTAATAGGTAGATTGCTGTATTAGCAATTATTATGACAGACCCAAAATAATAGAGCAGTGTAAATATATGTATTTTTATTGCAGTTTGTTTTACCTGAACTGTGGGTGGTATACTTTCAGGGATCAGTTGTTCAAAAGAAAGACTGGATTGAATAAAATGTTGAACATATGCAGTTTTAAAATAAACATGTTACAACAGCACACATCTATTTTAATTTTACAACATGATATTTGGTATTACTATAGGTTAAAGGAAACTCCAGGCATCTATGTCTTTTTCACAGGTTATCTGTTTGCACTTGTACTTCCTAGGTCATTTCACCACAGCAATGTCTTCTGGGTCAAAGCATGTTATTGGCTGAAAGCATGTTA
This sequence comes from Polyodon spathula, assembly GCF_017654505.1. Taxonomy (NCBI): domain Eukaryota; kingdom Metazoa; phylum Chordata; class Actinopteri; order Acipenseriformes; family Polyodontidae; genus Polyodon; species Polyodon spathula. The sequence continues at coordinate 48,187,203 of NC_054538.1, read as the reverse complement.
TTGGCTGAAAGCATGTCAGTCATTAGGGGAAGCAGCTGGTTGCTGCCCCTATTGACTGACATGAAGCTAGTGAAGGGATGGGGACAATTTCACTCTCTAGGTGAAATGACCCAGGAAATACAAGATAGTCAAAAAGAATGACTTCTAAACAGAGTTTTCTTTAACCTAGTGTAATACCAGATATTATTGAAATGAAAATATGTTTGCTATAACGTGTTTCTTTCTAAACTGCATTTTTGATACCTATAAAATTAATAGATGTGGAGGTTTTTATTTATTTATTTAATTAATTAATTTAAATTTGGAATTGCCAATTGCATTTTACCCCATTTTCTCCCTAATTTGAAATGCTCAATTCGTAAGCCTAGGTCACCGCTGCAACCCCCCGCTGACACTGGAGAGACGAAGATGAACACCCACATCCTCTGGAAATGTGCCGTCAGCCGTCGTCTTCTTTTTACTCTGCAGCCCAGCCATGCAGCTACCTCAGAGCTACAGTGTCGGAGGACCACGCAGCTCTGGGCCACTAGCAGTCAGGCCTGCAGGTGCCTGGCCAGTCTGCAAGGGTCGCTGGTGCAGGGTGAGCCTAGGACACCCTGGCCGACCTAAGAGGTTGTACTGTCATTGTGCGAAACTGGGTTGTAGCATGGTAGCATCAAGAAAGAAACTCTGAGGCAAGGAAGATGCAGTTTAAGTACTAGAACACATTTAATAAACAAAACACAAACAAAAAGGTGCAAGGGCCAAAACAAAAGGTAAACCAAACACAAAAATGTAGGCTGGGCATTCACCTTCACTACTTACAAAATACAGCATGCAGAAACACGATAACAACAGATTCAAACTCTTCTCAACCACAGGCTTTCTGCCTGCTTTTATGTAGGTGGTCACTCCTGAATTAGCACCAATTTGCAGTAACTGGAGAGTGGCCACAATTGTTTTTTGCTGGCAGAGACATTAACCCCATCCCTGCCACACACTTCCCCTTTTGTGTGTAGCACACATGGCCTCTACATCCACCTCCCTCTTTAAAATTCAAAAAGTTTTGTCCATTGTCATGGGCCATGAGTGGAAGCATCCAGGTGCCCATGGGTGGCAATGTTATCAGTAGCCAGGCTGGCAGCTGCAATGCCGACAGCAGCCAAGCTGACAGCGCACAGGCTGGTTCGTCCAGCTATGCTAATCCTGGCAGCGGAACTGCTGCTTCCTCTGGATGTGCTGCCTGCAAAGGCAATGCTGGCAAAGGAAATGTTGGCAGCAGGGCAGGGCAGGCCATCTCAGGTAGTGCAGGCTGTGGCAGCACTGGTCACAGTGGATGTGGACATGCAACTGGCTTTCATCGGGCTCCTCTCTGGAGCAAATGTAGTGCCTGCTGAGGTTGGCCCAGCTCTTGTCCTGTAGACTCCACCAGCCTCTGCACTTCTTCCTCTCGCTTTGGAGACTGCGGTGCTTCTTCCTGTCTCTTTGGAGACCACAGACTTCTTCCTCTCTCTTTGGCAACCGCTGGACTTTTTTCTCTCTCTTTGGAGACTGCTGGACTTCTTCCTCTCTCTTTGGAGACCGCTGAACTTCTTCCTCTCATGCTGGAGCCCCTTCAGCTTGCCGTTGTTTTATTAAAATCCATGGCAATTTTTTTTCCTTTCAAAAACAAAAAAAAAAACCTGCAGTCCTGCTCCGAGTTTCTAGGGCATGTCCCAGTTCCGACACCATATGTAGCAGAGTAGTGTCAAGAAAGACTCGGATGCAAGGAAGCTGCAGTTTAAGTGCTAAAGCGCACATTCAACAAACAAAACACAAAGAAAAGGGCTCAAGGGCCAAAACAAAAGGTAAACCAAACACAACCTAATGTAGGCTTGGCATTCTCCTTCACGACTTACAAAACACAGTAACAACACAGATTCACTCGCCAAACTTCTCTTCCCAACCACAGGCTTTCTGCCTGCTTTTATGCAGGTGGCCACTCCCCGATTGGCACCAATCTGCACTAACGGGAGAGTGGCCACAACTGTGGTTGTTGGCAAGACATTAACCCTGCCCCTGCCACATGGGTAAAGGTAATGCCTGTACTAAACAAGCAGTAAACCAGTCGCGCAGTGCAGGACCTCATCACAAGGTTGTTGTTTTCTTTATAATCACTGACCAATGCTTTTTCAAATACAGGTACTAATGGCATATTTGCAAGCATTCAAAACATGTAAATTACTGTTGTTAAAAAATAAATTAGTTTTATTCTTGTTAAATACATTCTGTTCAAGCTTTTTGTGTAATTACTAGCTTTCATATCCAAGCCCAGTATCAGTTTTCGGTTAAATTAGATTTTTAATTCCTGTTATACAAATTGACTGTGGTGTTTCAAGATAAGAACATGGTTGTAAGCTAAAGCTAGTGAGATTTACTAGTGAGATTTACCATGGGTGTGAAGTGTGTGAGTTGATCATGCTCACAAGGGCTAAACAAGTAGAAATCAACCTCCTTTTTTCTGTGTGTAATGGTGGGGGTAAATCTACACTCCTTTTGCAGCACCATAAAAATCTCTTTGGTTAACAGTTGTGTTTTTGGATTTTCTGTTCACCCTTTCTTAAGGTGGAGGTATTGGGCTCTGTAGCTCAGTCGGATACTTCCGAAAGCCCAGCCCCTGCTGCACCAGCCGCAGATCAGGTAACTAGAAAAACAGAAACAGCATGGAAAGTTCCTCAATCTCTCCTTCATTGCATGGGACCATTTCACACGTTCTGTGCATGAGCATTTTTAGTCAACTCGTTTTTAAATAGTTTCTTTCGAATAAATAAACACCAAATGTGATTCTCTGGCATGGAGCAACCTTACAAGCCTTTTAAATGAAACAGGTGTTTTGGGCATCTGACAGGATAATATTCAATAACTTTTACAGCTGATTGGCTTTTCAGTGGGTGATTGTGGTGTATTTTTTTTTTTTTTTTTTTTTTTTTTTTTTTTTGCGACGGTGACTCCCACTGCCTGTAATATTATGACATTTCAGCTTATATTACATCATGATAAGCCCAAGAAAAAACACAAAAAACAGACAGGTCCAGTCTGCAAGTGGAAGGAACTGTTGTACAAAGTTGTGGTGTTCTCAGATCAACAACGAAACTTGTTAGACCATATTGCATGTAGCAACAAGCTGTCTTCTTCTCAAAACAACACCAGTGAAGGATAGGCCTTTTATGCTTTGCCTTTCAGTTTTCAGTTCTCAAGGTTCTGTATATAACTGAAGGAGTGCAAAACCAGGAGGAAAACAGCTTCTGGGCCTTCCTGTCATGTGCCTTTGAGTTTGGCAAATAGAACAACGGTGGTAGTTCATTTTAAGAAGCCATTTAAAGCTGTGTATCTTCTAAAACCAATATGATAATATTGGATTAGGTTTGAGTCAAAGCACAAAGAGCCAGCTGCATCCATGAGAGACTAGCCTCAGGGCGGCAGTGCTGGACTATTTTAAAATCAATATCCGCATGTGTGTTCTGAAAAATGTTTTTTGTTGAAACACCATTTGGAAAACAAATTATCATCCAGAGCTGTAGGAGCATGGACGTTTCTATTTTAGGAAACCAGGGTTATGATAATAACCTTAACGTTCCCCTTTAAGTACAAAATGTAACCATTACCGTATGGGTAAGTGTACCAAGGCCATGGCAAGAGTAATATTGCAGAATGACACGAATGCCGCAAGGCTAAGCCGAGAGGCTGCACTGTGTGTTACCATGCGGAACCCCAGTAGCAAGTAGCTAGGGTAAAAATATTGATGAAGAAACTCACCTCTATGCCTGTGTTACAAGGGTCAACAGGGAAGCCACCTTTAACACTTTAGTTACAAAACCAGGGTTTTAATGGTCCATGACATTCAGCCTGTAGAACCTAGTGAAGATATGGGGAGTAGCCCACACTGCCGCATTGCATATGTCCTTGACAGATGCACCCTGGAATAAAGCCCACGAAGTTGCCATGCCCCTGTTGGAATGGGGAGTGAAGTTTTTCAGGAGAGTGCAAGTTGGCCAGCTCATATGCAGTCCTGATGGTGTCTGCTATCCATTTGGACAGCTGCTGCTTAGACAGATCTTTATCATGAGATTTTGCCCCATAGCAGACAAATTGTTCGGACTGCCTCCAACTTTTTGTCCTGTCAACGTAGTGCGCCAGGTCCTGCACTGAGCTAAATTTATGGAGCTGACAATCTCTGTCAGACTGGAAAGGAAGTGGATTCCACAGGTTGGTTGACATGGAATGCCAAGATCGTCTTCATTAAAAAGGCAGGATAGGTACGGAGCGTAACCTTAGTCCTGGCCTCTGTAAGAATTAATCAACAAGCCCAAATACCTGTACTGGGCATGCGTGGACAGTGCTCTGGCATTCTGCATGGTGACAATGGCCCTATTAGAAAGCCCCAGACAGCTGAAACATAGCCTTTCCGGGGCCAGACCCGGAGCTGCAGGCTCGATGGGTTGCGATGCCATAAGATTGCCTGTGGCTGACTGAGCAGGTCGAGGAGCTTCGGCAGTCTCTAGAGCTGGCCACTCACGTGATGTATCAACCTCCTTCGTCCAGATACAGGTTGACCTGTCTGAGGAGTAGAGTAGAATCCTTCCTCCAACTGGAGGGGGTCTATCATGAGAATTGCCCATTTTTGCAGCAGAACTGCTACCTCTTGAGACACCACAGCAGCGTCTTGCAGGTCCATGTTGTAGTCACGCCATAAAAGGGAGGAGGACCATGCTTGAACTGCAGCATATAACCGGTCTGAGCGGTAGTAAGCACCCAGATTTCCATGGTGCATTGACGCCAATTCCAGGTGGCTCCCTGAAAAGAGGCTCTGGGCCTGTTGCAGCAAACTCCTAGGGCTGCTGCTTGGCCTGTGGCTTCTGTCTCTGTGCATGGTGGTGGAAACTGTTACCGATCCCGAATATTACCTCTGGCAGCAAGCTCAGTCGGCTGTGCCAGTTCTTAAGCTGCCGGGTCCTAGAGCTCCAGTTTGCCACTGGTTTATGCACTGTAGGTGGTGGCTTGGACAGCAGGTGAACCAGCTCCTTTTATGGATTCCTGCGCTGCAGCATCTCTTCCACCACAGGAGAAGCATGCGAACAAAAAAAGCTACTACAAATGCAAAAACTGGATTACATTTTGATGTGGAGCAGTTACAAATCTGTTTCTAGAGATATTCAGCAGACAGACACCAGAAACTGTAGATGTCTTTATAATGCCCAGTGTTAAGGTTTTCATCAATGTTGTCAATGATTCAGAGAAATAATAATCTTTAGAAATACACCTACGAGCATTGCCACTGTGTTCATTATGACACGACACACTCTTCTACGACTTTTTGTAATTGGTATTAGAAGTTCCTCTCTTTTTTAATTAGATTCCATGCAGGCTGCAGGGTCAGAGACTATGGAAGTGGATCTGTGAAGTAAATATAACAGTAGAAGCAAATTCCCTAAAATGAATAAAAACCTTATAACTGTAAAACTAACAGGAAACTAATTAGATGTGCATTTTTTATTTGCACATGCTTCAAAATAGGGCCCCAATAGCAGTAAGAAACACATTTCTAACAGTTTCACAATATTACAGGGAATCAATAACAATGACCCCTGGTCCAGCTGGAATGCAGGTTCTACTGGAAACTTAACTGAGAACTGGGGAATGAAACCAGAAAACACAGAAGCACAGCAACCCCAGAACAAAAGCAACTTGGATCCAGCAGGATTTGGACACCCACAGGCTTATCAGGGCCCAGGTTAGTACAATACACTTGAAATCAGAACAAGACTACATTTTAAGAAAGTGTTATTGCTAAGGAAAACCATATAAGTAAAATGTTCATGCAATGTCTAATTCCCTTATGCAATGCATATCCCAGTGTCAGCAATTTAGTGGGGGTGTCCTGCATACATGTTTTACATGCTGTATGTATTTAGAGAATCACTTGTCAAATTGTTAGTTTTGAGAGTATCGCACAATATTGCAGTAAAACTCAAACTTTAATAGTGATGTATTTTACCTTCCATTCAACAACATGTTGGCCTCTTGTAGGCAGTATAGTAGGATGAGGCAGGATCTCCCATATACATTTGTAATGTACCTACATCCTCTTCAAAGAACAGTGCAGCATCTTTTGATAGTGTAGGAAAAGTTGTGTTTGAATGGACCAATATCTCACATTCTGGTCCAGAGGTCAATACCCTCTCATAACCCAAGGGAGCTAATGATTCAGTGTGAAAGGAAGAGAAAGACCGAACCCTGGAAGCCAAGGGGTTGTTCTCAGGGCCCGACTTACAGCAAGCCTCCAAAAAACAGTATTCAATACTTCGAGGGAGTCTAAATATATACGTTTTTTTGTTTTTTAAATTTTAGTTGTCGCCAATGGTTTTAACCCGTTTTTCTCCCCAGTTTGGCATGCCCAATTGTTGTTTTTACTCAGGGAAACTGAGGCTGAAACACACGTCGTTCGAAATGTGTTCCTGCTAATTCTTATTTTTTTGCACTGCGGATCCACAGTGAAAGCACCAGACCTGTAGTGCTGGAGGACAACACAGATGTGAATGGCTCCACTGCAGACCCACAGGCACCCTATCAGCCACAGGAGTTGCCTGTGCGTGGTGAACTGTGGATTCTCCTGCTGCCCTAATCCCACCCTACCTGGGCAGCACTTGGCCAATTATGTGCTGCCCTCTAGGAACCCACAGTCATAGTTGGCAGTGACACAGCCTGGATTTGAACCTGCAATCTCTAGGCTATAGGGTGCATCCTACACTCCACGCGGAGCACCTTTACTGGATGTGCCATTCAGGAGCCCCAATAGATATGTTTTTTTAACCAGGGCCCCTTATTGTGAATTTAAATTTATCTCATAGCATTGTAATTGGTTATTTACAAAGAACAATCTCTGAGTCAAACACTCCATGATGCAGTTTTTCACATTGGAAATTCCTGGTATGTGAGAAACAAAAAACATAATGGGGCTTGGATGATAGAGATGCAAACTTCTGAAGTTAGTGTATTTTTTGTAGTGGGAGAGAATGCATTTCTTAATTTCACCAAAGTTGTTTTCGCAGAAGTAAACAATTTAAAAAAAAGAAACAATCTATAAAGTGATTTAACCGATTTTTGTTTTTCTTTTAAAGATATATATCCATATCCGTATCTAACAGATTGTTCAGGTATAAAGTTTGAATACTGGCAATGTTATGCTTTCCATATTGCTATTGGGCAAAAACTGATGTGTGCAATGTATGCTTTCCATATTTACCTAGATTGTTTATAAACACCTTCACAACTGGTCATGGTGCTTTTTTTCCTATTTGGAAAGGATATTCTTTATAAAAATATTTGAGAAGTTTTAAAATTATATATTCTTTTCATATTTATATATTTTATATATTATATATATATATATATATATATATATATATATATATATATATATATATATATATATATATATATATATATCTATATATAGAATATATATATATGTGAGTGAGAGAGAGAGAGAGATAGAGATGGGTAGAATAAGTGTTGTTTAATACAATACAGATTTTTTTTTTTTTGATACCACTGCTAAACATATAATTTATATCTCTGAATATTCAAATATTCGGTCCTGCACTTTTTTAACTGCTCAGGAGTGGGTTTGGTTTACTTTTAACATGGCATGGACTACATGATGTTTGCTAATGTAAGACACATTGTGTTGCATTTTTTTTTTAGAGTAGTGCACTCTCTGGAAATAAATACATATCAATAAAAGCTTGTTTTTGGTAAGGTGTATTATAGGGTTTGCAGTGGTGCACTTTGTTCTTACTTTTAGACTTTTGTGAGTGCATTTCACATGTGGTTCTGTGTGTTTGACAGGCACTGCTGATGACGATGAGTGGGATGATGAGTGGGATGATCTCAAGTCTTCAGGGGGATACCCTGAGTCAGAGTCTGGAGAGGGAGGGGGTATAAATCGGAGCGGGTCCACAATGAAAATGGCGCTCAACAAGTAAGAAACAACTTTGCATGGCCCCAGTTTTTCTGTTCTATATTGTCAGTGCTTTTATCCCATTGACCAGCATTTCAGCCCCCTCCTTCAGTCTGTTGCAAGTTCAATAACGGCCAATTGATGATCATATTTTTAATTGCTGTCAATTGGTATATAATGTGCAATAACTACAGACATATTGGTTGGGAGGCTGATTACTTAATTACCACTGGAATTGACATTTTAAATACTAAACTGTCTACTTCAACACAGTAATATATACATACACATGGATGCTGTTAACAAAAAGTGTACACTATTTATGTGTACACTAAAATGTTTCTTATTCCCTTTGTGCAGGGGTTTACACACATCCACACTGGTATTCTGAATTAACCTGCTGTGTTGTTTCTTAATTTGAAAGTTTTTTGCTGTTCACAATACAACCCTGATTATCTGAACCTCAATAATAACATGAAATTGCATGGAGGGTGTCAATTTTGGTTGGATTTAAAACATTTTTTTTTTAAATCTAATTAATAGGTTTCCTGGATTTTCCAAACCTGGACCAGAACTGTATCTTTTATCAAAGCAGCCAGCAAAAACTAAAGAAAAGATAACTATCTATGTAAGTTAGCAGACCTTTGTAATTTGTAAGTTTATTTATTGTGTTTTATAAACGCTGTATTTTACTAATTGCTTGTATTTGTGCACTACAGCCTGTTGTTTGTTACATCCCACTGTGGCCTTGTGCCCTGCATGAAGCCAGCGGCTTGAGTCGCTCCTTCCCAAGGATCAAGCAACATAAGTCGGCTGACTTTGTGATCTCCCCTCAGGCTGCAATAGCACCAGCTGGAGTTATTTATTTCTCGTTTTGGCTGGCTAAAATTATGAGACATTTTGTATTATATGTAATTGTTAAAATATTGTATTTTGTGGAGTGTTTTTGCCATTATGGTTTTTCTGTTTTTAGAGAGACTAGACGCAGGCCTGTCTGCAGCGTGGTGCTACGGCACACGTAGTGAGACCAGCTGCTGAGCTAACAGCAGTACTGCTTTGGACCAAGATACTTGCTTTGGTTATGGTTGCTTGCAATCTCTCCCACAGTATCTTGATGCCGTTTGGTGATAGCTTTAGCATCACCATTACAAAGGCTGTTAGTTCAGTCTAACAAGCAGGCTTCCCTCAGTCTCATGTAAGTACTGACTGACTGGTTTTGCCAGTGGCTTGTACAGGTGGGCAAAATGTAGATACGTTACCAAGGTCACCGACCTGCTCCGTTCCCGACCAGGTACCGTACCGGTACTGAACTGAGGTTACCACAGCGGTACTGTGCCTGTACTGTCCCAGTGCCATACCATACCATACCGACCCGGTACTGACACGGGCCTAAACTGCCCGCCACCAACCAGTGCTCACGCTCCTGGTCCAGTACCAAACTGTTCTTGTTCGGAACTTGACCCTCCCGGTTGCTATCTGTAAGCAGATTTAGGCAGCACCTGTTACATTGTAAACTTACGTACAGGAAGTAGCTGTGGTTTGCCTTTCAGGGAACAACATACGAGTTCCGTGTCTTGCCATTTGGTCTCTCCTAGCTCCCTGTGCCTTCTCAAAGTGTATGGAAGTTATTCTGGACCCATTGAGACTCAAAGGCTTCAGAGTAAATTATTTGGACGACTGGCTCATTTGTGCCCAGTCTCTTGCACAACTAGAGGCCACATGGAACTTATCACCGGCCACCTTCAAAGGTTGGGCCTTATGGTGAATCATGTGAAGAGCCAGTTCACGCCTTGTGTGACAGCCTCTTATCTCGGAGTGTGCTTGGACTCCAGGGCCATGCTGTCCCCTCTGTCAGACAGACAGAGAATAGCCGCCTGTTTGGAGCTCTTTCAGTTCAACAGAGTGCTCACGGTAGTAACGTTCCAGAAACATCTGGGCTTGATGGCTGCAGTTTCCCAAGCCCTTCCACTGGGTCTCCTGTGGATGTGCCTTCTGCTGGTCTGGTTCAACAGTAGGATTTTTCAGCCCGCATTGAACCGCAACAGCCTATTGACAGTATCTCATCACTGCCTAAAGGCACTCTCAATGAAAACAGTGGGCCCATCTACGCCTCGGCGTAGTGCTGGGCAGTGTCACCAGAAGGAGGGTGCAAGTTGTGTGGGTCTCCACATCACTTTTTTACCTAGCCTTGCAGAATTTTTTGCAGAAGGTTTAAGGGAGACATGTACTTCTCCATATAGACAACACAACAGTGGTGGCTTACATTAACCACCACCGTTTCATAATGTTGCCCAGTCTCCATCTTCTCGCCTGCAAGCCTCCTCTCATTACGGGCAGTGCTCCTAGTAGCCCCTTATTGGCCCAGGAGACTCTGGTTTTCAACCCTGATGCAGCTCTTGAGCAGCCAGCCATGGAGACTGCCCAAGCCCGTGACCTGCTCAGTCAGTCAAGGGGGACCTTATGGCAGCTCTGGGTCAGACCCCTGAATGGCTGCATTTGAGCTGTCTGAGCTTTCTAATAGGGTCATTAAAACCCTGCAGAATGGCAGAGCACTGTCCACAGATTCTCAGTATGGGTACAAATGGGGTGTTTTTCAGACGTGGTGTCTACCTCATAGTTTTCGACCCCACGACTTGTCCCATGGCAGTAATATTGCAAATTGTTCTAGGACCTATCTGACGAGGGGAAATCCCCCTTCACATTAAAGGTCTATCTGGCAGCCATTTTGGCTTGCCATACCAAAATTGACTTAGACTCCCCAGGACCTCACTTCCTGACAGGACAATTTTTGAAAGGCTCTGTGGCTTCGGTCACCTATCAAGGACATTGTTCCTCAGCGGAGGCTAAACGTGGTGCATAATGCACTCATGAAGCCTCCATTTGAGCCAATGCATTTTCTTTACTCAAAGCTGCTTTTTAGTTGCTCTCAGCCCCTCAAAGTGGGTGAGTGAGATGCAGGCATAGCGAAAGTCTAATTAATTTTTACAAAGAGTGACAAAGATGCCAATCCTGCCTTTTTGCCGAAGACAATCTCAGCATTCCATGTCAACCAGTCTGTGAAATTGGAGGCTTTCCATCCACCTCCTTTCCAGTCTGACGGAGTGACAGCTCCATATGCTGTGCCCAATGTGGGCCCTGGCATATAACGTTGACAGGACAAAAAGTTGGAGACAGTCCAAACTATTTTTTGTTTGCTATGGGACGAAGTCCCATGGTCAAGCCCTGTCTAAGCAGCAGCTGTCCAAGTAGATAGCAGATAGTCAGGATTGCCTATGAGCTAGCGAACTTGTCCCCTCCAGCTCACTGCCCATTCCACCAGGGACATGGCAGCTTTGTGGGCTTTAATCCATGGTGCATCTGTCAAGGACATTTGCAATGCAGCTGTGTGCACTACTCCCAATACCTTTAGTAGGTTCTATAGACTTAATGTTGTGGATCCTCAAAGCCCTGGTTTTAGAACTAGAGTGTTAAGGGCGGCTTCTCAGTCAACCATTACAACACAGGCATAGGTGAGTTTCTCCCTCCGTTTTTTAGCCCTAGCTACTTGCTACTGGAGATCCGTATGGTAACGCACAAGGCAGCTTCTTGCCTTAGCCTTGTAGCATTCCAGTCATTCTGCAACTTGTGACTGCTTTGGTACACTTACCCATACAGTAGTGGTTACATTTTGTACTTCAAAGGGAATGTTAGGTTATTATCATAACCCTTATCATAACCCCGATATAAATAGAAATGTAACCATTAACCTTCAAGGTCGCTGCATCCATGATTGCAGCAGGCTTGAAGGAAAAATGACATTGAGGTCTATGACAGCAGTGCTTTTGTGCCCTTGGGGAGGTCCATGACTGCGTAACAGGATCTACGAGCAGCTTTGATATATCTTCTTCAGGTTTCATGTCTTTAGGAGGTAAATACCCATATGGTAATGGTTACATTTCTATTTCAGGGAACCAGGGTTACGATACTAACCTAATGGTTTACCCGTGTTCCAGTTCCCCCTTTTCGGGCACTCTCCTGCTCCCTGCTGCTGCACTAATTTAGGAGCCTTTTTTTTCTATTTCTATTTATTTTTCTCTACCTCTAGCAGCAAATAAAAAGGATTCAACAGGAGAGAGAATAATGTTTGTATTACATTTTTCCTTTCCTTCTTTCTTCTCCCCAGTGTCTTATACCGTTTTAGTGAGCAGCTGCTTCAGCATCACTTTAGCGAAGGCTGCTAGTAGGAGCCAGTTAGCTTGCAGATCTCAGCCCCTACATCAAACCACTGCTGCAAGCCGTACATTTTTGCCATTTACTTTTCTGCACACCACCACAAGTCCCCACGGCTTGGTACTGGGCCCATACCAATCGTCTCTGATCCCCTCGGTCGGCCCCTATTCCGTGTTGAGCACCAAGCATTTTTTTTTCTGCCAGGATAGCCTGACTATTTACCATTGGTACCAGTGTTTTGGTACAGAGAATGGTCACTGATCAGCCCCCGAACCTGTACCACGCGGTTCCCAGCCTTGCAACAGGGAACTTTGAGTCCACACCACTCGGCCCTGCGGCATTGCTTAATATTAACCACTTGCTGGCATTACATATCCAGCTCCGTACTGGTCAGTGCTGAGCCCACTAGTCGTTGCCGAGTCTTGCACGGACATTGGGTAACTGCATCTGGATCCAAGCTGGTACCAGTTTATAAAAAAGACAATGAATGCTCTTTATTCTAGTGCATCTCTTGCCTGTGGGGTCACATGGTAACCACCCCTGCTGTCTCCCTAGTGATTACCAACCTTTATAGGGTGCACGATGCAGAGAAGCTGGGCCTTGCCCACTTCCCGCCTGTTGAGGCCTGCACTGTCTTGCTGGTCCTGATTCCCAACTTGACGTTGCTTTCTGAGGACGTTTCATAAGAACATTGGGTCGACATTGTCAGTACCTTTTAGAATTTTGAATGCTTGAATTAGGTCGCCGCGTAGTCTTCTTTGTTCAAGACTGAATAGATTCAATTCTTTTAGCCTGTCTGCATATGACATGCCTTTTAAACCTGGACTAATTCTGGTCGCTCTTCTTTGCACTCTTTCTAGAGCAGCAATATTCTTATTGTAGCGAGGTGACCAGAACTGAACACAATATTCAAGATGAGGTCTTACTAATGCATTGTACAGTTTTAACATTACTTCCCTTGATTTAAATTCAACACTTTTCACAATGTATCTGAGCATCTTGTTGGCCTTTTTTATAGCTTCCCCACATTGTCTAGATGAAGACATTTCTGAGTCAACAAAAACTCCTAGGTCTTTTTCATAGATTCTTTCTCCAATTTCAGTATCTCCCATATGATATTTATAATGCACATTTTTATTTCCTGCGTGCAGTACCTTACACTTTTCTCTATTAAATGTCATTTGCCATGTGTCTGCCCAGTTCTGAATCTTGTCTAGATCATTTTTAATGACCTTTGCTGCTGCAACAGTGTTTGCCACTCCTCCTATTTTTGTGCCGTATGCATATTTAACAAGTTTGCTTACTATACCAGAATCTAAATCATTAATGTAGATTAGGAATAGCAGAGGACCTAATACTGATCCCTGTGGTACTCCACTGGTTACCTCGTGGTTTCATGCCGTAACAAACAATGTCACGTCATTAAAGTGCTGTTTAAGAAAGGCCTCGCAGCTACTGTGTTTGCAAGACACCTGGGCAACAACAGAAGCATACTGGTATCAGTCTACGCTGCTGCAGTCATTGTCATTGCACTTCGTTAATGACTGTCTGCTCCAGCTGTCAAAGTACAGCGAGCAAGTTTTGGGCAGGATCATCACCGTGCCTGAAGGCAGCTCTCGTTTTCTCAGGCCAGTATCCCTTATGGGAATAAAGCGTCTTTGCTTGATGCCCCAGTTACATTAGGGCACACATTCAGGCCTGTTGTGGATGAGATAGCTTGCTTTCTTCCTAAACAGAGGACTATAGCTCTGTGACAGGTGCGAGTGGTGTGGTGAATAAAAAGATTGTCCAAACTGTTATGTTCCCAAAAAACGTCAGCGTTTTTAATAAACAAAACAAAAAGAATGACCCCTCTACCAGCAGTGGTATCGGGGAGAACATGGCTTGTTTACAGACCAAAACAAAAACAATAATACTGCAACAGTCCCATGCACAAGTGTGTGCTCTTTAATCCGCAGGGTGGTGCTGGTGTCGTGTAGTGAGGGTAGTGCTCTGATGATGTGGGCTGGCTTCGTGGCTGCAGTCGCTGGCTCCTTACTCCTCCTCTGCAACACACAACAAAATGACATGTAACAAAAAACCAACAAAACTACAGGATCCGGCTGTCAGGTTACATTTGTTCAGCACAAAGCGGCGTACTGACGTAGCTCCTTCCCCTTTGTACCCATGACCTCCTCCCTGCAATCAACTCGTCACCATGGTTTCTCCAATAGAGGGCCGTTTCACAGCTGATCGCAATGGAGTCGTTCTGGGTACATGTAACTACGCACTCCCCCTAATATGGTCACCTTCTGGTTTCCACATACCATGAAGTCGGTCCATCTAGGAGGCAGCGTACCACCGTCTTTACACAACACCCTTTCTGACCGAGAAGGAGATTTACCACGTCGATCCTTTATCTCTGTCACAAGCTCATAAACCTCCAATGAAGCACAGGCAGCCTAGGCCCCCACAACCCCCGAAGCTGGCACATTCTGCTACCACAAAGGCAACTGCGTCAAAATGTTTCCCGGCCCCTCAACATATGTGGCACAGCAACAAATGCTTTCCCGAACATGGAAAAGGGGAGCTACCCCTGGCTAATCAACTGCCATCTGGACTACTAGCAATCACCTAGGTGCTCACCACCACTTATTCCGGTTACTCTGTACAATTCCCTCCCTCCCCCCTTTTGGGTCATGACAACAACAACAACTGTCATAAATCCACATGACACTATCTTAGTGTCTTGGGAGGTGTCATCCCTGTTACAAAAATAGGCCGTCTCCATCAGTGAAAGAGAAGAGAAGGGTCAGGCAACCGGTTCACCACAGTGGATCTCAACGATGCCTATTTCCATATCCCCATAAGACCCGGCCATAGGAAGTACTTGCAGTTCGCTTTTCAGGGAACCTGTTATGTGTCTTGCCATTTGGCCTCTCCCTGGCTCCTTGCACTTTTTCCAAGTGCATGGAAGCTAAACTGGCCCTTTGAGACTCAAAGGCAATCAGAGTTCTCAATTATCTGGATAAATGACTAATATGTGGAGTCACCCACACAGGCAGTGTTACACACGGAACTGGTCATTTATCATCTGCAACGACTGGGGCTCTCAGTGCACCTCCTCAAAAGCTTGGTGATACCTTCCCAGACAACCACCTATCTGTGGGTGTATTTGAACTCCAGGTCCATGATCTCCAGTCTGTTGGACAACAGAGTTCAGAGGCTAACTGTCTGCTTGGAGTTGTTGCAGCCCAACATGGCACTGAAGGTTGTCACCTTCCCAAAGCTTCTAGGCCTGATGGCAACAGCTTCCCAAATCCTTCCCCTGAGGTCCTCTACATGCATCCTGTCCAGGCCTCGTTCAGTCATGGTTTTTTAACCTGCCGTGGAACAACACAGCCTGCTCACAGTGTCTCATCACTGTATAAAAACCCTCTCATGGTGGAAACGCCCAGCTCACCTGTGCTTGGGTGCAATTCTGGGCAGCACCACGAGGAGAGAGGTCATTTCTACAAATGCATCTAGCCTGGGCTGGGCGCTGTATGGAACGTGGGCATGGTGTGGGAGGGTCTCCTGCTTTATGCTTTCCTACCTAGGAGAGTCTGATTTCTTGGCACTGGTCTAGCTTCTGGATGGCCAGACTTTGCAGCTGCTTAGTGCGGGGGACCCTGTTGCATTTCGACCCAGTGAGCCTGCAGCTTTTGGTCTGGTCCCTGAGCGTCTGCAACTAAGCCAGCTCGATCTTTTGATTGAGGCATCAGGCATTGAACCGGTACCAAACCGACCCTGTGCCATTCCGGTACAGCCCCGGTTCCGACCTACTGCCGACCAGGGTTTACAATCCCCAATCTGGTATCATGCAGGCCTTGTTAACAGTCCAGTTGCTGTTTTTAGCAAGCTGAGGCAGGAACTATACATTTTTACTGTACATTTCTTGATATTTGCATAATGCCTGGGTTTTTATCCCTGTGCCAGCAGCTTTAGGGACCGGACAGCTATTCAAGGAGCCATCTGGAACGGTGGTGTCAGTGCAATACAGACATCTGTATACTTACTACAGTTCCCTCTCAGGGCGTGACTGCAGCATCAGTCACAGACCCACAGGATGTCGCTGTGGTGTCTCAGGATGTCACTGTGGTGTCTCAGGAGGTAGCAGCTCTCTGCAAAAACAAGCTATTTTTGTGGAGGACAGGTTCTACTCCATGCCCAAGCGGGATGGTGGCCTCAGACCAATCCTTGAACTCAGGCAGGTCAACCTGTATCTGACCCGAAGGAGGATCAAAATGTTGGTGATGCAACAGCTGTTGCAGTCATTCAGAATGGACTACAGAGGTGCCTGTTACCGCTTCCCTATAAAAACCACCGCACTTAAGGGTCTTGACGTTCGACCTTTCTCTTGCTGCACGTGCCTTTTCGAAGCGCAGCGAAGCTATACTGGCCCCATTGAGACTCAAAGATATCAGAGTAATATTATTTGCATGACTGGCTCATTGTGCCCAGACTCAAGCTCAGGCATACACTCACACATAACTGTTCATCGGCCACCTTCAACAGTTGGGGCTTATGGTAAATAATGTGAGGAGCCAGCTCACACCTTCTCAGACAGCTTCCTGTTTCGGCGTGTGCCTTGACTCCGGGTGCTGTCCAGTGCAGAGAATAGCCAGCTGCTTAGCTATTCAGCTCAACAGGGTGCTCACGTTCCAGAATCTCGAGGCTTGAGGGCAGCAGCTTCTCAGACCCTACCTTGCGTCTCCTGCGCATGCACCATCTACAAGCCTGGTTCAAAAGCAAGGCTTTTTCAGCCCGAATTTAACCGCAACTGACTACTGTGTTCATCACTATATAAAGGCTCTCTCTTGGTGCAAGCAGCCTGCCCATCTGCGTCTCGGCATCCACATCAATGTTTTGGAATTGCAGGCAGTTAACTAGCCTTGCAGCATTGTTGCAGAAGGTTTGAGGGAGGCTTGTGCTTGTCTGTGCAGACATACAACAGTGGTGGCTTACGTCCACAACAAATGCCTGACACATGAGAACGTGCTGTCACTGTGGGCAATACATCTACCCAGGGTGGAAAAAACTGGGCAGCTGACCTCCTCTCAAGGAGGGTCCCAGCGCCTCAGAGAGGTTTGGGAGAGCAGGGATATACCCCTTGCCTCCCAGGAATCAACACACTGTCTCCTCTGGGGGACCAGCTGGCGGTAAATGCCTTGGCACACCACTGGCCAAGGCAACTAGTATTTCCCTCCTTCCTCCATAGTGAGAACCTGCTTAATTTTTACAGAGGCCAGGACAAGGGTTATGCGCCGTACCGATCTTGTCTTTTGACAAACGACATTTCATGTCAACCAGTCTATGGAACTGGAGGCTTCTTTCCTCCTCCTTCCAGTCTGACAGGGAGCTGCAGCTCCATAGACTCTGGCCGATCTATGTAGACGGGACAAAAGGTTGGAGGCAGTCCGGACGATGTGTTGTCTGCTCTGAGACATAGTCCTATGGTCAAGCCTTGTCTAGGCAGAGGCTGTCCAAATGAATAGCAGACACATGCATGACAGCCTATGAGCTGGCCAACTTGCCCCCTCCAGGATGCTCACTACCCATTCCTTCAGGGGCATGGTTACTTCATGGGCTTTATTCCAGGGTGTACCTGTCAATGACATTTGCAATGCAGCAGTGTGTGCTACTCCCCATACCTTTACTAGGTTCTACAGACTTAGCTTTGAAACTAGAGTATTAAGGACAGCTTCCAGGTCAACCCTTACAAATAAACAGAGGTGAGTTTCTCCCTCAATTTGCCCTAGCTACTTGTTACTGGGGTTCCTAATGGTAATGTGGTAGCCTTTGGCTTAGCCTTATGGCATTCCAGGTGGTCTGCAGTATTGCCTTGCGTTAGCTTTGGTGTCCATACCCATTAGGTAATGGTTACATTTCATACTTTATAGGGAACGCTCTGTTATTATCATAACTCTGGTTTCCTGAAATAGAAATATAACTATTAACCTTCAAGGTCTCTACGTCCATGATTGCAGCAGTCTTGAAGGAAAAGTGATGAGGGGATCTGTGTGTGCAGTCCATATATGCCCTTGGGGGTGGACATGACTGCTTCACAGGCTCTGACAGCAGCTGTGATTTATCTATTCAGGTTTCAGGGTGGTAAATACCCATTCGGTAATGGTTACATTTCTATGATAATAACCTAACAGTTTCTTCAAATGTTGCCATTCCAGGAACACCCGTGAGACACACTGTTATGCTCTGATCCATCTTCTTTTGCCATGATTGTTGCTAGGTAGTTGCACACAACGCTCACACAGCTGATTTGACATGATGACATTTGTATTTATTTGGATTTCCCTGATTTTACTTGCATTCTCCATTTCTGTCATTCTCACTCACTGTACATGCATTTTAATGAGCAATCCATTACACATGTACCTGAGGAACTATCGATTGACACGTTGGCAGGATATTTATTCATACTTATTGTAGTTGAATTTATTAAATGTAATTTTATCATTTCAGGTTGGCGAAATTGGTCCAGTGTGGTCATATCCTGAAACTCAGTTGGACTGTGTTGTAGCAGATCCCAAAAAGGGCTCTAAAATGTATGGCTTAAAGAGCTACATTGAATATCAGGTGACTCCAAATGTAAGTATGCAATTTAATGTCGGTTAAAAAAAAAAGTCTATGCTATGTCCATGTAGTCTTACACACAAAAATATTTCATTTATGAATCTCAAGCATCTCATGCTGGGTTTTCTGTTGGCTACAAACCATTTATAACATGTGAAAATTTCATTGTATTCATTCAGAAATTAAATACCCCTAGTTACTAACACACTGTTTCATTGGAGTGCAAAAAAGCCAACAATGTTTGTGGTTCTTTTTAATATTGTCTGCTTTGTGCATTTACTAGAAAAAGCTCTGTTGTTGTAAAAGTTACTATACCTTGGTTAAATGCTTGGCTTGGGGACCTCTTCAGGTTTGCATATGCAGATTTTGAAGGCACACCCATTCCTACACCATATAAATTAGCCTACGAAGTAGATTTGTATGATCATCATATTTCTACAGAGTAACTGGTTGCCAACATTGCAGCTGGCCGTGAAATGATCTTGCAGCTCTGAAGTGCTTTATTTCTTAGCAACACTCTTTCTTGTTTACTTTGACGTACCAAAAATGAAACTGCATGGTTTGAAATTATTACGATATAAAGGTAAAGATTTCGGATAACAGACATTATATATATATATATATATATATATATATATATATATATATATATATAATATATTATATATATATATATATATATATATAAAGCATCTCCAACCGCTGTCTACAACAGTGTATGATGTAAAATACAGCTTGGAGAGTCCCGTTGGACAGAAGCCAATTGAAACCAATTTAACATAGCTCATTTTTAGCCGTTTTTATGTGACAAATACATCTGTCTGTACTGCAGTCTTTTTTGTTTTTACAGACCACCAATCGACCTGTCAATCACCGATACAAGCACTTTGATTGGTTGTATGAACGGCTCCTGGACAAGTTTGGATCGGCCATTCCAATCCCTTCATTGCCAGATAAACAGGTCACAGGTAAATCTGATGTGGTTGAAGACTTTAAGGACAGGGGAGCATGACAATAACATAATTCACAAATTTCACCAGGCAGGACTAGTAGATCATTATTTTCCTTATACACCTTTCACGCAGACGAGTTATGACCGCTCAAAACCGGCACTGATGCGGCATTTTGGTCTGTGTGAATTGCCTATACCGTCACAGAGCCGTCATATTTTATGCCGTCTCTGAACCAAATCACAAAGTAGTTCAGAGACGCCACTGTACCGTCTTACCTCCTGTGTGAATGCCTATGCCAGCACTGAAGCTTTACAGTGGGTGTGGATTGAAAGTCAACTGTGACTGAATACTGAACGTGTTGTGTTACACGCTTTCATTTTTTTTCAAATACAATCACTGATCAAGAACGAGGTAGTAAGTCCAGAAGAAGTTAAGGAATGAACTTCGAGGAAGTGAATTCACAAATAGAATCGGCGACAAGATGCGTGAGCATGGATACAACCATTGCCATGAAAACAATCTGTTGACTGACAGGCTTGAAAGTTGTACTCAGATGATACCTTGTGCTGCGTGAAAGGGTTGTGACGGTGTTAGACTGGCATAGATTGTGCAATTTCATGCTGTGTAAATGGGTATTTTAAAGAATATTTTTTAGACGGCTCAGTAATGGCATTTGTGTGTGAAAGGTGTATTACAGACATGGAAACGTGGATGTTTTTATGTAGTTTTTGGTTAGCTTTAAACTTGAACACTAGGACATTCATAAAATGTAGAAATTGATGATTTTGAACTCCTCTAGTGGCCACATTTCAACCTCAAAATCATGTCTGTTCTCATGTATTTATTGAGGCATCTCTTTGGAATGCATCACTCCATCGAAACCAGTTCCAATTTAATTTCCAGTTCCATTGTAAATACAATTTTCAATTCCTATTCCTTTTTAATCAATTCCAATTCCAAATCCTATTGTAAAATGACTTGAAATTGGAATTGGGAATTTATTTTAAATAGGAATTGAAAATTTATCCTGGAATTTTCCTTGACTTAAACTTAATTGTTTGAATTAACCCTGATTGGACTAACTTTACCTACAATGGATTGTTTCATGTAAAGACATTTTGGTTGTCGTGGTGACACCCATGTAGCTTACTAAAAATGATTTCAAAGGGACAGTTTATGCTTTCAAATAGTTAAGGTTTATCCTATAGCAGAAATATTACCTGAACATGTAAATCATTTAGTTTGCTTCAAACTTTCACTTTTATATATATATATATATATATATATATATATATATATATATATATATATATATATATATATATATATATATATAACATTTTTAAGTTAAGTATTACATTAAGGGATACATGTAAAAAAAATGTGTTATTCTATGACTAGAGGGACCTTACAATACTACCTGAAAGTTTTTTGTTGAAAATATTGATATTTCTGCTTTCCATATCAACCACTCAGTGGAACTGGAGGCCCTCCTTTCCAGTCTGACAGGGAGAAAACTCTTAATTCAATCTGCCCTGTCGAAATGGGTTGTAGACACGGTCAGGATTGCGTATGATCTAGCCAACCTGCCCCCATCAAAGATGGTCACTCCATAAGAGGCTTTGAAACCTCATATAGTGGCTCTCAAAAGTATTCACCCCCCGTCGACTTTTCCACATGTTTTTAGAATCAAAATTGATTTAATTAGGAGTTTTTGCCAATGATCAACACAAACAAGTCCATAATGTCAGAGTAAACAATACAATCTACAAATTCTTCTAAAGGAATTACAAATATAAAACAGAAAGTAATTCATTGCATAAGTATTCCTTTGGTCCTGCAGTGGATGAGATGCTGCAATGCTACTCACTGTGCATGGGGGTCCACAAAGGAACTGGTGCATCTGCTTCCCACACGGTCACCCCAGGTGCACAAACCAGCAGCAAACCGCCATCTAAGGCCCCAGTAGCCTCAGAGACTGGCACAGCAAGCTGCTATTACAGCCGGAGGGGGGTTTCATAACCGGCCCGTGGCTGTACTCTGTGGCAGCTTTAACAAATTCCGATGCAGAGGCAAAAACCTAAGCAACACAAGTCCGGCAGCGGCCCTAGGGCCTTGCTGCCACAAGCCCAGGTTTCCTTTTCATGGAACCACCTGGAGTATTGCCATCAGTGCAACAGAGACACCAGGGTGCTTTCTACTCTACAGACCAGCTATTCTCTCCAATTCAAACATGGTCCCCCTCCCTTTTCTACTTGATGGAGGTACTCTTTCCAGGTACTTCCTGGACCCCAAGCGGGATGGTAACCTCAGGCGGTTCAACCTGTATCTGAGTCAATGGAGGTTCAAAATGTTCACCATAAAAGGTCATCACCACGGACGTGTCCAGCCACGGCTGGGGCACTGTGCAATGGCAGGTATGCATGGGGGCTATGGAACCCGATATGGCAGGGTCGACACATAAATTGTTTGGAACTGCAGGCAGTTTATCTGGCCCTGCAGAGTTTTTTTTTTTTTTTTTTTTTTTACAGGATTATATAAACCACCAGGGCGGCTCAGGTCTCCCAGTCTCCACTGTGTGGCCTGCATGCTGTTGCTCTGGGCACACAACCACCTCCTCTCACTGTTGGTTTTCAGCTCTGATGCAGCGCCTGAGCAGCCAGCCTTGGGGCCTTCCCAATTGCCATGATCTGTTCAGTCAGGTGTAGAGGCCTACAGCTCTGGTTCTGGCCCATGAATGGCTGTGTTTAAGGAACTTAGTGGCTCCGTCCGCCTCTGAAGGATATTGTTCCTCGCTGGAAGCTTAGCGTAGTGCTTCAGCCACTCATGAAATCTCCATTTGAG
Source organism: Polyodon spathula (assembly GCF_017654505.1). NCBI lineage: Eukaryota > Metazoa > Chordata > Actinopteri > Acipenseriformes > Polyodontidae > Polyodon > Polyodon spathula. The sequence continues at coordinate 48,164,607 of NC_054538.1, read as the reverse complement.
CCCTTGCATTCAGCTGAGCTGAACATTTTTGTCACTTATAACGGCTTTCTTGCTTACAATCACCTCCGCTAAGCAAGTGAGTGAGATGCAAGCATTTTTAATTGCAAAAGCCTGATTCATTTTTTCAGAAGCCAGGACAAAGGTTATGCTTTGTACCAATTCTGCTTTTTTGCCTAAAAACTTGGAATTGGAGGCTTTCCATCTACCTCCTTTCCACTCTGACAGGGAGCGACAGTTCCATTACTCTGCCCTGTGCTGGCACTAGTTTATTATGTGGACAGGACACAAAGTTGGAGGCAGTCCGAATAGTTTTTTGTCTGTTATGGCTAAGTCCCATGGGCAAGCCCTGTCTAAACAGAGGCTTTCAAAATGGATAACAGACACAGTCAGGACTGCCAATGAGTGAGCCAACTTGCCCCCTCCAGAAAAGCTAACTGCCCATTCCACCAGGGGCATGGCAACTTCATGGGCTTTGTTCCAGGGTGCATGTGTCAATGACATTTGAAATGCAGCTTTTTTGGGCGACCCCCATTACTTCTGCTGCACGAATGTCATGCCCAAAACCCTAGCTTTGGAAAGAGCGTGTTGAGGACGGCTTCAGGATCAACCCTTACAACATAACATAGAGGTGAGTTTTCCCTCAATTTGTAGCCCTAGCTAATTGTTACTGGGGTTCCGAATGGTAACACACAAGGCGGCCTTGGCTTAGCCTTGTAGCAGTCTGGTCGTCCTGCAATATTGCCTTGCAACGGCTTTGGTACATTTACCAAATGGTAATGGTTACATTTCATACTTGCTGGACAATGTTGAGTTATTATCATAACCATGGTTCACTGAAATAGAAATGTAACCATTAACCTTCAAATTCACTGTGTCCATGATTACAGCATGTTTGCAGGAAAAATGATTACTAGTACCTGTGTCTGCAGTCCGCTTATGCTCTCGGAAGCGAGCACGACTGCGTCACGGGTGATTATGCACAGCTTTGGTGTACTATTCAGGTTCAGGATCTTTATAGGTAAACACCCATTCGGTAATGGCTACATTTCTAGCTCAGGGAACCATGGTTATGATAATAGCAATTACCCTTTAAGGTCATTGCGCTCACTCCAATGCAGCATGTCTGAAGAGAAAATGGCGGTGATCCCTATCGACAGTTACATAAGAACATAAGAACACAAGAAAGTTTACAAACGAGAGGAGGCCATTCGGCCCATTTTGCTCGTTTGGTTGTTAGTAGCTTATTGATCAGTTGTTGATATCTCCTAGAGGCGGTGATGACACCTCACACAGATGAGCTGTTAAAGGAGCAGCTTTGATACAAGTGTTCAGGTAATTTAGGCTAGAAGAGATATATCCCATTCGGTAAAGGATACATTTCTATTTCAGGAAACCAGGGTTAATAAATATAACATTCTCTCAGTTATATGTAGGGTTAAATTGTCATCTGTCATTTGACATAAATATTTATTGGATGGTTTCAAATACTCCAATTAACACTTGGTCTTTTTGGTTTTACATAAAATACATTTTATAAACAGTCTGGGCCATCCGTTGACACTGATCATTTGGCTATTTTGGCCCATAAAAAGTATTCTGGAGAACATTTTACTAACTTGTAATGAACGACGGTCTTCCAGGACGTTTTGAGGAGGAGTTCATTAAGATGCGAATGGAAAGGCTCCAGGGGTGGATGACCAGGATGTGTCGACATCCTGTTATTTCCAACAGTGAGGTCTTACAGCTGTTCCTCAGTTTCCGGGATGAGAAGGTAGGCTGCCAAGACACACTGCGGAGGAGTTTCAGTGCTTTTTCATATGGTTATTTGCTTAGGACTAATGCCATTTTATTGGAGAGGCAAATGAAAAACCGATTGTTTTCTTCCTAACATAGCGGCATACTGTTCATTTCAGAACAAAGCACTGTGTTTCAACAATGTTATTTTCTTTATATTTATTGCATCATGATTGAAAATTATATGAAACGAGTAATAGCCAACTGCTTGTTATTTAAGTACAGTGGATAATATTAGGTTTGGCATAATGTATTTAACAATGGAAATATCTGTGTATAATAAAATTATTGTATGGTACCTTTTATTTTAATTGCAAAAGATGTAACCAGCAACCACAGCATATAAATTATTATTATTATTATTATTATTATTATTATTATTATTATTATTAGTTAGTAGTAGTCATAGTAGGAGTACTATTAATTTGCACCTGCTGCATTTATTTTAATCTGAATGCCCCTTCCATGTCAAATCTCATTTTTATATTACATTTAGATTTGAGATGGCTCCAACAGCATTTTTTTTGACATTACAAATGTACCTCACTCAGATCCCTTGCTTATCAAATTTGTGCAGTTTTAACAGGCACCTAAGCTAACATGTACAGTGGTACCCCAAATATTACAGAAGTAGTAAAACCATGTGGAATTTCTTCTTGGTAGTTATAACTGCAGAAACAAATGTCCTACTCTGTCAGTGTACATGATTTCTACTTGTATAGGATTGGAAAATGGGGAAGAGAAAAGCAGAAAAGGATGAAATGGTTGGGGTGATGGTCTTTTCTACAATTGAACCGGAAGCGCCTGACATGGACCTAATTGAAGTGTAAGTGTTACATATATATATTTTTTTTTTGTATGTTATTTTTGTTTGTTTGTGAGGTGGTTTATAAATATAACAATATATTAATGCAATTATCATATTCCTTCGAATTTAAGACACCCTCAATGTGATGAAAAAATAAATATGCACTTACAAAGCTACAACCTCAAATACGCATATGGAGGCAATTTGCGGCCATCTGATATCACACAGAGCATTACAGCTATGTGCTACTTCTCATTTACAGTCCTGATTACTCACACCTTTTTTTCCCCCTAATTTGTGAACTGTGATATTGCTTGGCATGTCAAATTACGGGGGTCTGATTAGCTTTTCCGATCTGCCCAAGCTGGTACTGTTTGTTAGAAATGCTGAAATTGTATAAGCTTCTCTTTGAATTTCACAGGAAGCTAATGATGCTTCTTTGAAAATGGATGCCTGTATGTCATGAGCGATTTGAGATCAGGCAGTAACATTTTGGTTAATTTCTCGGCAGTCAGTCATGTTGCTGTTTGTGTACTTGGGTAGTCACTTGACAATTTTAATACATGCATCAATAATGTACTCGATTTTAAGACGCAGGCTATTTTTGAGAAGCAATATGGTAATTCTTTCCAACCACCATTCAGGACCCCCCCAGTAATGCAATATGTGAGTAAGTACTGCACAGGTGATATTTCATATTGTTGTTGTGGGTATGTTTTAGTAGTCACACAGTTCTTTTTGTATGGTTAAAATGGCACATTTTTGCTTATTTTAAGACCCACCCATCTGTCAAGTTTTGTGTGCCTTGGCCTAATCCTTTACTTGACTGTACTTTCTTTTTATGAAGATACAGTACCTTGAAAAAGTATTTGCCCCCTGTATGATTTTCTGCATTTTTGCATATTTTGACACAGAATGTTATCAGATCTTCAACCAAAATCTTATATTAAATAAAAGGGACCATGAGTGAACAAATAACATAACATTTTGATACTTATTTATTTATTAAAGAAGGTTATGCAACACCCAATGCCCCCGTGTGAAAAAGTAATCGCCCCCTTAGACTCAATAACTGGCTACACCACCTTTAGCAGCAATAACTGCAACCAAACGCTTCCTGTAGTTATTGATCAGTCTCTCACAGCACCATGGAGAAATTTTGGCCAACTCCTTCATGCAGAACTGCTTCAACTCAGTGACATTTGTGGGTTTTCGAGCATAAACTGCTTGTTTCAGGTCCTGTCAGAACATCTCAATGGGGTTTAGGTCTGGACTTTGACTAGGCCATTCCAAAACTTTAAATTTCTTGTTCTTCAACCATTCTGATGTAGACTTGCTTGTGTGTTTCGGATCATTGTCTTGCTGCATGACCCAGCTGCACTTTAGCTTCAGTTCACGGACAGATGGCCTGACATTCTCCTGTAGAATTATCTGATACAGAGCAGAATTCCTGGTTCCTTCAATGATGGCAAGTCGTCCAGGTCCTGATGCAGCAAAGCATCCCCAAATCATGACACTACCACCACCATGCTTGACCTTTGGTATGAGGTTCATACTGTAGAATGCAGTGTTTGGTTTTCGCCAGACATAACAGGGCCCATTTTGGCCAAAAAGTTCCACTTTTGACTCATCTGTCCATAGAACACTGTTACAGAACTCTTGAAGATCATCCAGGTGCTTTTTGGCAAACTTGAGACAAGCATTCATGCTCTTCTTAGTGAGCAGTGGTTTCCACCTTGCTACTCTTGCGTGAATCCTGTTTTTGCCCAGTGTCTTTCTGATGATGAACACTGACCTTAGCCAAGGCGAGAGAGGTCTGCAGATCCCTGGATGTTGTTCTAGGGTTCTTTGTGACTTCCTGGACGAGCCTTGCTTTGGAGAGATTTTGGCAGGATGGCCACTCCTGAGAAGATTCACTGCTTTCCCAAACTTTCTTCAGTTGAACTGTGGCTTTATAACCCTTTCCAGACTGATAGGCATAGACAACATTTTTTTTTTCCCGGAGGTCTTCAGGAATTTATTTTGATTGTGGCATGAAGTACCTCTAGAACCTGTGTGCTGACAACTTCACTCTGACAGTAAGGGCCAAAGTTAGTCAGTTTTATATTGGGCAGGACTGGCCCAAATCAGGCCTGATTGTTAACCAAAGTATTCAAACAGCTGACCCTAATTATCCCTTTAATTGGGGTGAGTTAACTAGGGGGGGCAATAACTTTTTCACACCTGAAGATTGCTTGTTTGATTACCTTGCGCACCAAACAAATGAAAGAAGCACCAAACTTTGGTGTTATTTTCCTCTCTCAGACTACAACCAACAAAAAGATCTGAACAAATTCAATGTGAAAAATGTGCAAAAATGCAGAAAATCAGACAGGGGGCAAATACTTTTTCATGGCACTGTACATAAGAGCTAACACCTATTTCAATTACATGTACTTTAGGTATAAATTATGAGTAATAATCGGGATTGGTTAACCCCAACCCAACCCCACTTCTCCAAAACACTCTTCTTCAGTTTTTTTATAGCTGTAAACAGCTATTTAACAAGAAGTATACACTCCTTCTTGCTTTACAAAAAATTAGTGTTCCAGACAGTGAAAAGTTAATGAATATAGTTTGTATTTTTTTTTTTATAATAGGATAATAATGGGATAATCTGTGAAACTGCTTTGTTTTCTCCAGAGAGCAGAAGTGTGAATCGTTCAGTAGATTTACAAAATCCATGGATGACGGAGTTAAAGATCTGCTCAATGTGGGGCAAGAGCACTGGAAGAGGTGTACTGGACGTAAGCTGAAACTGACCTGACATTTTATAATGTTTTATGTACTTGGGCTTGGGTTTAGTCCCAGTCTAATTTGTTCCATTTCTGCAAACTAAAATATTGTTTTGTAAAAATGTAGCATAAACATTTTGTTGCAATTGGTTTGTAAGATTAATGAGAATGAGAATTAAAGCAATATGACTGTCGCAGACTGGTGGTTAGGCCATTGGTGTGTAGTAATACTGACCAACACATTACAATTTCCTCCTACAAACTAATAAATAGCAATACAAAAACAACCTCAACCTCAACTCAAACAATGTAATCCCCCCCCCCCCCTTCCAATAGTAATAATAAACAGAATCCTAATTATTAAATTATATATGTAAATGTTTATGGGAAAAACCAAATTTAGTAGAGGGGACTAAATTACATGATTGTATTGTCAAGTAGAACCCAATTTTGATTGCTGTTTTTAAGAAAACAAACTTTCCTTTCTTTGTAGTTACTATATTTTTGTCAAGCTGTAGTTTCTATGGTCCTAAACTTTTCTAAAAGAGGGAAGAATAAACATTTTAAGCATTAAGGCAAAACTGGTGTTCCCTTTCAAGTACGAAATGTATCCATTACACATGGGTTAACCTAATACACCCGATTCCACTGAATACTTCTACCAAAGCCGCATCAACACCCGCGACATCAGCACGCCGTCTTATTTTATTTCTGTTTGTTTTGTCCCTCTGGGATAAGTCGCTGAAGCAAAAAAATGTTAAATAATTATTTTGTGTTTTTTACCGTGAGTCTGTTTTCGCGGCCTTCTGGCTTGCAGTAGCAGCGGGCTTGCCTGCCCTGCACTCGCAGATCGGTAACAGGATTTTGAGGAGCTGGCACACCCACAATTCATGGAAGTCTGCACCACCTCTAACAGAATGAAAGCCACCAGGGAGAAAGGTCAGAATACCTGGGTTCAGGTAGGCAGAAGCAGGGAAAAAAGAAACTTTGTCAAACACAACCACCAGAAATCAAAACAACCAACAAATTTGAGTCACTTCAAAATTTTGATGAGCAAAACCAACAACAAGAGAACGAAAGGAACAACATCCAGAACCCTATTGACAGTGGTGACCAGACAGCAAAAAGAAGGGAGGTCATGATTGTTGGGGACTCCATATTGAGAAACACAGCAAATTCAATTCACAGTTTGGACCCCCTTACTACAACAGTGTGCTGCCTTCCAGGAGCCTCTGTCAAGCACATTACTGAGAACGTGGATAGGCTCCTAGAACGAACAGGAGACGACCCGGTAGTAGTCGTCCACATCGGTACAAACAACATTGGAAGAGACACACCAAAATCCCTGCAAAACAAATTCAGAGAGGTAGGAAGGAAATTAAAAGAGAAAACCAAAACTGTGGTATTTTCTGGCATACTGCCGGCACCTTGCAAAGGACCGTATGGACAGCTGGAAATAATTAATCTAAACGCATGGCTGAAGACGTGGTGCACACGGGAAGGCTTCACCTAACCTGATCATTGGACCACATTCTACAACGAGGACTATCTGTACAGATGGGACAGACTGTACTTAAATAAAAAGGGAACCCGTCTACTTGGAGAAAAGATCCTTGATCAGGTTCAGAAGCATTTAAACTAGAAAGGAAGGGGGGAGAAATCACAAAAAAACAGAAGGGAGACCGCATCAAAACAAGGACAACAACTCAGGTAAGACAACCATTAAATGTATTTATCTAAATGCCAGAAGTATCAGAAACAAAATTTTAGAACTTGAAGCTACTGCACTAACAAGTAACTATGATGTGATAGGTGTTACAGAAACGTGGTTGTCTAAGAGTGATGGGGATGAATATAATATTTGTGGGTATTCACTTTATAGGAAAGACAGGCAGGACAGAAGAGGAGGAGGGGTAGCGCTATACATAAGAAACAGCCTTGAAGCCTAGGTGTTAAACCTGGACAAAGAAAATAAAGCTGAATCAATATGGGTCAGAATAACGGAAAAAAATTCAAAGGGCATAATAATAGGAGCATGCTATAGACCGCCAGATTCAGATGGTGAGCAAAATGCTCTGTTGTACAATGACATTAGAAATGCGTGTAGCAAAGGAGAAGCCCTACTAATGGGGGATTTCAACTTCCCCCATATAAAATGGGGAAACCCGGTGGGGAGCACGACAGATGAAATAGAAATGGTGGAAATGACAAATGACTGCTTCCTAAAACAATTTGTCAAGGCACTGTCTAGAGGGGAGGCATGCCTTGATTTAGCCTTTTCAAATAACGAAGACAGAATAGCTAAAACAGAGGTCAGAGAACCAATAGCAAACTCAGACCACAACATGGTCTCATTTGAAGTGCTTTTTAAAACCCCAAAAGTAAGGACTAAAGCTAAGGTTTACAATTTTAGAAAAGCAAACTATGAAGGTATGAAACAGAGACTAACAGTAGATTGGAGTAAAATAGAGAAAACATCCACAGAAAGGATGGCTGTTCTTCAAAAATGTAGTACTAGAGGCGCAAAACAATTACATCCCTAAAGTAGACAAATCTAAATGTAAAACTAAATTGCCAAAATGGTTTAATAGATCAATTAAAAAAAATATTCAGCAAAAAAAGGCACTTTACAGAGCATTAAAAAAGGACCAAAAGAAAGTACACAGAAAGAGTACACAGAACTGCAAACGCAAGTCAAAAAGGAAGTTAGAAGGGCCAAGAGAGAAATAGAAATGAACATTGCTAAGGGGGCTAAAACCAATTCCAAAATGTTTTTCCAATATTACAGCAGCAAGAGAATATTCAGAGGAGGTTAAATGTCTAAGAGATGCAAATAGCAAAATCGTAGATGAATGAAAAAAAATAGCAAATATATTAAATGATTACTTTTCACAAGTTTTTACAAAGGATCCCAGGGTGTCAGTTTCAACAACATTACTGGGGAGTTGATTCCAGACCCTCACTATTCTCTGTGTAAAAAAAGTGCCTCCTATTTTCTGTTCTGAATGCCTTTTTGTCTAATCTCCATTTGTGACCCCTGGTCCTTGTTTCTTTTTTCAGGTCGAAAAAAGTCCCTTGGGTCGACATTGTCAATACATTTTAGAATTTTGAATGCTTGAATTAGGTCGCCGCGTAGTCTTCTTTTTTCAAGACTGAACAGATTCAAATCTTTTAGCCTGTCTGCATATGACATGCCTTTTAAACCCGGAATAATTCTGGTCGCTCTTCTTTGCACTCTTTCTAGAGCAGCAATATCTTTTTTTTATAGCGAGGTGACCAGAACTGAACACAATATTCAAGATGAGGTCTTACTAATGCATTGTACAGTTTTAACATTACTTCCCTTGATTTAAATGCAACACTTTTCACAATGTATCCGAGCATCTTGTTGGCCTTTTTTATAGCTTCCCCACATTGTCTAGATGAAGACATTTCTGAGTCAACAAAAACTCCTAGGTCTTTTACATAGATTCCTTCTCCAATTTCAGTATCTCCCATATGATATTTATAATGCACATTTTTATTTCCTGCGTGCAGTACCTTACACTTTTCTCAACAACTGGCTCATATGCGCCCAGTCTCCAGCACAGGCAGTAGTCCACACAGAACTGGTGACCACTCACCTCGACAGGCTCGGCCTGATGGTAAACATGTCAAAGAGCCAGCTGGTACTGTCTCAGGCTACCATCTACCTGGGAACCTGCTTGATCTCAAGCAGCGTGATCGGCACTCTGTCAGAGGACAGAATCCAGAGGCTCCACACGTGCCTGAAGCTGTTTCAGCCCTGCGTGTCACGGGAGGTCATCACCTTCCAGAGGGTTCTGGGCCTGATGGCAGCAGCATCTCAAACCCTTCCGTTGGGTCTTCTCCGTATGCATCCTCTTCAAGCGTGGTTCAATCGCAAGGTGAGTCAATTCCCACAGGTGTCGACACTGTATGGAGGCCCTGGAAACAGCCGGCTCACCTGTGTCTAGGTGTGCCGTTGGGCAGTATCATTAGGTGCGGTGTGGAACGGACGAGGAGACAAGGTGTGTGGCAGCCCCCTTGGGTGGAGCTACACATAAATGTCCTGGAGCTGTAGGCAGTCTTTTTGGCCTTGCAGAGTTTCTTCCAGGAGGTGCAAGGGAGACACTTGTTGGTCAGAATGAAAAACACAACCGTGGTGGCCTACATCAACCACCAGGGTGGTCTGCGCTCTCCTCGTCTCCATCGATTAGCCCACAGAATCTTGTTGTGGGCTTACGAGCACCTGCTCTCCCTGAGAGCGATACATCTGCCAGGAGCAGAAAACCACGCCGCAGACCTATCAAGGGGAGTTCCGTGCGTCTTAGAGTGGAGGCTGCACTCGGAGGTGATGAGCTTGATTTGAGATAGGTTCGGGAGAGCAGAGGTATACATATCGACTATACGAAATGCGAGAGCTGCTTCAACGCACTCTCTACATGGATACAAGTGGGGCGTGTTTCAAACTTGGTGTTTGGCACGGCACATTGCTCCCACGACTTGCTCCATGCCAGTCATTCTGCAGTTTTTGCAGGACCTCTTTGAGTGCAAGTCCTCCTCGACTCTGAATGTTTACTTGGCAGCCATCTTGGCTTGCCATGTTAAAATGGCCCCTGGGGCTCTTTTCTGGCTGTCAGTTTCTAAAAGGAGCATGGCGTGTTCGGCCTCCTTTGAAGAATAAAGTGCCACATTGGCAGTTAAATGTGAACCTTTGCATTCTGCAGCGCTTAAATACCTGTCTTTGAAGGCAGCATTTTTACTCGCTATTACATCTGCTAGACATGTTAGTAAAGTTCAGGCTTTTTCAGTGGCAAAAGCTTGCTTGTTTTTTACGGAGTCTAGGACTAAGGTCACACTCCGTACAAATCCGGCCTTTCTGCCAAAATGTTTATCGACCTTCCATGTCAATCAGTCTGGAATTGGAGGCTTTCCATTCTCCTCCGTTCCAGTCAAATGAGGAGCGTCGGCTCCATGCGCTTAGCCAGGTCAGGGCACTAGCATATTACGTTGACAGGACAAAAACTTGGCGACAGTCTGAGCAACTATTTATATGTTTTGGAGCTAAGAACCAAGGTCAAGCTCCATCAAACAGAGGCTGTCCATTTGGATAGTGGAGACAGTTAAGATTGCTTACGAGCAAGCTAACTTGCCTCCTCCAGAGAAGGTCACTGGTCATTCCACCAGGGGTCTTGCTACCACTTGGGCATTTTTTCAGGGTGCATCGGTCTCTGACATCTGCGATGCAGTGGTGTGGGCCACTCCTCACACCTTCACAAGGTAATACAGGCTAAATATCCTGGATCCTCATAACCCTGCTTTTGGAACCAGAGTGCTGACAGCGGCGTCTTGGCCACATTCAGAAGCACTTTCATGAGGTAATTATGCAATTATGCATGTAGACATTACTGTGTCTTATCAGTACGGCAAGCCATCGCTCTTGCAAAATTGGCTGTTCTGCAGGTTATGTCCTTGCAATGGCTTTAGATATACTTACCCATGCGTAATGGAATACATTTTGTACTTGAAAGGGAACGTAAGGTTATTATCATAACCCTGGTTCCCTGAAATAGAAATGTATCCATTACAATTCTTTGGTTGCTGCATACATTCTGTGCAGTAGGCTGAAGAAAGTTTATGGCGCTGAGCGCTGTTTTGCACGCAGCTTGTCTCCTGTGGGGAGGAGACAGGTGTGCTGACATCGACAGCGTAGATGCGGCTTTGGTAGAAGTGTTCAGTGGAATCGGGTGTAATAGGTTAACCCATGTGTAATGGATACATTTCTATTTCAGGGAACCAGGGTTATGATAATAACTTTACGTTGGGTTACTATTAGAAAATTACCCTTGGGGCCTGAAAAGTTATCATCTTTCTTGTCTTTTATTGTAGGCATCCAGATTTGTAGATCTGTGGCAGAGGCTTTACTGTTTTTCTCTTTGTTTAATTTCAAGCTTTGCCAAAAGAATATCAGAAGATTGGAAAAGCACTACAGAATCTCTCAGCAGTTTTCAGCAGCAGTGGCTATGAAGGTATTCTTTATGACTTGCTCTCCTTTACAGCTCCTGCAATAATGTTTACATTTACAATACCATATACAGGGAATATAGGGATGTCCCATAAGTCAGACATTATAGGCTAGATCCTGTTGACTATCTCTACCTCACACCAAACTGATCTGAATTCCATCTGCCATTTCACACTTGGAAAAAACACAGACAATAAATATTAACAATTATGCCTATGGTGCCTGACTTACACTGTAGTTTATAGGTGTCTGTTTACAACTTCCCTAGTTGAACTTTCTATGCACTAGAGTTAATCAGGAAACCAGACATGTTAATTTCTTAAAGTTGGTTTTATCTGTAGGGACTCGCCTTCCAATTTGCAACCTGCTTATGACTAAATTACAATGTAGGCCGGTCAGCAAGCTCCTCTTGCAGCAGTAGAGATTACATTTTCAAGCCCCCATTGTAAATCAGGAAGAAAAAAATAAATTAAAAAAAAAAATCCTCATGGGTGAATGAATCATCACATAAATACTTCTCTTTTTAATGTGGGATGTTTTATGTCCTGGAATATTTGGCATGCATGTTATGCATATTTAATCTTTAGATTTTAGTAAATCACATTACTATGTGACTTGATTTAATATTTTTCAGTTTACTTTTTTTCATTTGCATCAAGGTGAAGCCACTCTCACAGATGCCTTAACAGAAGCAGGTAAAACATATGAAGAAATTGCCACATTGGTGGCAGAACAGGTAAACAGTGTTGTGTTTTTTTTTTTTTCTTTAGTCTTTTCTATTTTGTTACCAGTTACCGTTACTATTTTGTATAGCTCCAGTCCCAACCACAAAGAAAATATATGTTTTTCTTGAGCAGGCATTTCAATTCAGTTAAAAAATAAAATAATATGAAATTGATTTAAAAATTATGTCCATTCTGATTTAAAGTTGCCTAGTATGTTGTGTGGGTTTTTTTTTTTTTGGTTTTTTTTTGGTGCAGAAATTGATGGTTTTGATGGGAATGCACGACTAGCAGCACTAGTTTTCCCTTTAGGGAGGTTTCCTAAATTTAAGTTTATAAAATAATTTTCCATTATCTCAGTATAGGAACTATTATACCTTTTGGGTGTTCTATATAAACCGTTAAACTACTGGCAATAGTTGCAGGGCTGGCCCGTGTCCTGCATGGCCTGGTAGCTCGCTGGCATCCTCTGTAGAGTTGCTAGGTGTAAGAGACAACTGGACTTGGACATAAGATCAAAGGACTAAAATACACTACCAGCATTTGAAAACGAAGCTTTAAAATAATATATATAAATAAATTCAGTTGTTGATTGTCTTACTGGATACAAAATAAGTATTTGCTTAAATGTTTCCAAAGCCAAGGAGAGACCTACATTTTCTGATGGAAACCAATAATGAATACAAAGGACTTTTGGGCTGCTTCCCTGATACGATCGGAGTTCACAAGGTATGGGCTAAATTTATTTTGTTTCTAGCCAGTAGTTATCACACATATTACTGATTTAGAATTCATAGTGATTGGTAGTACAGTGGAACTTTGACACTATATTGTACAACAATTGATTACATTTAAAGAGCTAGTGTAGTCTGGTTATCGTATCATAACACTATGTAACACAATTTTTGTTCCTGGGTAGTAAGTGTTATTTCCTAATTGCTTATGCCTCAAAAGTATAGAAAATGGCTATTATTCCCCACAAACTTTGCTTTTGTGATCAGGACAGTGATATTTTGAAATTTACCTATTTCCAATGAGAAAACGGGCGAATTTGTGTCTTTTCGTTCACATAAAGTCAGAAAAAAACAACATATTAATCCAAATTAACATGTATTTATACTAAAGTAATACAAAAATGACCACAAAAGATTTAGAAGTGAGTAGTTTTTCGAGAATTACAATTATACTGTAAATCACTTTCACGAATCAGCCCCCAAATGTAGTCTCCCATCATGTTCTCGTTATACTGTCCTTGGTAGCGGCGTTCAAAGTCCAGTATATCCTGGTGGAAGCGCTCGCCTTGCTCCTCCGAGTACGCTCCCATGTTCTCCTTGAATTTGTCATGATGAGCATCAAGGATATGGACTTTGAGGGACATCCTACAGCCCATTGTGCCGTAGTTCTTCACCAGAGTCTCAACCAGCTCCACATAGTTTTCGGCCTTGTGATTGCTCAGGAAGCCCCTAACCACTGCGACAAAGCTGTTCCAAGCCACTTTCTCCTTACTAGTGAGCTTCTTGGGGAATTCATTGCACTCCAGGATCTTCTTTATCTGTGGTCCAACAAAGATACCGGCTTTGACCTTTGCCTCAGACAGCATAGGGAAGAAGTCTTGAAGGTACTTGAAGGCTGCCGACTCTTTATCTAGAGCTCTGACAAATTGTTTCATAAGGCCCAATTTGATGTGCAGTGGTGGCATCAGCACCTTTGGGGGTCCACCAGTGGCTCCCACATGACGTTGTTCCTCCCCACAGAGAACTCGGTCTGCTGTGGCCAGTCCCGCCTGTGGTAGTGCGCCTTGGTGTCCCTGCTGTCCCAAAGGCAAAGATAGCAGGGAAAATTGGTAAAACCGCCTTGGAGACCCATCAGGAATGCCACCATTTTGAAGTCTCCTATGACCTCCCAGCTGTACTCATCATACTTCAAGGCATCCATCAAGGTCTTGATGCTGTTGTAATCCTCTCTGAGGTGCACCGAGTGAGCCAGGGGAAGAGACGGGTACTTGTTACCATTATGGAGCAGCACTTGACGCTCCTGGATGAGCTGTCAATGAAGAGGCGCCACTCATTCTGGTTACAGGCGATTCCGATTGCCTCGAACAGACTGGTCACATTGTGGCAGAAGCAGAGCCCATCTTGACGGGTGAAAAAGCTAGAAAAAGGTTGGTGACGCTTTCTCTGATCTGTGACTTGCACACTTTCATCCAACAAGTTCCACTGCTTGAGCCTAGATGTCAAAAGCTCGGCATTGGACTTGGTGAGACCAAGATCTCTAATCAAGTTGTTGAGGTCTTTTTGGTTGGGGTAGTATGGGTTTCTCTCCTCAGCTCCACCTCTGAAATTGTCATCTGGATCTACAATGTCTTCCTCGCTCTCTGACTTGCTGCTCTCTTCTAAAGACGGCTGCTCTCTCTCCGGAGGAGTGGGTACGGGGAGCTCGTGGCAGTGTGGCACCGGGGCGATGGATGAAGGAAGGTCCGGATAGGTGATAGCAGGTGCATTCTTGCCAGTCCGACGTTTGGAAGGGTCCACCATGCAGAAGTGGGTGCAGTGGGTTCCCGCCAAATTCTCCGGATAGTGAACTTCATGGCTCTCTTTTCCCTTCTGTACCACCCTACAAAAATACATTTATTTCACCCATGACTAATGTGTAAGAGATTCTTGCAAAATTTTTCATATATCATATATTTTTCAATAACATTGAAAATTGTAAAACATTTTAAAATTAAAAACTTTTACAATTTTAAAAATTTTAACAAATTGTATAACATAAAATTCCGAGCAACAATTGTCCATCTTACCTTCCAGAGTTTTTTTGAAGTGCTCGCAGGTGAAATGAGGTGCCCAGGGTTTGTCTTGATCCCTGACAGGCATGCCGAAATATGCCTTTTAGGCCTCACACATCTTAGCAGATGCTTCCACGGAGTACTTTTTCGCTCTTGGCCTGATAAATTGGCCGCAGACATAGCAAAATGCGTCTGCAGGATGCTTGCAGCCTCTTGATGCCATCTCAGAAAAATGCAGATATGTATCCACTTAGGCAGCTGGAACTAAACTGAACTGGTGGGCTTAAGGCCCCTGTATTTATACTACTATTTATATTACTGGAAAGTTCTAGAAAGTTCAAGAAGTTACTCCAAGTTTACTCAGCACTGAATCTATTGGGAATGTTCTGGAAAATAGGTAAATTTCAGAATATCACTGTCCTGGTCACAAAAGCAAAGTTTGTGGGGAATAATAGCCATTTTCTATACTTTTGAGGCATAAGCAATTAGGAAATAACACTTACTACCCAGGAACCAAAAAAAAGAAAAAATTGTTACACAGTGTAATCAGACTCTATATAACAACGTACTGTATGCATACACTTTTAGGTGACTTTAGATGATATCACAGTTAAGTGCTAAAGGGGGTAAATTCCTGTTTCTGTAAGTAGTGATAGGGGCATGCCTATTTGGACCACAAAGTGACCTTGTGGCAAATACAGCTATGGCCAAAAGTTTTGCATCGTTGTTACTATAATCATAAATATCTGCCTCTGAATTCCACAGGGACAGTGCAAGGCTCTTGTCAGTAGAATGTGGTTTTATATATGTGTATATAATTATTTTTGTTATTAGGGATCCAGTATACCGGGATGTGATTTTGTAGGATCGGCCGACCGATTTCAAAATTTAAACATGTTACATTTTTTCAAAACTTCGGATGTGTTTTTCAAAACTCACTCCCAGACAAACTCAGTGATGTTGAGATCAGGGCTCTGTGGGGGCCATACCATCACTTCCAGGACTGCTTGTTCTTCTTTATGCTGAAGATAGTTCTTAATGAGTTTTGCTGTATGTTTGGGGTCGTGGTCATGCTGCAGAATAAATTTGGGGCCAATCAGATGCCTACATGATGGTATTGCATGATGGATAAGTATCTGCCTGTACTTCTCAGCATTGAGGAGACCATTAATTCTGACCAAATCCCCAACTCCATTTGCAGAAATGCAGCCCCAAACTTGCAAGGAACCTCCACCATGCTTCACTGTTGCCTGCAGACACTCATTGTGTTTCCTGTCTGCCTTGAAATTTCTGCCTGGGAGAGACCTTGCTGATGCAGTATAACTACCTTGTGTCTTGTTGCTGTGCTCAGTCTTGCCATGGTGTATGACTTTTGACAGTAAACTGTCTTCAGCAACCTCACCTTGTTAGCTGAGTTTGGCTGTTCCTCACCCAGTGTTATTCCTCCTACACAGCTGTTTCTGTTTCAGTTAATGATTGTGTTTCAGAAGTTTTGAAGTTTTAGAAGTACAGATCAGGGTTGGGTTATAAAAAAATATCAGAAACTTTGAACATCCCACGGAGCACCATTAAAGCCATTATTAAAAAATGAAAAGAATATGGCACCACAACAAACCTGGCAAGAGAGGGCCACCCACCAAAACTCATGGACCAGGCAAGGAGGGCATTAATCAGAGAGGCAACAAAGAGACCAAAGATAACTCTGAAGGAGCTGCAAAGCTCCACAGCAGAGATTGGAGTATCTGTCCATAGGACCACTTTAAGCAGGACACTCAACAGAGCTGGGCTTACGGAGTGGCCAGAAAAAAGCCATTGCTTAAAGAAAAAAATAAGCAAACACGTTTGTTGTTCGCCAAAAGGCATGTGGGAGACTCCCCAAACATATGGAAGAAAATACTCTGGTCAGATGAGACTAAAATTGAGCTTTTTGGCCATCAAGGAAAACGCTATGTGGCGCAAACCCAACACCTCTCATCACCCCGAGAACACCATCCCCACAGTGAAGTATGGTGGTGGCAGCATCATGGTCTGGGGATGTTTTTCATCGGCAGGGACTGGGAAACTGGTCAGAATTGAAGGAATGATGGATGGCGCTAAATACAGGGAAATTCTTGAGGGAAACCTGTTTCAGTCTTCCAGAGATTTGAGACTGGGACGGAGGTTCACCTTCCAGCAGGACAATGACCCTAAGCATACTGCTAAAGCAACACTCGAGTGATTTAAGGGGAAACATTTAAATGTCTTGGAATGGCCTAGTCAAAGCCCAGACCTCAATCCAATTGAGAATCTGTGGTATGACTTAAAGATTGCTGTACACCAGCGGAACCCATCCAACTTGAAGGTGGTGGAGCAGTTTTGCCTTGAAGAATGGACAAAAATCCCAGTAGCTAGATGTGCCAAGTTTATAGATACATACCCCAAGAGACTTGCAGCTATAATTGCTGCAAAAGGTGGCTCTACAAAGTATTGACTTTGGGGGGGGGTGAATACTTATTTATACTCAAGTTTTCTGTTTTTTTGTCTTATTTCTTGTTTCTTTCACAATAAAAAATATTTTGCATCTTCAAAGTGGTAGGCATGTTGTGTAAATCAAATGATACAAACCCCCAAAAAATCCATTTTAATTCCAGGTTGTAAGGCAACAAAATAGGAAAAATGCCAAGGGGGGGGGGGGGGGTCAATACTTTCGCAAGCCACTGTGTGTGTGTGTAAACATATATATATATATATATATATATATATATATATATATATATATATATATATATATATATATATATATATATATATACACACACACACACACACACACACAGTGGCTTGCGAAAGTATTGACCCCCCCCCCCCCCCCACATACAGTGCCTATAGAAAGAAAGTCTACACCCCCTTTCAAAATGTTCACCTTTTGTTGCCTTATACCCTGGAATTAAAATGCATTAAAATAGTTTCTTTATTTTTTTTTTTCATTTATCTACACATCCTACCCCAGAATTTCCAAGTGAAAAAAATATTCTAGAAATACATAACTGAAATAGATTGTTTGAATAAGAGTCCACCTCACTTGTATTAGCAATCCTAAATTAGCTCAGGTGTAACCAATCGCCTTCAGAATCACACACCAGGTTAAGTGGCCTCCACCTGTGTTAAATTGTAGTGATTCACATGATTTCAGGATAAATTCAGCGGTTCCTTTAGGTTCCCTTTGCTGGGTAGTGCATTTCGAAGCAAAGACTCAACCATGAGCACCAAGGCGCTTTCAAAAGAACTCAGGGACAAAGTTGTTGAAAGGCACAGATCAGGGGATGGGTAAAAAAAAATAAATCAAAGGCCTTGAATATCCATTGGAGCACGGTCAAGACGATTATTAAGAAGTGGAAGGTGTATGGCACTACCAAGACCCTGCCTAGATCAGGCCGTCTCTCCAAACTGGATGACCGAGCAAGAAGGAGACTGATCAGAGAGGCTACCAAGAGGCCAATGGAAGCTTTGAAACTGACAAAAAATGGAAAATGTGACATTTCTGTAACGTAAACTTGTGCTTTACCTTTACTAGGCAGCAATAGAAAAGGTGAAGGAAGGTGATAAACTGGTTGCAACAAGTAAAATAACACAGCAGGACAAGGTGACCATGGCCAAGCGTGTGAGCACTATGTCATATGCATTGCAAGGTAAATCAAAGAGTTATGCTTATTATCTAATCCAGGGTGGTGTCAAACTCAAGTTTTAAATGGCCCTCCAATAAAACTAACCTAATTTTAAACAATACAGGTTGTTATATGTTGTAGCATGTTTTAGCAGTAAGGTACTAGACAGTTGCTAGGTTAATTGTTTGGCATGAGTGTCAACCTAGCTGTATCTGTGCAAAATGTAGTTCATTTTGAATAATTGATTCTACTTAAATGTTGAGGGTGTCAATAAGTTTAGAGAATTTTATGAAACATTATGTGATGGGTACCTACTGTAGTGATTAAGTTGATTATTCTAATCGGGACACTGCTTAAATAACATCGTCAATATAATATCTAGTATTTATTTGATCATCATACTATTATTTATTTATGCATCTGCTCCAAAGATGTAACCTATTTCTTTTGCTACTTCAATTTCAGCCGAAATGAACCACTTCCACAGTAATCGCATTTATGACTATAACAGAGTGATGCAGCTCTACCTGGAACAGCAAGTCAAGTTTTATGAAACAGTAAGATAATTCCTCCTTTCCTATCTTATTTATTTGTCATTTTGTTGTCATTGAGGCTGTCAGCACTAAGTCTGTCCTGTAGCCATTGGTAAGTAATCCTGCAGCCATGCAAAGTTTAGGGAAAATGAAAAAGCCAGGGTGAATTTCAATTTACCTCTTTTTTTAAGTCTGTTCAGTGCTTTTATATTTACATATTGCCAAAAATGCTGGTCAAAAACAAGTTGTCCTAACTGAAACAACTTTCATGTGTACCAAATTCCTAAATATATGACTTGCTCCTGTTTCTATCAGCTGTTGCTCAATAAATTACTAATACCACAACTATTAACATTGTGGGCTGTTTCTTTAAAAAGCATCTTAATTCTTTTCTTGGTATTCCAGTTTAAAATGTGCGTTTAGGTTTGGCTAAATGGAATTTAAGTCAAGAATCAGAAACAAATTAAGTATGCTAATGCAGGACGTGCACAGAGCTGTGTTACGCATCCTCAAGCTCGGTACGCCATGTGCACAACCTATTCCTTTGTTTATTGAGCTTGACAAACACAATAGTCAGAATGAACTAGCCTACCATATAATTAACACTAGAACCGCCGCAGTTATACTCATACCTAGAACCGCTGCCGGCAGTCATTATGATGGTTTAAACAACCTCAATATTAAAATGAAAGACAAACATCAGATACCACTCAAAAGTTGTATTCAAGCACGTCATATCAAACATCTGCACAGCCAAAACGTTGTATTGAAATAAACAATTAAACATAAAAGGGTTTATTTTCTAACTATATAGCACTACTTCAAAAAATAAAAAATACAATAAAATAAACATTTCAAAAGAAACTAGTGTGTAAAGGTATATTTACATACAAAACTGTAAAAAAACAAAATTGTTATTTTTAAAAGTAACCTAACAAAATAAAATAACTCAATTCCCATTATGTAATGTGAATGCGCTTTCAGGGAAATGGACTTCAAAGTAGCACCTAAGTAGCACAATCCACATAGATATAACGCTTCTGAACTTTTCCTGTGCATTTACCACATACTGCTCTTTCACATAGGACACAGATATCAGAAGTTTTATTTTTCTTGCATTTAGCTCCCTACATTGTTTTCTCTTTTGTGTTTCACTGGGTGCAGCATGAATCCAAGTAGAGCTGCATTTGCCTGCTGCTTTGCAGTTTTCTGTGGCTAGCTTCAAGATGAACCGATATTTCTGATATTTTCCCGGTGCATTCCTTGTACAAAACTAAGGAATTGATGGCTGCCAGCTCCAGTACATTGTATAATACAGCAACTGGCCACCAATGAGAACAAGCTTTCACTGAGTACTGACGCGCTGTCTGGTCTACAACATCCACTATGGAATGTAATGGAATGTACTTTGTGGCATTGTTTCTTATCAACAGTCCCGATGGCAACTGATGTATAAAGGGAGCTGAGAATAATTACATTCTTTCTTGGCTTTTACTGTTGAATATTGTAAAATACTGTAGGTTATATTCAAAATAAAAACATATATATAAAAGGCAGTAAAAATGACTGGACGGGATTATAAATTCCTTATTTTCATGATCCTGCCTTTCAAACACTGTCAGGGTATTTAATATGCCTTATGCTTATGCCTTTTGATTAATAATAAAATAAGTATTTTGGATTGCAATCTACAACTTCTGTTCCTGTCTGCTTCCTGCTTACACCGAACATCAGACCCTGGACCATCACCACATTTGTTGGCAGTGGTGGGATTTGGCCATTGGCCCACAGAAGCAGCGTGCGAGACTGTTCTGAGCAAAAGTGACTTTTGATTGGAGCATAGAGAGACCTGAGCAAAAGTCATGCCCCCAAAATGTTCTCATGATTAGTGGCCGGAGGAGAGTGAAGGTGGGGTGACGGCAGCAGAGGACAGCTCAACAGGAGACCCACCAGTATATTTAAATCATACTTTTGAAATACAACAGTGGAGGGAGGAAAAGGTGGAACATGAAGGAGCTAAGCACGGGTAACGGTGGAAGATGATGCAGCACCAGTTCACACAGCTCCAAGAAGAGGTAAAGCTAAAGGGCCAAACCAGGTTGGAGGAAGATGGTGACAGCCTGTACATTGGGCAAAAGACATTGGGCCATACGGCTAGTTCCCCTCCTTACCAGCAAAGTCTGCTATGCATTTGTAATCAAGAACAATGAGGAAACCAAGGACTACGATAAAGTGAAGGAAGCTATATTAAAGAAATATGAAATTAATGTGGACACTTACCGAAAGCGTTTTTGGTCCATGAATGTCTTGTCAGGCGAAACTCCCAAAGAACTTTATGTCCGTCTGCAGGAATTGTATCGTAAATGGATATAACCAGATGAGAACAAGAAACAGGAGATCGGAGAAATTATCGTCCTGGAGCAGTTCCTGAGGATTGTCAACCCAGAGGTGTACGTCTGAATTAAGGAGCACAATCTCTCTTCAGCCCTGGAAGGCTGGCTGAGATTTTTGTGTCGGCACGTAGAGGACAGAAGACCTACCACTATACCCAAGGGACCAGCACTCCCGGCCAGGGCAAGTCTGAGGGGTTCGGGGAAGGTGCTGGTTATGTTGAAGTGAAAAAGTATCCTAATGCAACTGTTAAATCTAGTAAGAGCAAAATAGTGTTAACTGTGGACAAGAAGGTCATATTAAGCCTAACTTCCCTTTGAGGAAACCTAAGACAGCTAAATTTAGATATGTGTCTAGTCAGCCAGGAAAAATTGCCCAGCCTGACCTATTTGTGTTTGTGATTTATTTTTGTTTAAATATTTTATTTTGCTCTGAGAGCAGCGTTTTCTGTTTGTTTTAAATATTTTATTTATTTTTTTGTTTTGAAATAAATGGCGCTGTGTCTTTTTACAACTGCAATGCCTGTCTCTTGTTCTTCCGGCATCTTGCCTAATGTCACCGCTGTCTAGTGTGGGATCACCAGCACCTCCTGGACTCAGGCCAGATAAGTGTACTGCAGATTTTTCTTTTCTTTTTTGTATATAACTTTGTGGAGTGAGGAAGAAAAGGATGGAAGGGAAAAGGAGAACCTGAAAGAAGCAGCTACATCAGCTGCAGAGGGACGTCGGCTGGGTCTATGACCTGGACAAGTGGTGCACTGGTTGTGGGGAGTTTGGGCACACAGTGGCCATCTGCCCCTCCTAATATCTGGGAGAGGTGTTGGCTGCCCAAATGAGCCAGGACCAGGCACCCTGAAGAACCCAGAAGAGCCGCCGTCTTCACACAAAGCAGAGGTGAGGAGGAGGCAGAGAGGAAGGAAGGAGGAGGCAGAGAGGAAGCAAGGAGTGGGAGAGAGAGGACACGGACCTGGAGTGGGAGAAGTCGATGCATCCACAGCGCAAGAGGGAGGAGTCGGTGCATCCACAGCCCAAGAGGGGGGAGTCGGCACGTCCACAGCCCAAGAGGGGGGAGTCTGCGCGTCCACAACCCAAGAGGGGGATGGTTGAACGTCCACAGCCCAGGTACCCACCAGCTGAGGGAGAATACGTGGTGGTTCCACCTCCACCTCCACCTCCATGGGAGGACTACGTGCCACTCCCACCTCAATTAGCAGAGGGAGCATGCCTGCTGGTTTCCCCTGCCACCTCCTCTGCCAGAAGGGGAGGAGCCCCTGCCGCCTTCGCAAGGAGCAGAGCAGCAGAAGCTGCCTCTGTCTCCGCCATCACCACCCAAGGGAGAGGAGCAGGAGCTGCCTCTTCCTTCACGACAGGACTGACCGGGACAAGAGGCTGCCTGGACTCAGCAGCCCCTGCATAGGTTGCTGAGGGGAGCACAGGGGAAAACCGCCCGGCCACAGTGGCTGCAAAGAGGGCCAACCCCAGCACCACCGCTAGTCCTGGCTTCCCTCCTGCAATTGCCTCCAGAGGGTTCACTGCTGCCATCGCCCGAGGGTGGCAGTTCGCCATCGCCAGACTTGCTTCGCCAGGGGTCGCTGCCAGACTTGCTTCGCCCGGGGTCACTGCCGGTCTTGCTTCACCCGGGGTCGCTGCCGGTCTTGCTTCACCCGGGGTCGCTGCCGGTCTTGCTTCTCTTGGGGTCGCTGCTAGTCCTGCAGGACTATAGGAAACACCAGGGCCGGCGCCTCCGGAAAAGGGGGCTGCCAGGAGTGATTAAAAGCCTCATGCAGAAGGTGGCCATCTCCCAAATTAATTGTGTAATTGTTGCTAATCGGGAGATGGTCACCTATATATATACCCACCGCTCTCTGCACTCTGGGTGAGTATGTTCAGAGGAGAAATGACAGCGAATGAGGCGCGAGAGAGAAATTGAAAATTAATGTAACCTCTTACGCCCCCTGTGTCCCGCGGGCAGGACATGGTAGTGCAATTACACATTATATTTCAAAAATCATCTGTAATATTATTACAAAAGCAAAACAGCAAAAAAAACGGACTCAATATCAGAAATGTTGTTTTCCTACCGTCAAACAGCGAAGGAATTTTTCAAATTCACCATTTCACCCCTGAGATATTCCCTTCGCAATGTGTCTAGTACCTCACGGTTCAAAAACAACTCTGATCGACTAGCTGTGCGTGTCTGTTGATGATGAAATCTCGGTGATCACATTGTAGGGGAGGTCACAAGCTCTCCATTCATACCTTGATTTTGTTTGTAGCCTATTCCATTGAAGAGTAATCGATGCGCATATGTAAGCAAGGCACATATTTGCAAACGAGAGCGCAGTGTTACGCACGTAGGATCAAGGTTTCTTACCGTTTTCTGATCATTTTTCAATTAGTAAAATTTGTAAAATCATACGAAATGGCGAGCAGTGTTCCAAAGCATCCCAAAAGAAGTCGATTCAGTCTTTTTGAAGTTTTGGAGGAGATGGATAATAGTGAAAGTGACGGTGAAAATGACTTTCTGGGTTGGAGAGCGCTGATTCAGCGTCTGGAAGCAGAATTTGAAGATGGATTGGAGCCTCTTCAGGATTTGTAAGTGTAATGGATCCACACTATTTATTATTATTATTATTATTATTATTATACGTAATTTTCAGTATGCATTTTTACTGTAAATGTTATTAGAAAATGCAACCATTTGACTCTCAAAGGGCACATAAAAATAACATTTTTTAAAATAACTTTTATTGCATAGTAAAGAGCAACACCATGTCTCATCTGTGCTGTGCTGCTGTATATGGTCCCTGACCTTTACAATGCAATACAAGTTGCAAGAAGTAATTGTTGCTTCCCGGCTGTCTTTATTATTTTCTCATTGATGTTCATTGATTTAGATTATTGCATGGGAGTGTTTAGCAAACTTTGTTATACTTCACCTAGAAACAGTGTAGGTTTCTTAGCCTTTCAAGATAAGCTGTCTGCCTGCTCCAACAATCACTCAGTTCCTTTGTTTGCCACATGTCAATCAAAGTAAAGATGAAAGTAACTGATGTGTTTTCAGTCTGGCAGCCTGATTTAGAGCAGCAAAGGTGTCTGCAATCTTATTATTATTATTATTATTATTATTATTATTATTATTATTATTATTATTGTAGACATTTAGCGGACGCCTTTATCCAATCAACATATGTTCACCTGTCAGCAGTGCTTGAATGAGTGTAACCACTTTATTTTGAAAAAAAAAATCTCATTATTTTGCTTCTTCACATTTACATACTTTCAAGCAAGTGAGTAACAAAATTACAGTCAGGTACTGAAAATTTAGAGCTACAGAAAAATCTCAGTAGCAACATTCTCATGCACAAACACACAGTTATGTGAGAGCAATGTGCCTGACAGTTGTGGCATACGAATTGAGAGTATTTGTCATGCATACTCATCATGGATACATTTCGGGCACCCCAAAGCTCTCCAAAAAGGCCACCTTTTGAATGAAATATTGGACAAATAAGTAAAAAAGAGGATTACAAAATCTAATTCATGTGGCAATGTATAGCATGTGAGGTGCCAGAAGGTAACCTCCCTTTTAGATCTTGCTCAAGAAATTAGTGTATGACTGGCCATAAAGATTTACACAATATTCATTTTTGGAGAGGTTTGGGGACCCTTGGACCTTTGTAAAAACTCATGCAGAATTTGATCCCTTTATTCAATCAGTTTCAAATTTTATCCAGTGTAGTAGACATGCTGGGGAAGCGCTGGAAAAAATCTGGCTCTCTTCATGTGCTACAAGGTGAAAAAATGACGATAGAATATAAACAAACGAAAAGCGTTTCTTGTTTTTTCTGGGGTTTTTTCTGGATATTTCCTTCCAATGTGGTACTGAGTAAGACTTGTATCAAATCTGAGGTTTTAGTACTAATGGCCAGGTGGTTACCTTGAATTCAAGCTCTGAACCATGCCTGTGCTGTCTATACTTTGGAAGATAATGTGATTTATTTAAGGCCATAGCAATCCAGGCGGAAATTGCCTGTGGGAGGCTGGGGGTTTAAGAGGTTAAAAACATATAGGAACAGTGAAGGCGATTGCCCAGCCTGACCTATTTGTGTTCATGATTTATTTTTGTTTAAATATTTTATTTTGCTCTGTGAGCAGAGTTTCCTTCTGCCTGGTGTTGATGGCTGAAGTGTAAGGCTGGCTCCAGGGATCAGCTTATTTTGCCTCCCCAGCGCATCAGCACACTGCGATGCTGGCTCTGGGGATCAACCACAGTGCGGTCTCCCCAGCACATCAGAATGACAGCCATCTGGATTGAGTTAAATAGGGTACATCTCTGGGGTCTTCAAGTGGGCACCTTCCGTTCTCTGTGTTTCATCGACTAGCCCACGAAACCTCAAGAGGGCTCAACCGTGATTCTGGCGTCCTAATATCACCCCCTTCTGTCCCCCACTCAACGTACCTGTACATCAGCACTGCTTTCTTTCTATTGTGCTTAAGATCCCCAGCCAGAAACTTTCCTTCTCACCCACAGCCAGTTGCTGCTCTTTTCTGCTGCTTCAGATAAGTTCTTCACTGTGCGACGCAACTCTTGGTCACTGAACCTGACATCTTTAAGATACTGGGTTGTAGAGTGTGCTACAAATCCTCAACAGCCCACCTCCACTGGGTAAACCTGTACTCTCCATTCTGCCTGTTCTGCTTCAGCAGCTAGTTGAGCACACTGAAGTTTTTTTTCCTCTCATACGCCTCATTCACAACATCCTCCCATGGCACTGTTAACTACCAGATGAACAAGGCATGCTGATCCAGAACACAAGACAATGTCTGGTTGAAGGTTAGTTTGGTGGCAATCTCAGGTGGAAAAATAAGCCGTTAACCAACATCTGCCAGCATTTTCCAGCCTCTAGCAGCTTCTAGTTGACCTAGGCGAGGCTTGGTTTTAACACCTTTTCTTGGTGATTGCTCTCCTGAATGGAGGAATATTGTCTTTTGTGTATAATGCTTTGATGGAACTGGTGTCAACTTATTGGTGAGGTTACACTTGTCTTCCAGTGCTAGGCCAAACATCGCAGTACCTCTACATGGCTCCAGGTAGAATGAATGGTTCATTAATAAGAAATAAACAGTATTTTCAATGTTGGACAGCCACTGAGGTGACAGGCTCAGGACTGTACAAACAAGTTAAAGCATCAAAACACGAAGCACGGTGGAGTAAAAGGTGGGCAATGAGAAGCTGAAAGAGGCATGGCGAGCCCCCCAAACAACACGCCCCAAACAAATTCACATAGACAGCCCTGCAATAAACAAAAGCCTGGCAACGCATGGGGAAGTGCAGACTGCAGGAAAAATAAAATTACAAGTGCTGTCTGTGTGTGTACTTTGAACTGGCGGCGCAGTTGTAGAATATAACTGGAATTGCGACGGCAAAGCCTGTGTTTGTTTACCTGAGATTTATATAGGAATGAGCAATTATTCAGTAGTCTTAGAGAGCGAGCAATCATTCAATAATACATCCCCTGAATATCAGCCTAAGCGTCCAATAATAATTCTACTTATTAGTTCTTTTGGATTCTTTATTCTGATGGTCATTTATTTTACCTCTGTAATGCTAGCACGCTTTTTTCTGGTACAAAAGTTCCATTTAGCTCTAGGTATCAGTGGCACATTGCTGTGTACTTGGCCTTTATGTCTTGCCTTAAGCAGATTACGCTGTGGGTTGAAAAAGTCAGGTTGTCAACGATACTGATGTTACAATCAAAGACATGACAGGGCTCACTTAAAAACACAGCTTGGGCAGTGTTGAGCACTCGTCAGTCAGAAGGAGAATGATGGAGCTAGTATGCTTTAGAACAAGCTGAGTGTAATGGTAATAAAATTAATGTGTCTCATGTCAGGAGGATGTGAACTAGCATAAGCATTTTCCTTTCATCTCTTTGACAATCTGTAAATGTACAGGGATATGTTTTCAAATCATTCACCCATGCCATGTGCTATTTTTTTGTAAAAGGTCAAACAAATGACTGAAGTTGCAGAACTTGTACAAAACAGCTAAGGCGCTTGTCAGGACTCTTTAATTAATCTCCTGGTTTATTTATTGAAGCTTTGTAACATACATTTTTTCTTAGTAGAAAAAAGTATAGTGTTTGTCTTCTGCTAGACTGTAGGTGATTGCTGCAGTTGGTTGTATTTTTGTCTCCAGAGTGATCAAAAAGTTAACAAAATGCACCTCCATGGAGCACAGAGAGAGGATATCATCCTTGTTTAATGTGAAATCAAGGTCTGTCTCTTGAATGTCATAATATGAATTACGGAGTATCACTTGGATTTTATAAACTAAAAGGTTTAGTTTTGTAATATTATTTAATATTATCATTGTACTGTTGTGTTACTGCTGTGCAACTCCCTTGTCTATCATTTGTTGAGGAAGGAAGTGGAGATTGCAGCTGATTTTCAGACAAACCATCAAACGTTGTAGGCACTATATTAACACTGACGATTACCTTTAGGACAGTAATGATCTTACACATGGCGGCGGTACAGCAGATCAGCAGGTTGTCCTGAATTTCATTAGATAAAAAGAAAATCCTTTTAAACCATAATTTAGTTTTTTTATTGATTTTACTTGTTCTTTTAAACAATTTATACATTTTGTTTACAGTTCCACACACTATGAAGCTAGAGACTAACTAGGTGTAAGTGACAAAGCACCCCAAGGATCTACAATACATGATGCAAGCACTTAATATATTGCTGAGTATGCATATGGTAATGATGGATTTTCTTTTCTAGATTGCTGAAAAGCTGAGGCAGGCCCTCGGCAGGTTCACCACCATGTAGAGAAGACCACCGAACAGAAGAAATCCTTTCTTTGAATAAGTGCACAGTGAATCCTATCAGCTGTAATGTACTTTGTCTTGATCATTGCCACATTTTATAAGAGTAAAACCCAAAGAAGTTATTGAGTTATTTGCTTAGGTGTTGCATGCATATGGGTTTGTATTCAATGGGAGAAGCCTATATACTATAATGTTGATACTATAAAGTCTCCAGTGATTTTTGTCAACAGACACATTGTAAATCAGCTTAATTATACACAATGTATATACATGCTAATTTTGTTTTTCAAGCCTATACTATTATTTTAACATGGGAAAACAAGCCAACTATTTAACATTTTAAAGTAAAGGGAGGCCTGGACCAGCATAAAGTATATGATATGCCTTTTCATAAAATTATCTTGGATTGATTTTTTTTTTTTTTAATTTTTTTTTTTTTTTATTGTTTCTGTAGTTTATTCCAGTATATGTGTAGTATTCACATCTTATTGCCACAATTACAACACTCAACCACCATGAGATACTTAATTTGCACTATGTAAAAACACTAGAGATTAATAAAAAAAAATTTTTTTAATAAAATGGAAGTGATGGCTGCATAATAATCATGTGGTTTTTTTTTTTTTTTGTTTTTTTTTTTGTTTGTTTTTTAGGCACTGTTTTGTTGTCACAGTTGGTTTTGTTTTCCAAATAGAGTAATTGAAAAGGTGTCTTCCAAAACCAGCCATCTTCATGACAAATTAATATGCCTATAAGTCCTTCATTTTTTACCTGCTCAATTCATTAAATGCCAGAGGGACAGCAAATGATTTGCAGTTTGCTATTCATACTTGTGGTTTGCTTTCAGCAAGCAATACCTGCACTGGATATTTTTAGAGCATTTTAGAGCACCATGGAATCCACCTCTTATTTTTAGGAGTAATCCCTGTATAACCACATATACTGTCGGTGGTTGATGCAAGCCAAAGTGATTCCCCAGTGCTCTACAATGTCATAAAAATCCAGCTGTGACATCCTGGCAGGGTACATGTGTGCTGGGAAATGAGGTATTTAATATTAACCCTTTATGACCGATGGTTGCCCATCATTTGGTGCTCCTACTTGTCAAGTTTCATTGTAATGACCATATACTTTGTCAATGACTTTTTAAACTAATTTATATGAAAATAGATTGTGCAAGTCTAAAAGCATGGCTTGCAAATAGATTTCTTTAATCTAGTGGGTACCAGATATTTGCTAAAACTAGTTTTTTCTTTCAACACTGTACCTTTGAAATCTATATAATGAATGGATGTGCATGGCAGAGAAAATGTATGAAAGCATTTTGTTAGCTACTTATTTTAATCATTATTTGTATTGTATCACCTTCACCCATAAAATTCAATCATGAATATGTTTCTTTGGGGTCGGTTCATTTTGCAAGGTACACATTTGTACCCAAGTGATACAGCGGATAAATATGACTGATGACAGTTGGGTAAATTAGGTTTTACTGTCAAAATTGAATAGCAGCTTTGTGTCAGCATCCATTTAGTGGATATTTTATAATATGAAGTAGGCCACACAAGAAGTAACAAGTGTATTTAAAAAAATATCTATATCACTTCAATTTCTGAACAAAAGTGATCACTTATTTGCATTTGCTTAGTATTGGGCGTTGTTCTTACAAAAAAAAAGACCCTAAATGTGTACCAAAGATTAATCGACAACCAAAATTTGTGAAAAGATTTGTCTGATTTAATTTAAGATGGCATTCTCTTTAATTTGTACATCAGAAATGTTATTTGGTTAAAGTGCAAAATATTGCCATGCATTTTTTTCAAGCTCTTTACCTTGCCACAGGTGTGAAACCACAAGTTACTCATTCATATAAAAAAATAAAAGAAGCTGATGCAATGTTTTAAGCATTATTTTGTTTATATTATTACTTCTGTACATTATAGAGATATACATATCTGGCTGTGTTTGCAGGTTATGCTGGGAAGATATTTTGTATTGATTGGCAAACATTACATTGTACGGTTTATAATGTATATTTGCATGTTTTATTCTATAGAAGAGGCAATTGAAAGGACACATTTATATTACGTGACTAGGATGCCTAAACAAAGGGGGAATAATGATAGAAACACAAATGGTAAGTATAGTCTTTACATGTGTCCTAATGTGTAGTGCAAAGTGATTTGATAAATCTGTAGTCATTTATTTCCAATAATGTGTATTATTAATTATTATTTATCATTTCTTCCAACCCAATCAACCTCTTAGTAAAGATACATGGTATTGTTTTACAATCCCAATTTTCAAATCTTGTTATTCTTTCCTTTTGTAGATTCGACTGAAGTGTCCTGTTTGATTGTTGAGTGTCATTCAATGTCAAGTCTACAAATCATTGATTGTTCCGAACACGTTTTTTTATTATTTTGTTTTTTTTATATTTTTAAGTGAAGCATTTTCTTTACATGAAGTTTAAATGTGACATACAGCAAGTACACTTTTTGCTTCACACTGTGTGGTAGTTGACTGCGACTGGAGTTATGTGTCCCGAACCAAAGTCTTGTTTTCTAATTTACCATATTATATTTTCAAATGTCAAATCCTGTTCTACAGTAACATCTGAACTGTTCAAACATCATCATTTATGTGGACAGGACTATTAAGCTAAATACAACAATCTGATATTTTTTAATATTTTGTCATTTTGCATTGTCTTGAGTTTTGGTAGGCATAGTACTAAACAGGCTTAAGTTGTCAACAGTAAGATATTAAACTATATACAGCATACTGGCTGTTAAAAAAACAAAATGGTCACTTGACCAGTTCACAGATGTATAAATGTTGTAGATAGCAATGATTTAATTATTGGCACTTTGCTCCAGGGAGCACTTATAACAGCTAGAGAACATTCAAATAGGAGGTCAAATGTCTAAGAGATACAAATGGCAAAATCATAGATGAAGAAAAAAAAAAAGCAAATATATTAAATTATTACTTTTCACAAGTCTTTACAAAGGAGGATATGGACAACATGCCCCATATGTCAACCTGTTTCTATCCAGTTTTAAATAACTTTAGCATAACCGAGGCAGAAGTGTTAAAGGGACTGGGAGCTCATAAAATAAACAAATCCCCTGGGCCGGATGAGATCCTCCCAATAGTACTCAAAGAAATGAAAGTTATTTACAAACCTCTAACCAAGATCATGCAACAGTCTCTTGACACAGGGGTGGTACCGACAGACTGAAAAATTGCAAAAGTAATACGGATCCACAAAATGGGAAACAAAACCAAACCAGGTAACTACAGACCAATAAGCCTGACTTCTGTTATATGTAAACTATAATAAGATCCAAAATGGAAAATTACCTATATGGTAACAGTGTCCTGGGAGACAGTCAATATGGTTTTAGGAAAGGGAGACCGTGTCTAACTAACCTGCTTGATTTATTTGAGGATGCAACATCGACAATGGATCACTGCAAAGCATGTGACATGATTTATTTAGATTTTCAGAAAGCTTTTGACAAAGTCTCGCATAAAAGATTAATTCTCAAACTGAACACAGTAGGGATTCAAAGAAATGCATGTACATGGATTGGAGTGGATAACATGTAGAAAACAGAAAGTACTGATTAGAGGAGTGTGACCAGGATGACTGTAGTGGTGACATCAGACCCGGAAGAACACAGAAACCAAAACACGTAATGGCAGATGAAAACTGAGCCGTGGCGCTCAGTGTATTAATTAAATGATAAACAGAAAATGAAAGATGTAAACAAAACCAACACAAACAAAAAGACGCATTGGCCAAACAAATAAACTGCACCAAAACAAGTATCGTGCTGGTTTTTAGCCAGCACGTATAGTAAGAGTATAGGTTCCTTTACTCCACAAACTCGCGTCTCTCCTCTGACAGCTAGCTATTAATTAATTACCTTATTACCCCTCGGCCACAATCTGCACAAGATTAAATAAGGATGCATGACTGTCAGCTAGTTAAATAATCAGTAGCTGATCAGTCACGCATCCTCACAAGGTATTACAAAATAAAAATATTAACCTGGCAGGCGGCGTCTCGCTCGTTCGGCCAAACAATACATAATAATAACAAATAATAATATCGGACGGCTTTCGTTGTCGCATTTACACAAATCATACTACAAAGCAATAATAAACAAAGGGGCGGGACACTCCGCCACAAGGAGATCAGTATTAGGTCCTCTGCAATTCCTAATCTACATAACTGACTTAGATTGTGGTATAGTAAGCAAATGTGTTAAATTTGCAGATGACACAAGAATAGGAGGAGTGACAAACACTGTTGTAGCAGCAAAGGTAATTCAAAATGATCTAGACAACATTCAGAACTGGGCAGACACATGACATTTAATAGAAGTGTAAGGTATTGCACGCAGGAAATGTGCATTATAAATATCACATGTTATACAAATTAACATGTATTCATACTAAAGTAATACAAAAATGATTACAAAAGATGTAGAAATGAGTAGTTTTTCGAGATTTACGATTATACTGTAAATACAGTATAATCGTAAATCTCGAAAAACTACTCACTTCTAAGTCTTTTGTAGTCATTTTTGTATTACTTTAGTATAAATACATGTTAATTTGGATTCATATGGGGTTTTTTTCTGACTTTATGTGAACGAAAAGACACACATTTGCCCATTATCCCATTGGAAATAGTGATATTTTGAAATATCACTGTCCTGGTCACAAAAGCAAAGTTTGTGGGGAATAATAGCCATTTTCTATACTTTTGAGGCATAAGCAATTAGGAAATAACACTTACTACCCAGGAACAAAAAATTGTGTTACATAGTGTTAGTGTAGTATTGTGGGATACATGATACTCTTTAGCACATCATTTGTATATTATTTATGTACATTAGCATTAAGTGCAGCTTAGTTCATTTCGCTGCTGGAGCTCCTTATAAAACCAAGGAGCGGCAGAGGAAGGCATGTTACAGTCAAAAGAGCATTGAGTCAAACTTAATTGTTTCAGGCAGTGCTCTACTCATGTACTTAATTGGGACTTAGTCAAAAATTTGTGCTTGAATTGAGTTCAGTACGCCTCTAGAGCATTCATTTGAAACTGGCCTAAATCGCCTTGTGAATAAAAGCCTGCAATTTATAAATATATTGTATAGATTATATAAGGATTTAAGCAGTTCTAAGTGTGATATTTAAGGACAAAAATCTATGATGAAGGTGAAGCCATATTTGCAAAATCTCCATTTTAAACAAGAGAAAAATGTGTTTAAAAGGACCCCACAGATGTTCTTAAATTCAAAGAAACTTCCAACTATGAGAGCAACCCAACTTATTGTTCTGAGAACAAACTGGTCTGAGTAGACAATTTGTCTCTCTTTTGATGGTGCTTTAAACATTGGGTGTCTATCAAGATTCCTGAAACTTGCTATTCTGTTGCCATTCAAACAAGGAATAACAGTGACCATTGAGTAGGATGATGTGGTGTGCGTTTGTACTGTGGCTCTCAAAAGTATTCACCTCCTTTGGACTTTTCCACATTTTATTGTGTTACAACATGGAATCAAAATTGATTTAATTAGGAGTTTTTGCCACTGATAAACACAAAAAAAGTCCATAATGTCAAAGTGAAAAATAAAATCTACAAATTGTTCTAACTTACAAATACAAAACAGAAAATAATTGATTGCATAAGTATTCACCCCCTTGAGTCAATATTTGGTAGAGGCACCTACAGCAATTACAGTCATGAGTCTATTTGAAAAAGTCTCTATCAGCTTTGCACATCCGGACACTGCAATTTTTGCCCATTCTTCTCAAAATTGCTCAAGCTCTGTCAAGTTGGATGGGCACCTTTGGTGAACTGCAATTTTCAACTCTTTCCACGTATTCTCATTTGGATTGAGGTCTGGGCTTTGACTGGGCCACTCCAGTGTGGCTTTGATTGTATGTTTGGGGTCATTGCCTGCTGGAAGATGAATCTTCTCCCAAGTCCCAGGTCTCTTGTAGACTTCAGCAGGTTTTCCTCCAGGATTTCTCTGTACTTTGCTGCATCCATTTTGCCCTCTATCTTCACAAGCTTTCCAGACCCTGACACAAAGAAGCATCCCCATAGCATGATGCTACCACCACCATGCTTCACGGTAGGGATGGTGTTCTCAGGATGATGTGCGTGTTAGGCTTGCGCCAAACATAGCGCTTAGCGTTGAGACCAAAAAGCTCTATTTTAGTCTCATCCGACCATAGAATCTTCTTCCACTTGGTCTCAGAGTCTCCCACATACCTTCTGACAAACTCTAGCTGAGATTTGATGTGAAATTTTTTTCACCAATGGCTTTCTTTTTGCCACTCTCCCATAAAAGCCAGTTTTGTGAAGCACCCGGGCTATTGTTGCCATATGCAGTGTCTCCCAGGTCAGCTGTGGAAGCCTGTTGCCGTAGGCCTCTTGCTGGCCTCCCTGACTAGTGCCCTTCTTACTTCTCGGATACTCAGTTTTTGAGGACGGTCTATTCTAGACAGATTCACAGTTGTGTCATATTCTCTCCATTTCTTAATAATGGACTTTACTGGGGATATTCAATGCCTTGGAAATGTTCTTATATCCTATACCTGATTGATGCTTTTGAAGAACTTGATTCTGGATTTGCTTTGATTGTTCTTGTGGCGGAGTGTCCCGCCCCTATATACATGTATGCACTGTATTATTATTATTATTATTATTATTATTAATATATATTGTGTTTTGGGCGGACGGATGAAAGCCGTCCATCATTGTTTGCTGTTTAGGACTGGCAGAAAGCCGGTCTAAAGTGTGGATGGGGTTGAATCCCCATCCCTGTAAAGCTTGTGGGAATGTGGCTGGAGCCTTAGTAAGGTAATGGTTAGTTAAGGCTCCAGCAACGATATAAAAAACCCACTCCAAGCTCATTAGGGGGTTGTTTGTTCGTGAGTGGAGAACCGGTGAGAGAGAAAGAGACATCTGAATAACAATTCCTATTTCGTGTTGGAAGCTCAAGCACGGTACTCGTTTTCTGTTCATCCACGTCTGTTTTGTCTGTTTGTTTGGACAACGTGCCCTTTATTTTCAGTATGTGTGTTTTGTTTAACTCTTTTTGTTTGTATTATTATTTAATAAATAAACTGACCACCATAGTGTCTCAGTTTTCATCCGCCATTAAGTGTTTTGGTTTCTGTGTTCCTGTGGGTCTGATGTCACCACTACAGTCATCCTGGTCACAGTTCCTTTGTCTTCATGATGTAGTTTTTGTTAGGAAATGTAATAACCAACTGTGGGACCTTCCAGAGACCAGGTGTATTTAACCTGAAATCACGTGAAACACCTTAATTGCACACAGGTGGACTCCATTCAACTTATTATGTTACTTCTAAAGACAATTGGTTGCACCAGAGCTTATTTAGGTGTGTCATAGCAAAGAGGGTGAATACTTATGCAGTCAATTATTTTCTTTTTTATATCTGTAATTAATTTAGAACAATTTGTAGATTTTATTTTTCACTTTGACATTATGGATTTTTTGTGTGTTGATCAGTGGCAAAAACTCCTAATTAAATCCATTTTGATTCCATGTTGTAACAATAAAATGTGGAAAAGTCCAAGGGGGGTGAATACTTTTAAGAGCCACTGTATGTGTATAATTTTCATACTCTGTGCAACTTCAGAACCCCGTGTTCCGGGGGCTTTTTGGTGATAAAAAGAAGCTTCTGGGCCGGAACAGGTTAATGATATCGCATTATTAATCGGTTCTGATTGGTAATATATTCTCCTTGTGTGTGTAACTTTCTATGCTGCTTTTTAAAGCAAATTAATTAAAGTATCGTTCCAGCTTTTACCACATCCCCAATCCTTGTATTTTCCATGTGTTAAACATCTGTTCAGTAAGAGTAAGCACAGACATTACCTCATCTTATTGGTTTAACCTCAAAGCCAGGCAAGTTTCACAGCATTTTCACAGAAGGGTAAATTGTGCCAACAAAATATAATCATAGTAGAAATGTATGCTATTCTGTTATTATTCATCTTTTGAAGCTGAGTAAATCTGTATGTAAATCATAGGAATGTCAAGGCAGGCATTAAAAAAAAAAAAAAAAAAAAAACTAAATTGTGTTTCAGTTTATGATATGGCATGTGTACAAACTGCAAGCAGCATGTATGATGGAAAAAGAACAAAGAGCGCCATTTGGTTTAAACTGTTAATATAACAAATCTTCATATTATTGAAAAGGTGCTATTTGGAGTCAAGGGTTTCTTAAATTACATAGGTGAAATCTGTATCCATTGTTTTCATACAGATTTAAATGAGGCCATCAGTCAAATCGCCAAAAACCAAGGCACTCTTACAAACTTATAGGTAAAAACCCTTTACTAATGGGGAGTATCCAAAATCAGATTGTTAAAAACAGCAAGCAGCAGCCAGCAAGTTCTAAAAAAATAAATAAAAAGACTACCGATGCATAGCTGCAAAACTAGCCTTAATCACCTATATCATTTATTTTGTACTAAACATGTACGATGTGTTTAGAAAACAATGAAGGACTGCAACACTATAAACTGAAAATCAAATCTAATCTGGGTTGTTTGTGTGACTCGTCTGCAAACAAACAGGAATACTGTTTATGGAAAGACGCAAATAAAGAAACTAATTGTGTGTGCTTGAAACATCTGATGAACCATTTCATATTCAATAAACGCTCAATCAATTGTTCATTAAAGTTTGAACAATCACAATGCTTATATGAAAGTAATATTCAGTATATTCATTTACATTTCCTAAACAATAAATTGTCGAAATCTACAGCTTTACAACCTTTGACAAATATTTTTTATTCAAATTTAAATTTAAAAATATCACAGTAGAAAAAAAATGTGACCAGTTACATTTATTCAAGTTTATCGTTGCATGTACATTTGTTTTACACCATTGTTGAGACCACTTGTACAGTAACATGTCTGTCTTCTAAAAAATATATAATACAGATAAAGTGTAACCCAAAAAACAGTTTTCTGAGTGAAAACGGGGTGTGACACAGGCCCGGTTTTTGGGATGGAACCGCATCAGTCTCGTGTTTTGATTGGTTATGTTTGTCACATGAATATGTTGTCATACAAGTGGAGGCATACTTGCAGGCATTTTTAACATAGCAATCATAGAGAGAAAGAGAGCAAGAGATCTGCTTTTCACAACCTTTCAATTAAATATAATGTGATATTTTGTTATCCTAATATAACAAACTGGGTTATCACTATATCTGAATTGTCATGTTATGCACAAATGTAAGAATTTTTTTCTGTTGTGGTGTACTTTTTTCTTTCAAATAGCACATATCTACACTCGTTTACATGATGTATTTTAAAATCAAATATATACAGTACTGTGCAAAAGTTTTAGGCAGGTGTGAAAAAATGCTGTATAGTAAGAATGCTTTCAAAAATAGACATGATAATAGATTATATTTATCAATTAACAAAATGCAAAGTGAGTGAACAGAAGAAAAATCTACATCAAATCAATATTTGATGTGTCCACCTTTTGCCTTCAAAACAGCATCAATTCTTTTAGGTACACTTGCACATAATTTTTGAAGGAACTCGGCAGGTAGGTTGGTCCAAACATCTTGGAGAACTAACCACAGTTCTTCTGTGGATTTAGGCAGCCTCAGTTGCTTCTCTCTCTTCATTTAATCCCAGACAAACTCAGTGATGTTGAGATCAGGGCTCTGTGGGGGCCATACCATCACTTCCAGGACTCCTTGTTCTTCTTTACGCTGAAGATAGTTCTTAACGACTTTCACTGTATGTTTGGGGTCGTTGTCATGCTGCAGAATAAATTTGGGTCCAATCAGATGCCTCCCTGATGGTATTGCATGATGGATAAGTATCTGCCTGTACTTCTCAGCATTGAGGAGACCATTAATTCTGACCAAATCCCCAACTCCATTTGCAGAAATGCAGCCCCAAACTTGCAAGGAACCTCTACCATGCTTCACTGTTGCCTGCAGACACTCATTTGTGTACCTCTCTCCAGCCCTTCGGCGAACAAACTGCCTTCTGCTCCAGCCAAATATTTCAAATTTTGACATCAATCCAGAGCACTTGCTGCCATTTTTCTGCAGTTCCTGTGTTTTCATGCATAGTTGAGTCGCTTGGCCTTGTTTCCACGTCGGGGGTATGGCTTTTTGGCCGCAAGTCTTCCATGAAGGCCACTTCTGACCAGACTTCTCCAGACAGTAGATGGGTGTACCAGGATCCCACTGTTTTCTGCCAATTCTGAGGTGATGGCATTGCTGGACATCTTCCGATTGCGAAGGAAAGTAAGCATGATGTGTCTCATCTGCTGCAGTCAGTTTCCTTGGCTGACCACTGCGTCTACGGTCCTCAACGTTGCCAGTTTCTTTCTGCTTCTACAAATGAGCTTGGACAGCATATCTGGAAACCCCTGTCTGCCTTGACATTTCTACCTGGGAGAGACCTTGCTGATGCAGTATAACTACCTTGTGTCTTGTTGCTGTGCTCAGTCTTGCCATGGTGTATGACTTTTGACAGTAAACTGTCTTCAGCAACCTCCCCTTGTTAGCTGAGTTTGGCTGTTCCTCACCCAGTTTTATTCCTCCTACACAGCTGTTTCTGTTTCAGTTAATGATTGTGTTTCAACCTACATATTGACTTGATGATCATTAGCACCTGTTTGGTATAATTGTTTAATCATACACCTGACTGTATGCCTAAAAATCCCTGACTTTGTGCAAGTATACCTAGAAGAACTGATGCTGTTTTGAAGGCAAAAGGTGGTCACACCAAATATGGATTTGATTTAGATTTTTCTTCTGTTCACTCATTTTGCATTTAGTTAATTGATAAATATAAGCTATTAACATGTCTATTTTTGAAAGCATTCTTACTTTACAGCATTTTTTCACACCTGCCTAAAACTTTTGCACAGTACTGTACACTTGCAGTTTTGTTACAGGACACATTAGTTTATCTCTAATGTAATCACAGTTTTAAATATAGACTGCCCCTGTTTTCATTTATGTCCCAAATTCTGGGCCGATTTGGTTTGCAGATAACGGGCTCTATACATCAAAGTGTGGGTGTTTAGAACTTTTGAAGAAATCTTTTCTGACAATACCTTGTTTACACCTTTTCTTGAAATCATGAGCTATTCATCAAACTTGCAGTTCGAAAATTGTAAAGCCTTTTCTGTCGGATTTCCATGCATAAATTAAAATAGGGGTTACCTACGGACAGCCTACGAGACAGGACAATCCGAAGAAAAAGGAAGCAAAGATGATTCAGGAATTGTGGATTAAGGCGAAAAAGACACACTAAACCAATAGTGAAGCATGAACCCATTGCAAGAGACATCAATACTGGTAAAGTTTGCTGCAACAATTTACAGGGTTAAATTATGATGCTGATGGTCACTGAATCGCAAATATTACAGATTCACTATTTTACTATATCCTGGGTGTGTCTTTGAAGACTGTTTAAATGTTTAACTTGAGTCAGGGTATATGTTATTATTGCCCGTTTCCTGTTAAATTGTTGCGATTTTTCAGGAGAAAAGAAAACTCATCAGAATAGCTGACATTTGTTTTCCCATATGAAACTCTTGTGTATGTGTCTATAGAGTAGTTGTCTTAAGTATTCATATACTATTTTCCAAAAGTCATTTACCATTGTATGAAGTGTAAGTTGTTCTCTGTTAAACTATACTTACACGACAATAACATGTCTTTTATAAGTGCGTTGAACACTACTGTTCTACCATTGTTGCAAATAGAGGGTGTGCATGCTTCTAACTACAACTCTATACATATGTAAGGAAATAATTTTACCTATCCAGTGAAACACCATCAGGAGGTCTGTCTCCCTCAAAAAGTCTATAGATGCTGGACTGGCTCAGAATATAAGAATTGTGGCACGATCCTGGGAAACTGGCACAAACACTGATGATACTGCAAATGGCATCACAAACTACCTGCATGTTAAATGATGAGACACCCTTGCAATTGATATAAACTGCAGCGCTCTCAGTCGGTTTATGTAATGGCACATGTGTGCAGTCTATTGCCTCCAATACTGAAGGGAATGATCCAATCG
Source organism: Polyodon spathula (assembly GCF_017654505.1). NCBI lineage: Eukaryota > Metazoa > Chordata > Actinopteri > Acipenseriformes > Polyodontidae > Polyodon > Polyodon spathula. Next base: position 48,124,160 of record NC_054538.1, on the reverse strand, counting down.
TAAAAAAAGATTTCTTGTTTTGTAGCTGCCATTGCTGTGTTCTTGGGAAAGAAATGTAATTGCCTCACCAAAGCTTCTGTCACTTGATGAAGCATGCATGACATTGTTGGCTGGCTCACTCCATACAGATCCACTCCAGGTCTCAGCAACGATCAAGTAGAGCAAGATCCCAGTGCCATTTGGACTTTAATGTGCACTAGTATGGCACGAGATCTAGTGGACCATGAGCAGATGAAGGCTGTTTATGATTTTATTTTGTAATTATTGTCAAAATAAAGTGAGAAAAGGGCACTGGGAGTCGAAAGTGAAAATAAATGATTATAGTAGTTTTTCTTTTACCCTACCCTTCCCAGTATTTTCCCCGCCCCCTCATTTGCACAAAACCTGCACCCCCCCCACACACATCAACACACAACCCCTGCACGCGTACACCAACCATGCAACCACTGCACACTCACACCACCATGCAACCCCTGCACACTCAAACAACCATGCAGCCCCTGCACGCACACACCACAATGCCACCCCTGCATGTACACATCACCATGCAACCCCTGCACACACATACCACCATGCAACCCCTGCATGCACACATCACCATGCAGCCCTTGCACACTACACACCACTAAGCAACCACTGCATGCACACACCTAGCTATACATTCCTTCAACAAAACTGATCGCTTTACACTCGCTGTAAAGAAGATGTAGTCACTACACTACACACTGCTTGTTTCATAAAATACATTCTGCCTTGAGAAGCACATAACAAATGCAAGAAACAATAGGGAGATAGTGATAAAGTGCCCGCCCCTGTGTACATTATCTGTTATGTTGCGTGCGGTTTGTTAAATGTTGGTGTATAGTCATTGGTACACGGGATATAAACAGGTCTAACACGAGCGTTTAAAATGTATATTTGTATTTAGGCACGGGATTGTACATCACTTCACGTACATTTAAAGTAGTTAATATGTGAGCACGAGGTTGCACATAATTAGTTCACGTGCTGGGATTCAAGTGAATAATTCATTAGTAATTTAATCCCAGCACAACAGTATATATAGATGCACGTTTTCACATCCTCTCGGTTGGGTGTTCGGTGAGTGGAGAACGGGAGAGAGAGAGAGTAGGAGAATTTAATAACAATTGCTATTGCATGCTAGTGGGACAGCACAATACTTGTTTATTTAAAAACTCACCGTGTTTTGTCTGTGTAGTTCATTTTGTTTGTCTATTTATTTTGGCGTAGAGTGCCGTGTCCTGTTTCTGTTTGTTTGTTCAACTGTTTTATTTTACAATAAACCGGCGCAAGCAAGCGCCATCATCATTTCATTTCATCCGTCCTGTTTTGTGTATTTCATTCCTTTTCCTGGTTCTGACGCCGCCCACTTCGGCCGTCTCTGTGACAGAGATTCATTAGGTGTTTTAATTAAAAGGGCGCAATATAAATCTGGTGATATGGAGCAATGAATCTGCTAGCAGGGGTCTGCGCATGGAGGGCTGGTGTCCCTCCTGGTTTTTGTTCCAACTGTACCTTAAATTACGTAAGTAACAAATGCATGTGCTCGGCTGAAAATTGCTACAGAGCACCTGTAGTACATGTCGCTAATGAATCGAGAAGCACCTGTCCTAAGGTGGCACAAATCACACTATTGCCTTATGCTTAATGCCGTCAATTGTAGTGCGTATTTCTGGAACAGGAGCACCTAGAACCACCATTCAAATGGTTCTAGACTCAGGGGACCATCCTGAATGTAAAATGCCATGTTTTTGTAGCAATTCTTTGCAATATTTTCAGGGTGTTCATCCTCATTCATGTCTATGGCAGGGTTGAAAAACACATTTTCATGCAAATCTCTCGAACCCAAGCACATAGAACCACCATTGAAAATGATATAGACTCAGGGGAGTGCCCCAAACCATCTCCTAAAACAGCACAGTGGTTCACCCAAAACCTCAAGTTGTGATGAAAAAATTAACTTTACCGAGATGTCCTGGCACCTAGAACCATGAAAATCAAGTTCCTAACCTCCACAGAACCCAAGATATGCCCTGTCAAAAATGTCCAAAAAGAACCCAGGTTGAACTTCTTGGGTCATGTCTGGGACCCCTCTTTCACAGGGAGCCATCCATTTTCAAATGCTACATTTTCAACAAATTTTCACATTTTCAGCATGATGGCATGTCAAGGTTGGATTTCCAATAGCTATTGAGCTCCAGGTTGGCAAAAAAAGGCTAAATTGAGGTCCTGTACAGCTGGGGACATTGCACTTGGAGGGATCGAAAGGGGCCGTGGTGGCATATGAACCCATGGCTGATGATTTTCATTATATGAAGAGAGTTCTACCTAGTTCCTTGCCCCAGGGGTCGTGGAAATATGAGGTACGATAAGAGACCATCCCCTCCCTATGGAAAATTTCTTGTAGAAAATTTTTTTTAGAAACTTTTTGAAATCTTCTTCTTGGGAAGCGGTGGAGCAACTGATGTATTTGTATTGACAATTCAATACAAATAAGTCAAAATGGTGATCTTTTAAAAAATAGGATGTCTGCCATACCTATACTTTCTTTTTACATTTAAAACTGGTTCAGTTTTAAAATGGTTTACTATAAAATGATCATGCCTGTGTTAGTACAACTGAGTTTTTCAAAATCTTCTGGAGAAACATCATCCTGGCTTGTTATCCTTGTGCTTGTGAATTTCAAATTTACAGTGGTCGCATTTGTTGCAAATGTCTGTTTTATACAGTGCTGGTGATTTTTATTTGGGCTTTATTGTCTATTTTGATTGGATCGCCAATAATATTTCCACCAGTGAGAGGGTTGCATACAGTACGCATAAGAACATAAGAAAGTTTACAAACGAGAGGAGGCCATTCGGCCCATCTTGCTCGTTTGGTTGTTAGTAGCTTATTTATCCCAGAATCTCATCAAGCAGCTTCTTGAAGGATCCCAGGGTGTCAGCTTCAACAACATTACTGGGGAGTTGATTCCAGACCCTCACGATTCTCTGTGTAAAAAAGTGCCTCCTATTTTCTGTTCTGAATGCACCTTTGTCTAATCTCCATTTCTGACCCCTGGTCCTTGTTTCTTTTCAGGTCAAAAAAGTCCCTTGGGTCGACATTGTCAATACCTTTTAGAATTTTGAATGTTTGAATTAGGTCGCCGCGTAGTCTTCATTGTTCAACACTGAACAGATTCAATTCTTTTAGCCTGTCTGCATATGACATGCCTTTTAAGCCCGGAATAATTCTGGTCGCTCTTCTTTGCACTCTTTCTAGAGCAGCAATATCTTTTTTATAGTGAGGTGACCAGAACTGCACACAATATTCAAGATGAGGTCTTACTAATGCATTGTACAGTTTTAACATTACTTCCCTTGATTTAAATTCAACACTTTTCACAATGTAGCCGAGCATCTTGTTGGCCTTTTTTATAGCTTTTTGAGTCAACAAAAACTCCTAGGTCTTTTTCATAGATTCCTTCTCCAATTTCAGTATCTCCCATATGATATTTATAATGCACATTTTTATTTCCTGATGCAGTACCTTACATTTCCCTATTAAATGTCATTTGCCATGTGTCTGCCCAGTTCTGAATCTTGTCTAGGTCATTTTGAATGACCTTTGCTGCTGCAACAGTTTTTGCCACTCCTCCTATTTTTGTGTCGTCTGCGAATTTAACAAGTTTGCTTACTATACCAGAATCTAAATCATTAATGTAGATTAGGAATAGCAGAGGACCTAATACTGATCCTTGTGGTACTCCACTGGTTACCACACTCCATTCTGAGGTTTCTCCTCTAATCAGTACTTTCTGTTTTCTACATGTTAACCACTCCCTAATCCATGTACATGTGTTTCCTTGAATCCCTACTGTGTTCAGTTTGAGAATTAATCTTTTATGTGGGACTTTGTCAAAAGCTTTCTGGAAATCTAAATAAACCATGTTATATGCTCTGCAATTATCCATTATCAATGTTGCATCCTCAAAAAAATCAAGCAGATTAGTTAGACATGATCTCCCTTTCCTAAAACCATGTTGACTGTCTCCCAGGACACTGTTACCATATAGGTAATTTTCCATTTTGGATCTTATCATAGTTTCCATAAGTTTGCATATAATAGAAGTCAGGCTTACTGGTCTGTAGTTACCTGGTTCAGTTTTGTTTCCCTTTTTGTGGATCGGTATTACGTTTGCAATTTTCCAGTCTGTCGGTACCACCACTGTGTCAAGAGACTGTTGCATAATCTTGGTTAGCGGTCTGTAAATAACTTCTTTCATTTCTTTGAGTACTACTGGGAGGATCTCATCCGGCCCAGGGGATTTGTTTATTTTAAGAGCTCCTAGTCCCTTTAACACTTCTGCCTCAGTTATGCCAAAGTTATTTAAAACTGGATAGGAACTGGATGACATGTGGGGCAAGTTGTCCATATCCTCCTTTGTAAAACCTTGTGAAAAGTAATCATTTAATATATTTGCTATTTTTTTTTCTTCATCTACGATTTTGCCATTTGTATCTCTTAGACATTTAATCTCCTCTTTGAATGTTCTCTTGCTGTTGTAATATTGGAAAAACATTTTGGAATTGGTTTTAGCCCCCTTAGCAATGTTCATTTCTATTTCTCTCTTGACAGTTCCATGTAGTCTTTCTGTGTACTTTGTTTTTGGTCCCTTTTTAACGCTCTGTAAAGTGCCTTTTTTCGCAGAATTTTTTTTAATTGATCTATTAAAGCATTTTGGCAATTTAGTTTTACATTTAGATTTGTCTACTTTAGCGATGTAATTGTTTTGTGCCTCTAGTACTACATTTTTGATGAACAGCCATCCTTTTTCTGTGGATGTTTTCTCTATTTTACTCCAATCTTTTGGGGTTTTAAAAAGCACTTCAAATGAGACCATGTTGTGGTCTGAGTTTGCTAGTAGTTCTCTGACCTCTGTTTTAGTTACGCTGTCTTTGTTATTCGAAAAGACTAAATCAAGGTATGCCTCCACTCTAGTCAGTGCCTTGACAAAATGTTTTAGGAAGCAGTCATTTGTCATTTCCACCATTTCAATTTCGTCGTGCTCCTCACTGGGTTTTCCCATTTTATATGGGGGAAGTTGAAATCCCCCATTAGTATGGCTTCTCCTTTGCCACACGCATTTCTAATTCATTGTATAACAGATTATTTTGCTCACCGTCTGAATCTGGCGGTCTATCGCATGCTCCTATTATTATGCCCTTTGAATTTTTGTCTGTTATTCTGACCCATATTGATTCAGCTTTATTTTCTTTGTCCAAGTTTAACACCTGGGCTTCATTTCTTATGTATAGCGCTACCCCTCCTCCTCTTCTGTCCTGCCTGTTTCCTATACAATGTATACCCACAAATATTATATTCGTCCCCATCACTCTCAGACAAGTAACGCCACGCACATCATAGATACTTGTTAGTGCAGAAGCTTCAAGTTCTAAAATTTTGTTTGATACGTATAGTGTTTAGATAAATACATTTAATGGTTGTCTTACCTGAGTTGTTGTCCTTGTTTTGATGCGGTCTCCCTTCTGTTTTTTTGTTGATTTCTCCCCCCTTCCTTTCTAGTTTAAATGCTTCTGAACCTGCTCGAGGATCTGTTCTCCAAGTAGACTGGTTCCCTTTTTATTTAAGTGCAGTCCGTCCCGTCTATACAGATAGCCCTCATTGTAGAATGTGGTCCAATGATCAAGATGGGTGAAGTCTTCCCGTGTGTACCACCAATCGGGACCGGGTAGGTGCTGTTTTTTTCAACCTTGCGGTCGGCGGGAAAAACCACGGTCAATGCCGGGGTATACAGCAGATTCAGTTGGCGTGGTCGCCGAGGGCAAGCACAGCCGTGCTAGGAAAGCCCAAGGCTTGAGAGGGGCGCTAGGCTAGGCTGGTTTTTATTTCGTCGCTGTGACCGATTAAAACGGCTTAGAGGACAACACCGTAATTTAATCGTTCACAGCAACCCTCCTTGCTACAGTAACCAGGGAGCTCTCACGCTCATCTGGGTCACCCTCCCCTTCCCCGCCACCGGCACAGAGGCGCAGACACCTCTCAGGGGAGGCGAGATGGTCACCATTGAAGCGGTACCGCTCGAGGGGACACTAGACACCAGAGGCCAGGCAACTTCGTGGGCTTTCCTTCATGGCGCCCGCTTAGATGAGTTATAATGCTGTACATGGACAGTCAGACATTTGTGTGTTTTTACTGCCTTGATGTTACAAACCGAATGAGACCCTCTTTGGGCTTTAGAGTGTTGCAGGCGGTATGCCCTTAGGCGTCACGTGGGCTCTGAGGCTATCGCTGTGGGGCTGTAGTGTCAGTAATCTGGAGCCACGACAGCTTTGGTACAGCTTTCCCATTCAGTAATGGTTGTCGTTTGAATTGAAAGGGAACGTTAGGTTATTACCCTGGTTCCCTGAAAGAGAATGACAACCATTATCCTTTGAGGTCATGTCTCCATCTGACCTGTTTTCAAAAGAAAATGGCGATGTGCTACTGTGAGGACGTCCCTCTTCAAAAGGAGGTGGGAGGGACTTCCCCCTCACAGCAGGGACCTGATAGGGCAGCTTTTTTATATATGCTCAGTGACTGACAGTCTGAGAGGCTCTTCCCATCCGGTAATGGTTGTCATTCTCTTTCAGGGAACCAGGGTAATGGTAATAACCTAACGTTTTAAAACTGAGAGATAGCAAATGCTTATCATAAGTTTACTGGTTCTTCAAATTAAGGGGCATATAAAAGCAATAAATACTGTAACTAATTAGAAGGCCTTCGTTGTTGTTCTCCAAGTTGCTGCAGTCACATTGTAGACTCTATAAAAGCCACAATGCCTAGGCAATTTAGGTGCAACCCTATCGCATGGTCATCACATCATTATTGTACAGTGCACTCAAGCTCGATCGGATTACATCCTATCACAAGCTATTGAATGGGGCTCTATTGTCATGCAATCAGATGCAATCACCTTGGACAAGTATCCAATCATTTGGCAAGGAGTCATCACCTGACAACATCTAAGCTGACAGGAAAGAACTTGAACTTGACAGGAGAGCCTGAGAAGCAATTTCCCACTCTGCTGCTGTACCCATAGTCATACACATGAAACTGTGTTAAACTGGGAAAAGTTTTAAAAGGTGTTTTATTTATTTTTTAATAAATGTACAAGTTTACAAACACCTGGTCAATTTTTTATATTTTAATAAATAATGGAAAGGGAAATAAAACCACAAAGTAATCAATCAAAGTAGCTAACCAAGAAAATGTTAGCAAATTAATCCAATTTAAGTACGAAAGGTGAGTTATTTGTGGGTTTTAATAAAGTGTTTAACGTTTTAAATGTAACACTTAAACCCCCACTAATATTTAATCTTTCGTACTTCAGTAATGTATAAAATAATTATGAAAATATGCCCATCAATTAATGAGACTATTACACCCGATTTCCTAGCATGGGAAGAAAGTCCTGATATTTACCCATAGGAAAAAAAACAATTATTCTGTACAGTAGAGTTAGTGAAAACTACACGTTGTGCTGTTCATGCGGCTGACACATCTGCTGGTCACTAACTTTTATAAAGGTAAGAATGCTTCATTACGTGTATTTTTAATGTCACAATGGTCCTGTGCTGTTGAGGTGGGGGGGAATACCTCTATTATATGATAATGAGTGCTTTTTGTATGATGCCAATTTAATACCAGCCAAAAGCTCCTGTTATACTGTATATATTAACTTAAAATAAATATTTATGCTGACACCTACAGGCATGTCAATGTTTGTAGATGGCCCTGTGCATCTGACTGGTGCCTTTTAATCTTGCATATTTTTGGATAAAGTCCGCTGTCATCTGGTAAAGCATGTTGTTTATCAGCTGACTGTGTAATCAGTGTTGGTCACAATCAGTAAACTGTAATCTACAGTGTTAAGTTTGCTCTTATTACGAGGGATCGGTGGCTGGTTCGAGGAAAAAAAACAAAACAGCAATGACATACAGAGAAGCCGCAGTCATGTTGGATTTTTTTTTACAAGTGTACGTACAGATGTATGTATGTGTGTGAGAGTGTGTGTTGGGGGTGTCAAGTACCACAGACAAGAGAAAGGGGGGCACGGCCCAAAAAGTTTGAGAACCACTGGAATAAAATACCTGATTTGGACTACTCACAGTGATCAAGTGCCTAGAGGGGGTAAAAAATACAAAACAACAAAAACTAACACTTTTTTGTGCCAAAAATGTTAGTATTGTTGACCCACATGATAGGGGACTTGAGCTGTGAATGTATGAGCAGTGTTTTATTAGTGTGAGTCCACTAGGGAGCAGAAGTTTGACAGGTACAGACAAGTTAATAAAAGTAGGCTGCTTTTCCCATGAATAAAGTGACGTTAATCCCCTAAATTTCAATGATGAGTTATCATTAAATAATCAACATTACAAAATGTAGAACATCATATCCAAAATTAGAAACAGAAGCTGTAATACTCAGGTGTAAAGCCTTTTACAGATGGAGTTCTCTAGAAACATGCTGATGCTAATATTATGATTGCACTGCATTTTAACATGTTGGAATGTATTCATCTTATGAATTGCATGTGATTGTTTATTATGAAAGATCTGGGCTTGGTTTGCACTTTTAGGCCTGGAGCAGCTTTGGCTTTCAGTTCAGCTGTACAATGTTCCTTAACGGAAAGCTTGGGATGAGTTTAGGAGAAAGTCCCTCAACTCCTTCATGGGGATAGGCGGGGCCGGAATGTACGAGGCCGGATCATCATGGTGACTTTTTTCAGGGAATAATAATCAGAGTCCTTCCAGCTGTACCACACAATCCCATCAGGACCCAGCAAATTCTTGCCCTTGGCAGAGTATCGGCCACCCTGTCAGATAAGGAAAAAAAATAATATTTGGATATTGCAACAACTGTAGTACATTAATCATTACGTTGTTGCACAGCACAATAATAACGCTTATAAACACATTCCCTGTCTATCTGTTTGTACATTGTGAACTAACCTTCTCCAGACATTTCATAGCTTTGTTGCCTCCTATGTACTATTTGCTCATAGTTACCTATCAAGAATTAAATGTAACCATTACCAAATGGGTATTTACCTGTAAAGACACCGAAACCTGAATAGATATACCTAAGCTTAGTGCCAGCTCCTGTGACGCAGGAGGGCATAAGACGACTGCACACACAGCTACCAGCACCATTTTTTTCTTTCAGAGGACTGAACCTGACAGGAGAGCCATAGACAGATAAGTACCTTTTACTTCTATCTGCATATATTTTTCCTAGTGTGTATTATACTACTGATGGGGACAAAGTTCTGTTGTTGGGTGCCCCTATTAAAAAAATGGGGCATACCTTTGAGATGCTGCAGCGCTCTTTCTGTGTGCCCGAATCCATGAAGGAGCTGGTGTGCTTGCTCCTTTCTGTCTGGTTCCGGCCCGCTACCAACCGGTGTTTTCATCCCAGTTTGGTATCAAGCAGGCTTTGTTGACAGTCCAGTTGCTGTTTTTAGCAGCTGAAGCAGCAACTCTACATTCTTACTGTACATTGCTTTCTATTTGCATAAGGCCTGGGTTTTATCCCTGTGGCCAGACCGCCGCCTGGCGCAGAGACAAGAGACCAGGTGAGCAGCAGCAGCCCTAGGTTTGAAGTGCTGGTACGCACATTTATTTATAAACAAATAAATGGACAGAAACTCTAAAAAACACATTTAACAAAACAAAAGGTTATTCGAAACACTTGCATTCTTTTACAGGGTCGCGGTGAGCCGAAGCTAAACCCGGCAGACACTGGGCTAAGGCTGGATTACACCCTGGACAGGACACCTGTCCATCGCAGGGCACCACACATGCACACACACACTCACACCGAGGACAATTTAGAGTGAGCAATCAACCAGTCTTTGGACTGTGGGAGGAAACCGGAGTACCCGGAGAAAACCCACGCGAACATGGGGAGAACATGCAACCCTGGCGTTGTGAGGCAACAGTGCTAACCACCACGCCACCATGCCACCCATTTATTGAACATGTTTATTTAATAACATTTAAAGGTAAAATTTGTAACACCAGAACATAAACAATGAATTGTTGCAGGCAGGTTACACTTTCTTTTGGTTTGATAAGGTGATTCTAATAAATCAAGAAATTAGCAGTTGTATGTAAATTGACCTTTTTCAATTGTGTATTTTGTAAAGTAAACCTTCCTTTCCCTTCATGTAAAAAAAAAAAAAATTAAAAAGTACTGTATCTTTAACCCTTTGCAATTGTTAAGCCTACAGCTGAAATGGGAGGGTGATGGCCAAAAAAAAAAGCAGGTGCACAGCTTAATCTTTGTCAGAATCACAGTCACAGTTTTGGCAAAGATAAACAGGAAATCCAGGGGTACAAGCTTCGCGAGTCCATTTTTGGCAGCAGGAACACTGTACCCATACTTCCTTAGAGCTACTGTTGGAAAAGATAATGAGATGCGCCCTTTTTTCGCCTCCTATCGGTCTCATTCGGCCATTGAAAGGTTTTCTCTGCTTTTTCCGGAGAAAAAAAGTGCTTTACATCTTTTTGATGATGTTGGACGGGACATTGGACTGGAAAAGGTAAACTGTAATGTCAGACCTGGTCCAGCATAGGACCACAAAGGATTAAATAAACAGACTGTGTTTGAGCAGCAGATTCACAAAAATTACGAAGTTATAAAAATGCAACCCTAGAACCGTCAGACTGGTCATATTGATACATGATTTTTTTTTTTAAATATAACGTACAATATTCTAGGCCACATCACTATGTATTTCATTGTGGAATGTGGGATGGTGCGGCTGTATGCTAATCCTTTGCAACTCGCATCTTTTTTGATATGCACAGCATATAAATGTAATTTAATTACATAGGATGTAAACAACTGGAGATTACAATTTTTTTTTTTTATAGACAAATGTCACGTAATCTTTTAGGTTTTAGGTAAATATCGAGATATTATTTAGTTTTATTTGAGAGCAACGAGTTATGCCTGGCTTCAGACAGATATTTGCCCTAACTGGATTTGTACAACAATAGCTCCAAGATGGCCACTTACCTGGCAACTAACCTGGGAGCTATCACTCTTTTGTGTGATACAAGGAATGTAACAGTGAAAATATCAGAAGGACATATTTCATTTTGGAACTAACCACAAAGCTTCGGCACAAACATTTCGATCACAATATTGCAAAGCTACACTCGCCAATAATAAAACTTCTGATGTCTGTGCCCAATATGAAAGTATATCTTTATGCAGTTAAAAGTACATATTGTTGGGTTCTGTTATTCTGAAAGCGCCATGAACCCTGTACATAACAGGAATTTAGTTATAGTTTCTTTTTTACGTTATCTGTGTGGATTGTTATTCAGAAGAACATATGAAAGTTTAAAAACGACAGGAGGCCATTCGACCCATCTTGCTCATTTGGTTGTTAGTAGCTTATTGATCCCAGAATCTCATCAAGCAGCTTCTTGAAGGATCCCAGGGTGTCAGCTTCAACAACATTACTGGGGAGTTGATTCCAGACCCTCACAATTCTCTGTGTAAAAAAAAATGCCTCCTATTTTCTGACCCCTGGTCCTTGTTTCTTTTTTCAGGTCAAAAAAGTCCCTTGGATCGACATTGTCAGTACCTTTTGGTATTCTGAATGCTTGAATTAGGTCGCCGCGCAGTCTTCTTTGTTTTAGACTGAACAGATTCAATTATTTTAGTCTGTCTGCATATGACATGCCTTTTAAACCCAGAATAATTCTGGTCGCTCTTCTTTGCACTCTTTCTAGAGCAGCAATATCTTTTTTATAGCGAGGTGACCAAAACTGAACACAATATTCAAGATGAGGTCTTACTAATGCATTGTACAGTTTTAACATTACTTCCCTTGATTTAAATGCAACACTTTTCATAATGTATCCGAGCATCTTGTTGGCCTTTTTTATAGCTTCCCCACATTGTCTAGATGAAGGCATTTCTGAGTCAACAGAAACTCCTAGGTCTTTTTCATAGATTCCTTCTCCAATTTCAGTATCTCCCATATACTGCACATTTTTATTTCCTGCGTGCAGTACCTTACACTTTTCTCTATTAAATGTCATTTGCCATGTGTCTGCCCAGCTCTGAATCTTGTCTAGATCATTTTGAATGACCTTTGCTGCTGCAACAGTGTTTGCCACTCCTCCACTGTCCACCAGGTTAATATTTTTATTTTGTAATACCTCGTGAGGATGCGTGACTGATCAGCTACTGATTATTTAACTAGCTGACAGTCATGCATCATTATTTAATCTCGTGCAGACTGTGGCCGAGGGGTAATAAGGTAATTAATTAATAGCTAGCTGTCAGAGGAGAGACGCGAGTTTGTGGAGTAAAGGAACCTATACTCTTGCTATACGTGCTGGCTAAAAACCAGCACGATACTTTTTTTGGTGCTGTTTATTTGTTTGGCCAATGCGCCTTTTTGTTTGTGTTGGTTTTGTTTACATCTTTTATTTTCTGTTTATCATTTAATTAATACACTGAGCGCCATAGCTCAGTTTTCATCTGCCATTACGTGTTTTGGTTTCTGTGTTCTTCCGGGTCTGACGTCACCACTACAGTCATCCTGGTCACACTCCTCTAATCAGTACTTTCTGTTTTCTACATGTTATCCACCCCCTAATCCATGTATGTGCATTTCTTTGAATCCCTACTGCGTTCAGTTTGCGAAGTAATCTTTTATGTGAGACTTTGTCAAAAGCTTTCTGAAAATCTAAATAAATCATGTCATATGCTTTGCAATGATCCATTGTCGATGTTGCATCCTCAAAAAAAATCAAGCAGGTTAGTTAGACACGGTCTCCCTTTTCTAAAACCATATTGACTGTCTCCCAGGATACTGTTACCATATAGGTAATTTTCCATTTTGGATCTTATTATAGTTTACATATAATAGAAGTCAAGCTTATTGGTCTGTAGTTACCTGGTTCGGTTTTGTTTCCCTTTTTGTGGATCGGTATTACGTTTGCAATTTTCCAGTCTGTCGGTACCACCCCTGTGTCAAGAGACTGTTGCATGATCTTGGTTAGTGGTTTGTAAATAACTTATTTCATTTCTTTGAGTACTACTGGGAGGATCTCATCCGGCCCAGGGGATTTGTTTATTTTAAGAGCTCCCAGTCCCTTTAACACTTCTGCCTCGGTTATGCTAAAGTTATTTAAAACTGGATAGGAAGTGGATGACATGTGGAACATGTTGTCCGTATCCTCCTTTGTAAAAACTTGTGAAAAGTAATCATTTAATATATTTGCTATTTTTTTTCCTTCATCTAAGATTTTGCCATTTGTATCTCTTAGACATTTAACCTCCTCTTTGAATCTTCTCTTGCTGTTGTGATATTGGAAAAACATTTTGGAATTGGTTTTAGCTCCCTTAGCAATGTTCATTTCTATTTCTCTCTTGGCCTTTCTAACTTCCTTTTTGACTTGCGTTTGCAGTTCCGTGTACTCTTTCTGTGTACTTTCTTTTTCGTCCCTTTTTAACGCTCTGTAAAGTGCCTTTTTTCACTGAATATTTTTTTTAATTGATCTATTAAGCCATTTTGGCAATTTAGATGTGTCTGCTTTAGGGATGTAATTGTTTTGCGCCTCTAGTACTACATTTTTGAAGAACAGCCATCCTTTTTCTGTGGATGTTTTCTCTATTTTACTCCAATCTACTTCTGTTAGTCTTTGTTTCATACCTTAATCATTTGCTTTTCTAAAATTGTAAACCTTAGCTTTAGTCATTACTTTTGGGATTTTAAAAAGCACTTCAAATGAGACCATGTTGTGGTCTGAGTTTGCTAGTGGTTCTCTGACCTCTGTTTTAGTTATTCTGTCTTTGTTATTTGAAACTACTAAATCAAGGCATGGATTCGTTTCAATAAACGAATCCTGTCTTCCGACGGTGAGGCAAGCATGCTCAGAGTTCAGTTTGATCCCCAGGAACACTGTGGACTGAGACGGTACAAAGTTGCTCTTCTGTTGATGTATGAAGAACCTTAACTTCGTCACATGATCTATGACCTGTTTTGTGTGCACCTTGGCGTGTGCTTTGGAAAGCGTACAATCTAGCCAATCGTCCAGATAGTTCAGGATCTGAATACCCCACAGCCTGAGTGGAGCCAATGCTGCATCCATGCACTTTGAAAATGTGCAGGGTGCCAGCGAGAGTCCAAACGGCAGCATGCAGAATTCGTACGCGTTACCTTGAAAGGCGAAGCTCAGATACTTTCTGCGCATGGGATGGATTGGGACATGGAAGTAGGCATCTTGCAGGTCGATGTGAACCAGTCGCCCGGCTGGACGGACTGGAAGATTAGCTGTGCTGTCAACATGTTGAACTTCCTTTGTTTGAGGAACATGTTGAGGACCCTGAAGTCCAGAATAGGTCTGAAACCGCCATCTCTCTTGGGCACCAGGAAGTACCTGGAGTAGAAGCCGCTGAGGGCGTCGCTTGAGTTTACCAAGTGCACAGTGTTCTTCTTTTGAAGATTGGCGATCTCCTGTTGAAGGAGCACACCCCTGAAGGGTGGTGGACCTAAGCGGAATTGTAAAGCGTAACCGTGTCTCATTGTCGATAGCACCCAGGAGTCCTGGGTGCAGCCTTGCCATGGGTTGTGTCCAGTGGTCAGTCCAGTTGTGAGGGGGAAGGTGGCAGCCAGGGCCCCTCAGTGGCGGTCTCCCATGGGCATGGGATGGGGCATGTCTTTCTTTGGCCCTGGCCTCGTTCTCCAGCCGGTTCTTCCTCTGCCTGCTTGCTTGGTCTGGTGTGTAGGGCGGCGTTCAGGCCCAGTTGTCTCTGCAGGCTGCCTTGGGCGCAGTCGGTAGGCAGGAAGGCGCGAGAATTTCAAAGTGAGCTCCATGGCCTTGTGTGACCTCTCAAGGCTCACATCAATGGTCGCTCCGAATGTCTGCCCCAGTGTAATAGGGGCATCTAATAGTGCTACCTTCTCAGTCTCTATGACCTTGGCCTGGGTTAGCCAGAGGTGTCTGCGAGTGGCTACCAACACCGCTAGAGACCTGCCTGATGTCTTACCTAACTCCCCCATTAGGTCAGTCATCACCCTTGTTACTGCCAGTAGCTCCCCTCTGTCCGCCTCCGTTGCCCACTCCTGCAGCCTCTCAGCCAGCTGCGCCTGGTACAGGACCAGTATAGCCATTACATTGGCCGACCTGAGTGCCACTGACGCATATGCCTTTTTCAGCAAGGCGTCAGTAGTTCTGCATGGCTTGGAAGGGCAGGTTGGGTCTTTGTCCCCTCTGGTGAAGGGGGATCCTTGCACCAAAACTGTGACTGTGTCCCCAGTCATGGGAAATGTGCCTAGGCCAGCTTCTTTGGCTCCTGTGGTATGTAACAGGACCTCTGCCATTCTGGAGCCTGAGGGAGCCAGCTCCATGAAGTCCTGGCACAATGGTAGAGCTTGTTGTGGGCGCCCTTTCTGCTTGAGAAATTGGTTCCCCTTTCCCTCCTGTTCTGCCGGCCAGGGAACGTCCATGGCAGCAACTGCACGCTGCATCAAAGCCCGGAAGTCCTCCCTCTGAGACACATGTGGAGGCGGTATGGAGCCCCCCGCTGTGGCTTGCTCGATTTGAAGTGGCGGGGTCAGAAACATCCGACCTGGATGCTGTGAAGGACAGCGGGAGTGGGGAAGCTGGGGCTGGCCGGTGGTAGGGGCCAGTCTACCTTGTGATTGCAGGAGGGTCTCCACCAGCTCGTGGAAACACCGCTCAGCCAAGCTATGGCGCTTCTGTGGTGCCCCCAACGGAGAGCGTCTGCGCCCATGGGGAAGGGGAGTGGTAACTCCTGGGTGACCGCCTATCTCCTAGGGAACCTCCCCTTGAGCAATGTCATCTGGGCGGTGACCATCTCACCTCTATGGACTGATATCTGCGCCTCTGTACCAGAGGCAGAGAGGGTGAAGGTGATCCAGGAGTGTGAGGGAGGTCCATGGTCATTGTGGCATGCGGGGTTCTTGACGACCTTTGGGTGGGGCCCTAAACCACTGATCTCATTCTCCCCTTCTCTGGGGAGAGAGACTCTGCTGGGGACAGAGCTGCCCTCCTGCGCTTAGTTCTTGAGAACTTGAGGCAGGGAGAGCAGTCCAGCTTGCCCTTCAGTGCCCTGGTCGTATCGTCTGGCCCTAGGCATCTGCCGCAGGTCAAACGCTCGTCCAGCCTATGAGTCAATTGGCGCAGGTTTGTGCCGACCTGTAGTTGGCGCCGAAGATTTTCCCACTGGTGCCGAGTCAATTGGTGACGGGGTCGGCATCGAAGTGTGTTTCAAGCCGGTGCCAAGGACAAGAGCGGTCAATGCCGGGCTGAGTCAATTGGCATTGGTGTCGAGGGCAAGTACAGCCACACTAGGGGAGCCCGAGGCTTGAGAGGGGCGACTAGGCCCAAGCTGTAGGGCCACTGAGGCCGAGTAAATTGGTGTAGAGGACGGCGCCGCGAGTCTGCAGAGTCAGAGAAAGAAGTGAGAAAGGAAATGGCGATATGCTACTGTGCGGATGACCCTCTTCAGCATGAGGTGGGAGGGACTTCCTCCTCACAGCAGGGCCCTGATATAGCAGCTTTTTTATATATGCACAGTGATTGATGGTCAGAGAGGGCTCTTCCCATTCAGTAATGGTTGTCATTCCACTGAAAGGGAACATATTGATTCTGCACCATAGTAATCATATAGGTCCGCTTCGTGAGAACCTGCTTAATTTTTACAGAGGCCAGGACAAGGGTTATGCTCTGTACCAATCCTGCATTTGCCGAATACTATCTTTGCATTCCATGTCAACTAGTCTATGGAACTGGAGGCTTCTTTCCACCTCCTTCCAGTTTGACAGCTGCAGCTCCATACGCTCTGCCCAGTGCAGGCTTTGGCAAGCTATATTGACAGGACAGTTGGATGCAGTCGATAGACGATATGTTGTCTCATCTGGGACAAAGTCTCATAGTTAAGCCCTGTCTAAGCAGAGGCTGTCCAAATGGATAGCAGACACATGCAGGACTGCCTAAGAGCTGGCCAACTTGCCCCCCTCCAATGCAGCGATGGGGGGCTACTTCCCACACCTTTACAAGTATTGAGGGCGACTTCAGGGTTGACCCTTACAACATAACAGAGAGGTGAGTTTCTCCTTCAGTTTTTTAGCTGGGGGTTCCTAATGGTAACGCACAGGGCAGCCTCAGCTTAGCCTTATAGCATTCCGGTGATTCTGCAGTATTGTCCTTGCGACGGCTTTGGTACACCCACCCATTAGGTTACTTATCATAACCCTGGTTCCTTGAACTAGAAATGTAACCATTAACCTTTAAGGTTGCTGCGTCCTTGAGTGCAGCAGCTTGAAGGAAAAATTATGCCAGCAGCTGTGTGCAGTGGTCTTCTGCTCTCTGGGTTTGTCATGACTGCGTCACAGGCGCTGAAGTGCAGCTTTGGTATATCTATTTAGGTTTTGGGTCTTTAGAGATAAATACCTATTCGGTAATTATTACATTTCTATTTCAGGGACCAAGGGTTATTGTAATAACTTAACATTTGTAAGCATGTCAAATAACACCGTGTAACAATTTTTTTTTTCTTTTTGGTTCCTGGGTAGTAAGTGTTATTTCCTAATTGCTTATGCCTCAAAAGTATAGCAAATGGCTATTATACCCCACAAACTTTGTTTTTGTGACCAGGACAGTGATATTTTGAAATTTACCTATTTTCCAGAACATTCCAGATAGATTCAGTGCTGAGTAAACTTGGAGTAACTTCTAGAACTTTCCAGTAATATAAATAGTAGTATAAATACAGGGGCCTTAAGCCCACCAGTTCAGTTTAGTTCCAGCTGCCTAAGTGGATACATATCTGCATTTTTCTGAGGTGACATCAAGAGGCTGCAAGCATCCGGCAGACGCATTTTGCTATGTCTGCGGCAAATTTATCAAGACAAGAGCGAAAAAGTATGTATACTACAGTATACTACTCTGTGGAAGCATCTGCTAAGATGTGTGAGGCCTACAAGGCATATTTCGGCATGCCTGTTGGGGATCAAGACAAGTCCTGGGAACCTCATTTCACCTGCGAGCACTGCAAAAAAACTCTGGAAGGTAAGATGGACAATTGTTGCTCGGAATTTTATGTTATAAAATTTGTTAACATTTTTAAAATTGTAAAAGTTTTTAATTTTAAAATGTTTTACAATTTTCAATGTTATTGAAAAAATATATCATATATGAAAAATTTTGCGAGAATCTCTTACACATTAGTCATGGGTGAAATAAATGTGTTTTTATAGGATGGTACAGAGGGGAAAAGAGAGTCATGAAGTTCACTATCCCAAGAATTTGGCGGGAACCCACTGACCGCTCAAGCAACTGCTACTTCTGCATGGTGGACCCTTCCAAATGTCGGACTGGCAAGAATGCACCTGCTATCACCTATCCGGACCTTCCTTCATCCATCGCCCCGGTGCCACACTGCCATGAGCTCCCCGTACCCACTCCTCCGGAGAGAGAGCAGCCGTCTTTAGAAGAGAGCAGCAAGTCAGAGAGCGAGGAAGACGTTGTAGATCCAGATGACAATTTCAGAGGTGGAGCAGAGAAGAGAAACCCATACTACCCCAACCAAAAAGACCTCAACGACTTGATTAGAGATCTTGGTCTCACCAAGTCCAATGCCGAGCTTTTGACATCTAGGCTCAAGCAGTGGAACTTGTTGGATGAAAGTGTGCAAGTCGCAGATCAGTGGATGCGTCACCAACCTTTTTCCAGCTTCTTCACCCTGTCAAGATGGTCCCTGCTTCTGCCACAATGTGACCTGTCTGTTCGAGGCAATCGGAATCGCCTGTAACCAGAATGAGTGGCGCCTCTTCATTGACAGCTCATCCAGGAGCCTCAAAGCCGTGCTGCTCCATAATGGTAACAAGTACCCTTCTCTTCCCCTGGCTCACTCGGTGCACCTCAAAGAGGATTACAACAGCATCAAGACCTTGCTGGACGCCTTGAAGTATGATGAGTACGGCTGGGAGGTCATAGGAGACTTCAAAATGGTGGCATTCCTGATGGGTCTCCAAGGCGGTTTTACCAAGTTTCCCTGCTAGCTTTGCCTTTGGGACAGCAGGGACACCAAGGCACACTACCACAGGCGGGACTGGCCACAGCGGACCGAGTTCTCTGTGGGGAGGAACAACGTCAAGTGGGAGCCACTGGTGGACCCCCGGAAGGTGCTGATGCCACCACTGCACATCAAATTGGGCCTTATGAAACAATTTGTCAGAGCTCTAGATAAGGAGTCGGCAGCCTTCAAGTACCTTCAAGACTTCTTCCCTAAGCTGTCTGAGGCAAAGGTCAAAGCCGGTGTCTTCGTCGGACCACAGATAAAGAAGATCCTGGAGTGCAATGAATTCCCCAAGAAGCTCACTAGTAAGGAGAAAGCGGCTTGGAACAGCTTTGTCGCAGTGGATCGGGGCTTCCTGGGCAATCACAAGGCCGGAAACTATGTGGAGCTGGTTGAGACTCTGGTGAAGAACTACAGCACAATGGGCTGTAGGATGTCCCTCAAAGTCCATATCCTTGATGCTCATCTTGATAAATTCAAGGAGAACATGGGAGCGTACTCGGAGGAGCAAGGCGAGCACTTCCACCAGGATATACTGGACTTTGAACACCGCTACCAAGGACAGTATAATGAGAACATGATGGGAGACTACATTTGGGGGCTGATTCGTGAAAGTGATTTACAGTTAATCGTAAATCTCGAAAAACTACTCACTTCTAAATCTTTTGTAGTCATTTTTATATTACTTTAGTATAAATACATGTTAATTTGAATTCATATGTTGTTTTTTTCTGACTTTATGTGAACGAAAAGACACAAATTTGCCAGTTTTCTCATTGGAAATAGGTAAATTTCAAAATATCACTGTCCTGGTCACAAAAGCAAAGTTTGTGGGGAATAATAGCCATTTTCTATACTTTTGAGGCATAAGCAATTAGGAAATAACACTTACTACTCAGGAACAAAAATTGTGTTACATAGTGTAATGATCGAAGCAGAAACAAAAATAGATAATTTATATTAAACACAAATTATAAGATATTAGAGGTGTAAAAAGTACTGTATATGATATAAAGTATGCATTTTAATACCAGCCATTGGTACCCATGCTGTCTCATTGGCTCAGGCAAGATATGTCAGGTATGGAGGGGGAGAGATGAAGGCACTATATTAGGTAAAATCGAAATGCCATTGCAGTTAACATAATGAAGGACAAATATTGAATCTCAGTGCAGAAAAATATTAGTATATAAGTAGTATTTGGCTGCCTCAGTTGGTATGCGATATGCATTATTGCATAGCGAAGACAGCAAGACCATTTTAATCCTAAGCTGTAGCGGCAAGTGATGGAGGGAAAAATATGAGAAATTGAGACAACATAGGTAAACACAGATATTTAAGTAATGAAATGCCGTACCATGACTAACTATTAGGAACTGTTGTAGGAAAGGAGGCTGAGGGTATTGCCCTGGGTTAACTGATAATGTACCTTGTAATAGACTCCATTGAGGTTGGTAAAGAAACACTGATGATACCACCACCCCCCACGAGAGATCTCGGCACAGATGTTTCCGGTATCTGGGGTGCTGAAACTGCGCTTGTTGTGATACCAGCTGAAGGAGTCCTCCACTGTCCCACTGAACCCATTCACATGCAGTCTGTAGTGGTTAGCTTCCTCCTCAACACTGTCACAAGTAAAAAGTAGGTGGGGCTTGGTGAAGTCACGTAATCCCACCATTACATATATAATAAATAGTACCTGGTTTACTAGCTTTTGAACACATTGAGGTAGGTTCTGACAACATTATAGCCCTGTCATAACAACACACTGAGATGTGACCAGAAATGATTGTTACTATGGTTAGTCCATAGTAACATTCGCATCCACTGCTGTTAATCGTAATTCACAGTTCCATTTATTTATTAAGTAGAATAATAGATGGGCTGTAATGAATTACAAGGTTATAACTGGTGAGCAATTTTTTCAATGGGCTCGTCCAGTTGATATTTATTAATGGAAACGGGTGCTCATTAACACCAACAACAGAGCATGACCCCAGCGCAAGCTAATAACTCACTGACATAGACTAAGTAGAGTAAGCCCCACACAGCAACCAACACAGAACTCTCAAGATTAAAGATTACAAAGAATACTGCATGAGGTGACAAACGTTCATCCCTTTACTATACTAATTTCTTACCTAATCATGTTTAACTGCAAGCAGTGTTTCCAATGTAAAGTATACAACACTTCTTAAATATGTGTTATTGTAAATTGTGTTATTGTAAAAGATACTTTACTGTTAAAAAATGTGTAAGCTATAACACACAAAAGGTATGGTTATACCGAGGTCAAGTCACTGAGTTGTCTTCCTTATACACCCGCAAGTGTGTTACTGTGCATAAATGGCTTATAAAATCTAAAATAAAATATACTTATAATACATGGATAAGTACTATAATTGTATCTCAGCCCACACGAAAAAACGTCATGATTGGTTCATCCAAGCATCCCACTCTGAGGGTGTGCATTAAATTATCATTTATCACATACTTGCAATTGTTTCTTGGTTTTGTATAGTGTAGGTTTCAATCCTAAATTTGCCTAAAACAAGTCTCTGACCTTAATATGCATACTGTTTCTACAAGTGTCTTTAAATCAATCTACCCTAGCTGTTTAGCATCCAATAGTTATTGATACAGTTCCATTGCATGTTCCGACCTGAAGCTTTCATATAGTGCATGCTTGTGCTTGTTGCTCCAGTCCTCCAGGTCAATGCGGAGAGAGTAGTCCCCCTGACTCGAGATGTCATGGATGTGGTTGTTTCCCAGCCAGAGCTCTGTGTTCAGATCCCCAAAGCCTTCCTTGTACTCCTTCCAGCTGCGGTTGAAGCTTACTGATCCGTCCTGTCGCCGCTGAATCACAGTCCACCCTCCACCTGGCAAGCAGGGAATAGGAGGGTAAAGGAACCTCAGACAGTTTTTTTTAAATTGCTTACCCACTATTAGCTTTAGTATAATTCACAGTTGTACTTATGACAAGCTATTGTCTAGGCTAATATAGTATGGTATTTGAATCAGCTTCTCTGAAGGGGCTGCTCCCTAATGATAACCTTGTAGCTTTGGTTGCAAGTTCAACCCCACAGTAGGAAGGGTCAGTGGTCAACAGGCAATCAACTTTATTTTGGTTTGGTCATGGTGATAAACTTACCTTCAGTATCCATGTCACAGAAGACCTCAACTGGCACCCCTCCCATTGAAGGTACAATCGTATAGATTCCAGACCTGCGCACCCCGTTGTAATAGATTGAGGCACAGTCTAAAGGGCAGTTCTTCATGTGCTGTACTTCTAATAGGAAACAATAACGTAATCTGATTTCTATTCTTGCTTTATTAGTGGCCTTATTTATTGTGAGTAGTGTTAATACTATTTTATTAACACCGGTGTTAGCAGTTATCAGAGGCAATATAATGGCGTATTATATTAATAGACTTGCTTCTGTAATATTGTTGTTACACCTTTCAAGAGTCACATTGAAGTACACACATAATTTGACTACATGGACAGTTGGACTAGACTAACCATTAACAGTTCATCAAATTATGCTATATAAGGATGAGTCACTTTTCAGTTGCATACTCCACTTCCTATTACTATGAAAGCAAGAGGCTTGAAAATATTGAGGTGGCACACGGGTTAATTCACTTTCAATGGACATTGGAATTGGGAAGAGTCATGTTTGAAGGAAACCTCATTTGAAGAGAGAAGAACTTGCAGCAACCAGTATTACAAAATTATTAATACATGAATAGATCATTGAAATATTTTGTTACACAGAATTCTGATTAGTGAGCTTGAAAGGTTAGAAATAAAGAAAGAGAACAAAGTTTATAATCGCTTTTTTTGGGGGTTATATCAATTGCGGTTGTGTGTCTCCTGGCACTGGGACAGGCATCATTTAAGAACATAAGAACGTAAGAAAGTTTACAAACAAGAGGAGGCCATTTGGCCCATCTTGCTCGTTTGGTTGTTAGTAGCTTATTGATCCCAAAATCTCATCAAGCAGCTTCTTGAAGGATCCCAGGGTGTCAGCTTCAACAACATTACTGGGGAGTTGATTCCAGACCCTCACAATTCTCTGTGTAAAAAAGTGCCTCCTATTTTCTGTTCTGAATGCCCCTTTGTCTAATCTCCATTTGTGACCCCTGGTCCTTGTTTCTTTTTACAGGCTGAAAAAGTCCCTTGGGTCGACACTGTCAATACCTTTTAGAATTTTGAATGCTTGAATTAGGTATTAGGAATTAGGAATTATTTGATGTCATTACATTTGTATTAACATTGTTAAATAATATCAGTTATATAATACATAATTAATTCCCATTACCTAAGCATTTATTTCTAAGAAAAACGTTGTCAGTGTAGAAAAGTGAGTTGGAAAAACGTTTAAGGTGATAGCAAACACAAAAGCCCAAGTTAAGAGAAGCAATTGGGGCAACCTTGTCAAGCATCAAGCAAATAGACACCATTGGAAAGGTGCTGGGGCCCAGCATTCACACAATTGTTGCTTCTAACTTGGCTTCTTTTTTTGATCGCTCCACTTTACATTGAAATGCTCATCCCCTTATCAGCCGGGTCGTAACCAGAATAAAGATGCTGAGACACATGTACCAAGGAAAGTGCTCAACACAGACTGAAGTGTTCTTGATTACACTATGTAACACAATTTTTGTTCCTGGGTAGTAAGTGTTATTTCCTAATTGCTTATGCCTCAAAAGTATAGAAAATGGCTATTATTCCCCACAAACTTTGCTTTTGTGACCAGGACAGGTAAATCTACAGTATAATCGTAAATCACGAAAAACTACTCACTTCTAAATCTTTTGTAGTCATTTTTGTATTACTTTAGTATAAATACATGTTAATTTGAATTCATATGTTGTTCTTTTCTGACTTTATGTGAACGAAAAGACACAAATTCACCCGTTTTCTCATTGGAAATAGTGATATTTTGAAATTGAAGTGTCCTGGTCACAAAAGCAAAGTTTGTGGGGAATAATAGCCATTTTCTATACTTTTGAGGCATAAGCAATTAGGAAGTAACACTTACTACCCAGGAACAAAAAAAAAAATTGTTACACGTTGTTATCCTTACAAGCATTACTATAGAGAGAAAGACAGAGAGGGAATGGGAGAGGCATCATCACAGATGCAGACAAGTATGCTTTGGGAAGGCACACGGACAACATGCAAGTAAGGCACAGGTAGACACACATGGACAAACATTTAGCCCATAAAACAATATATTTCCAACAATGAAGATGATGAACATGACCAATAATGGCAATGAGGGCACGGGATAATAAGGTAAGTGTTTTGGAAGTGACAGTTGATGGGGCAGTGTGACAGAAATACAATGAGTTCTGGTTGTAAATCTCCCTCTCGACCTGTGAGGGTGCTAAATAGGAAAAGGAAAAGTATCTGGACAGACTGGCCTGACAGTTCGTTTCCGAGGTCAGGAAGTCGGTCAGCCTGGATGGAAGCGAGACTCTGTTGCAGGAACGTATTGACCCGGAAGGTGAATGAGGTAGCAGCTGCAAGCTATAGACGCAGCTGTAATAGTTTACCAAGGGATCATGCAGGGTAACATAAAAGGGGCCAGAGAAACTCTAATCTTTTCCTTTGCTTGAGTTGTATACGTAAACCTGGAAGGACTGAGAGCTGCAGTAGAAACTGCCGAGGAATATTCATGAGTGTTTGTTTGTTTTGAGTGTTAGTAATTGTCTTGTTTATTGTATCACTAGACGGCTAAACACGTTCCGGAGCTGTCGCCTTTGGGCCAGCACAAGCCGGAACTGCACTGCACATACTGTAATAAACTGTTATCACCCACCACGAGCACTACTACGCGCACCCGGGACTGATGACGTGTTTTACTATTGTGAGGCCCATGGAGACCAAGGTTGGCCCCCAGCTGGGGTAGAGGTGCTGCCCCTGCCCCTTTGCCATACCAGCAGCAGATTCTCAACCCATGTTCCCTCTGTCCCCCCGATTTGTTTTAGGTGCCACCAACCAGGTCATATTGCCAGGTCATGCCCCGCTGCCATGGAGTGTGACGTGGCTGCTTGTAATTTGGCACTTGAAATAAATAAACGTGGGGAAAATGGTCAGGAGGGGCCTTGTATGATCTATGTGGTTTTAAGTAATGTGAAAACCCACGCATTAGTGGACGCGAGATGTGAGCAAACCTTAATTCAGACAGCTCTCCTGGGCAGTGTATCATGGCAGCCACAAGGTCAGGTGGCCATCTCCTGTATCCATGGAGACACAGCGGCATACCCCACCCTAGAACTATACTTATCAGTGGGACCGATAAAACATCACGCGTAGTTGGGGTGGTGGAAAGGTTGCCACACCCATTTATTCTGGGCCGAGACTGGCCAAAATTCAAAGAATTGATGCAAATAATGGCAGTCTCAGCCACACATGTAAACATGGCAGGAAGAAAGAAAAGGGATTACTATATAGAGAAATCTAGCATTTCAATGTAAAGTGGATCGATCAAAAAAAGAAGCCAAGTTAGAAACAATTGTGTGAATGATGGGCCCCAGCACCTTTCCAATTGTGCCTATTGCTTGATGCTTGACAAGGTTGCCCCAATTGCTTCTCCTAACTTGGGCTTTTGTGTTTGATATCACCACTTTAAACGGCTGTTGCGTTTTTCTAACTTGTTTTTTTTCATTGACAAGGGAAAGATATTAGAGAATGTGTATGGTAAATAGACAGACAGACAAGAAGAGAGTAAAAAGTAGAGCAATATAACATAAATGAGAGAATATTTTAAAGTAAAATAATGGTAGAAGCGACTTTGACAGTATTGAAAGTGCAAATATTGTATTCTTTTAGTTGCAAATGTACATCCATCAGTGATGAAAACAATATTTATATTTTTGTAGGTATTGATATTTTGATATTTACATAGGTACAAAACTACAATGTTATGAATGGATAAAAATGTACATATGCATGTCTGTGCTAAAGGGTAGTATACTAACATATTTTAATGCTGAAAAAAAACATTTCTCTTTGTTATAGAGGTGTTATGAACTTAGGCCACTGTAAGGCATTTGTAAAGCATTAGATATCTTCATAAAAGGCCATATCCATGTCCTATGCATTTCTTTGCCATGGTTTGACTTCAATGAGTGCATCATTTGAATGCACCAATTTTCCAGTAGCACCCACAGCAAGACGAGACACACAGTGTCCTGAAGTAACACCCTGTCCTTGGTGTATGATAATGGAAGATAATTGGTAATTCCTCTTGTCCACAATAATTTTGCTTTTCTGCACGCAGTAAACTTTGTAAACTTTAAACATTGTGTCGCTTTGTAATGGTCCTGTCTGGTTTGGTTTCCCAAAGCATAAGTTGGAGTGCAATCATTCTTCCTGCTGACTGAATAAGTTCACGTTTCATGATTGGAGAAGTTTTGCATAGCCTACATTTGCTACCAAGAATCGTTGCCCATTTGTCATTTCTATAAATTAGTTCTTCCAAACACATGGAATTCGAAAAAGTCGAAAAAGTCCCTTGGGTCGACATTGTCAATACTTTTAGAATTTTGAATGCTTGAATTAGGTCTCTGCGTAGTCTTCTTTGTTCAAGACTGAACAGATTCAATTCTTTTAGCCTGTCTTCATATGACATGCCTTTTAAACCCGGAATAATTCTGGTCGCTCTTCTTTGCACTCTTTCTAGAGCAGCAATATCTTTTTTATAGCGAGGTGACCAGAACTGCACACAATATTCAAGATGAGGTCTTACTAATGCATTGTACAGTTTTAACATTACTTCCCTTTATTTAATTTCAACACTTTTCACAATGTAGCCGAGCATTGTATTGGCCTTTTTTATACCTTCCCCACATTGTCTAGATGAAGACATTTCTGAGTCAACAAAAACTCCTAGGTCTTTTTCATAGAGTCCTTCTTTAATTTCAGTATCTCCCATATGATATTTATGATGCACATTTTTATTTCCTGCGTGCAGTACCTTACACTTTTCTCTATTAAATGTCATTTGCCATGTGTCTGCCCAGTTCTGAACCTTGTCTATATCATTTTGAATGACCTTTGCTGCTGCAACAGTGTTTGCCACTCCTTCTATATTTGTGTGTTCTGCAAATTTAACAAGTTTGCTTACTATACCAGAATCTAAATCATTAATGTAGATTAGGAATAGCAGAGGACCTAATACTGATCCCTGTGGTATTCCACTGATTACCACACTCCATTCTGAGGTTTCTCCTCTAATTAGTAATTTCTGTTTTCTACATGTTAACCACTCCCTAATCCATGTACCTGTGTTTCCTTGAATCCCTACTGTGTTCAGTTTAAGAATTAATCTTTTGTGTGGGACTTTGTCAAAAGTTTTCTGGAAAGTTAAATAAACCATGTCATATGCTTTGCAATTATCCATTACCGAAGTTGATCCTCAAAAAAATCAAGCAAGTTAGTTAGACACGATCTCCCTTTCCTAAAACCATGTTGACTGTCTCCCAGCACCCTGTTACCGTATAGGTACTTTTCCATTTTGGATCTTATTATAGTTTCCATAAGTTTGCATATAATAGAAGTCAGGCTTACTGGTCTGTAGTTACCTGGTTCAGTTTTGTTTCCCTTTTTGTGGATCGGTATTACGTTTGCAATTTTCCAGTCTGTCGGTACCACCCCTGTGTCAAGAGACTGCTGCATGATCTTGGTTAGCGGTTTGTAAATTACTTCTTTCATTTCTTTGAGTACTACTGCGAGGATCTCATCCAGCCCAGGGGATTTGTTTATTTTAAGAGCTGCTAGTCCCTTTAACACTTCTGCCTCAGTTATGCTAAAGTTATTTAAAACTGGATAGGAACTGGATAACATGTGGGGCATGTTGTCCATATCCTCCTTTGTAAAAACTTGTGAAAAGTAATCATTTAATATATTTGCTATTTTTTTTTCTTCATCTACGATTTTGCCATTTTTATCTCTCAAACATTTATCCTCCTCTTTGAATGTTCTCTTGCTGTTGTAATATTGGAAAAACATTTTGGAATTGGTTTTAGCCCCCTTAGCAATGTTCATTTCTATTTCTCTCTTGGCCTTTCTAACTTCCTTTTTAACTTGTGTTTGCAATTCCGTGTACTCTTTCTGTGTACTTTCTTTTTGGTCCCTTTTTAACACTCTGTAAAGAGCCTTTTTTCGCTGAATATTTTTTTTTAATACTCTGAAATTAAAGCATAGAACAAATTAAACAATTGGAGATAAAAGAAATCATGGAATCGTTTTGTTTAACAAAATTTAATCTAAATTTCTGACTCAAAGTAGCCACCTTTTGCAGATATAACAGCCAAACACACTCATGGCATTCTTTCAACAATTGAAATCAAATATTGTTTGGCAAGTTCTTTCTAACACTGTTGCAGAAGTTCCCACAAATGTGTTGCACTTGTAGGTTGTTTTGCTTTCACCCTTCTGTCCAGTTCATTCCAAACCAGCTCGATGGGGTTTAAGTCTGGAGACTGTGCTGGCCATTCCATGATTTGAATCCTACCATCTTGTTCTTTTCTTCTAAGGTAGTTCTGACATAGCCTGGAGGTATGCTTTGGGTCATTATCTTGCTGTAGGATGAACCCCTGACCAACTAGGCGTATACCAGAGGGTATTGCATGACGATGCAAAATGCTGTAGTAGCCGTTTTGGTTCAGGGTGCCACTCACTCTGTGCAAGTCGCCAACTCTGGGTCCAGCAAAAGAGCCATCACGCTTCCTCCTCCATGTTTGAGAGTTGGTGTCACACACCAAGGAACCATCCTTTTGCCTACTCGACGGCGTACAAAAACCCTTTGTGATGAACCGAAGATTTCAAATTTTGATTCATCAGTCCATAAGACCTTCTTCCAGTCTTCATGGCCCAGGCAAGCCTCTTTCTCTTCTTTTGCCTTCGTAGCAATGGCTTTCTTACTGCCACTCGACTTGTCAAACCTGCAGCTCGAAGTCTTCTCTTCACAGTTGAAACTGAGACTTGCTTATTTCTACCAGTGTTAAGCTGTGCTTGAAGCTGTTGTCCTGTGAGCTGCCTATCACGCAAGCTGTTGACTCTCAGAAACTTGTCTTCTGATTCTGTTGTGGCTTTGGGTCTGCCAGACCTCTTCCTGTCAGAGTTTCCTCCAGTTTCCAAGTGCCTTTTGATGGTGTAGGAAACTGTACTCATGGACACCTTGGCGTTCTTTACAATTTCTCTAAAGGAAAGACCTACACTTTTAAGGGTTATAATGGTCTGTCTGTCTTCCTTTGTTAATTGCCTTTTTATCACCGTTATGATAGCAATATACTACTTCCTGCAGTACAATACTGTCCAAATAATGCTTAAGAGGGTGTAGTAGCACAGCCTGTTCCAACACTGCTTTTATACAGACAGAGGGTTTGTAAGTAATCAGCAAAAGTTGGGACACCTGTAGGAATTGTTTGCATCAACTTGCAAGGCTTAATTTACTTCCATTGCTGCAGAACAGCTGTAAGTTGTTAACCCATTACTTGTTCCCTGAAAAAGGCCTTTTTGTATAACTCTGAAATGTACATTCTTTTTCAGTTTTTGGTAACCTAAACTTAATTTTTAAACCTCCGGCAATTTACCACTTACCTTTGTATTATTTAAGGTTATTCACTGGACTTGAACTGCTTAAATTTCAATAAAAACTGGAAAAATGTGGGTGTTCTAAAAATTTTGACCAGTAGTGTACTTCAGGACAAATTTCAAACTATTTGGTGAGAAAATCTGCAACATCTTGCTGCTCACCTCTATTGAAGGGTTCTCCTAAGAAGTGACAAATATCCACAGTAGCTGAGATGCAGTGGATGGCGTGATCATAGTTGTGAACAAAGCTCCTGATAGCCTCTTGTTGACTGTGTTTTAATGAATTCTTCAGAGGCTGCAAGTGAAGAAGGAACTGCAATGTTGCATTTGCATAGCATGAGGTGAAATTCGGGTTGCTCAAGCCTCTGAATGGATGTGTAACTGCAAGTGTTCTCTTAGAAAATTGAGGCTTTTGCTGTTCCTGAACATTAGTGATAGCTCTGTGAATGAAATGCACATAATCTTTTACTTGTGTCCCTTGTGCATGTTGGTCTCCTTCAAGCTTATCAGCTTAGGGTAATAAATCCCTCTGAGCCTATTGTACTCTGCAACTGCAGTTTAAGAGGTCTTAATGCATGTAGGGTGAAAAAGTTGATAAGGTGGACACTGCTTAAGGATGTAACTCTGGAAAGTGCAACAAAACTTTTTCCATAGGAGGAAATGGAGTTACCAAGAAAAAACTGTTTTTAGAGTCTTACCCTGGCATTTGTGAATGGTGATTGAATGATCACCAATGACTGGGAACTACTCTCGAACAATGTAGACTCTGTCCATGATTTCAAACTTTGTGTGTAAACATTCAAAGGTATGGGTGACTCCATTGTTAAATTAGATGGTTATGGTTTTGACCATACTTGTGTTTTCCAGATAGTAGGAAACAGCTTGAAGCTTCCCTATTGCCCCATTGATGAGACCAGTGGCAATGTCAATGTTCTTGTGAAGCACCAGTTTGCAGCCTATTTTGACTCATATGATAGTTTCCAGTCCAGCTGTACGACTGCAGTCAGCCTTGTAGGCGTTCTTTTTTTTCAGCACATTTCTCTGGAAGTTACAAGGGCAGTCCACAGTCCATAAGATGAATGTCCTCTCCAGGAATACGATCAAGCACAGCAGTCTGGATCTGGTTACAGGCATCTACAGTAGGCATGACACAGGTTGAGCGTGCATCTTTGTCATCTAAGTTTTTCATGTGTTTGATAATTTGTTTTTTGTATCTGGAAATGTCTCCTCTTAACATAGATATCAAGCGTAAAGTCAACGCTCTGCGATCAGCTTGGTTGCTGGCTCTGTGCCGGGTATGGTTAAGGAGGTTACCAAACGTTCTGTCCTGTTTCTGGTGCATATTAAGTGTGAGTTCATCATAGGTAAACATTCCACAGATCCCATGGAGCCAGTCAGTTTGTGCAATTCCTCTTGAGTAACTGGCACATAAGATGGATTCTGATGCACAGGTGGAAGCTGTAGCAAATCCCCCAGAAGTAAGATGTTGATTTTTCCAAAGCAGCCATAATCTGTGTTAGCAGTCTGGAAAATCTCACAGACAAAGATGGATGTACAATAAGGTGACATTGGAAATCATGGACACCTCATCAATAATGAGACGGGTCACATTTTGCATTTCCTTACGAAGGCATTGCAGTACCTCATCAGAGAGGTTACAATATACCAGTGTTTTTTCATGCTCCACTGGAAGCATTAGTAGTCAATGAATGATCATCCCATCGATATTGTAAGCTGCAACTCCAGTGGGTGCTGTGATTGCCACTTCTTTTCCCAGGCTTTGTTTCATCCATGCTGTGACAGATTGAATGCCTTCCCTGTGCCACTCACAAACATGCAATGGGGGGCATTTGTTTCAGTTTGTTGTTGCAAAGTTTTGGCAATGTGGTCAAACACACTCTGCTAATCTTTATTAAGGTGCCTTAGCATGTCTTCTACATTTTGTAAAAGAGGTTGTGCCACCACATCTCTGAATTCAGCCATTGCCTCTGCAGCCTGCAGAGGATCAAAGTGAACTTGATTTTCAGGTCATTCTGTTTCTAGTTGGGTTAACTCCTCATTAGCTGCAGCTATTTGTTGTAGTTGGTCATGATAGACTATAGCTTTTTCAAGGCTATCCCTACAAGCATGAAAGGCTTCCACATTGGAATGGCACCCTTCAGTAAGAAGATCTGTTCTGTCTTTCCTTGGCTTAAAAAGTAGGAAAGCATAGAAGTAGATATCTGGGTAGTCTTGTACACTGTAATGGTAATGATTGATTAAGTAGGGTGTGCTCTCTTTCTGATGTATCACAAGAGAAACATTTTAGGCTTCTCTGTCAGCACATCATGCCATGCAATTAAATCATTGAAGCTTATGTCTTGCAGAGCCTCCAGACATTTTGGGTAGTATGAGTCAATCCAGGAAGGAAAGTAGATGCCGGTTGAGTCAGGATTTTCTTTTGCTAGGATGTCAATGTGTTCCTTGGATTTCAGCCAGGGGCTAGAAACCTTTAATACATCAATCCACTTGATGGTTGTCTGAGGATCTGGGCCATAGAGAGGTAAGAATAGGAGACAGTCTGCTGCTTCAAGTTCACCACATTCTCTGTTAGACAAGCTGCGGAGTGCAACATTTCACAGTCCAGAGACTTGTTTGAGTTGATGTCATTCATGATGCCAAGGGTAAAACATTTCTCAGATTTTGAGAGATATTTTGTAATGTAGCAGTTGAGGTCTGTAGATTGTTAAACCAATCAATATAATATCCATATTGCCTTCCCAAGCTAGCAAAATGGCTGGATTGTAATCACTGGTTATGACTTCTGCACAACTCCATGGTAAATCATAGAGTCTGTCATGAGGTTTGAGTGCTCTCCAGCCAGCAATGGCCTCAGACATATCTTCGATTAACACCACGCTTTGCTCTTTTCTGGGAAATCCAAAGCGACAAACTATCGCCACCTTGTTTTTGATTTTCTTGGATCTTAGACAGTACATGTTGCATTTATGTCACTGCCATTATAAGACATGATCTCTGAGTACAGGTGCTATCCGGTCATTTGGAATGGTACAGGTGACATGTTCATTAATGTACTGTGCAATTTGTGAGTTGGGGGAAACTCCAATAAGTGGTGCCCAATGAAGCACTTCCACCCAAAGAAGCATGTGGAAGTGCTGTATTCCATGATCCTGGTACTCTGTGCCAAAAGTAATGTGTAACTTTCCCCAGAGGGCCATTTGGGGATGTCATAAAATGCAGGATTGCAAGAAACTTGTTGTGCATGAACTGAGATACACTGACAGGATCTCATGTGACAAGTTCACTGATGAGCATGTTTGAAAACCCTGGTCCATTCACCTCCTTTATATATTGTCTCAGGTCAGTCCAGGTCCTTTGTTAATTTGGCAAAGATTGGTCTGACACTGCAAGTGAAAGCATTGCTGATTCAGCCTAGATTGCGAGTATAATGGCTGAAGCTGAGCTTTGACAAACTCTGTTGGATTCAAACATGGTGTCCGTTCAGCATGCATTTCATGAATTTCATGAGTGTACAAGCCTGGGAAACACAGTAGGTCTAGTTTTTCCCCCCAGTCTTCCAGAGCATCATCCTGTATGTGAAGCATTTGGTAAAGATCAGTAGCTGTACCTTTCTTTCTTTCACTGTGTATGGGATTGTGACCAGGATGCATTGCAGTGGTGACGTCAGACCAGAATCACAAAGTCAGGAAGAAATGGGTGAAACTGAGGCACAGGGATGCCCAGTGTTTTATTAAGTAATAATAATAGATTTAAACAAAAACAGCAAACCAAAACAGGACACCGCACTTGAGGCCAAAATAAACAGACAAACAAAACTAATCAACACTAAATGAAACAGACACTAATACAGCGGACGAACAGACAAACACGGTGAGTGAAATAAAATATTTAGTTCTACTTCTCTTTGTTTTTAATTCTCTCCTCTCCACACCCGTTCTCCACTCACCGAATACACAACCCCGAGTGAGTGAAAACATGCTGCTTTTATGCAGCTGTACCGAGACTCGATTGCTAATCAATCATTCAATTGGAGTCACGGTACAACTGCATGTGAATTAATTAAGTGTAATTTCCCGTGCTCACATATTACATTTTACCTGCACTTGAAGTGCTGTGCAATCCTCGTGCCTAAACACACATATACATTTTAAACTCTCATGTTCGTAACCCCTATTTATATCCTGTGTATTTTATACATAAACACCAACATTAACACACTACATACAACATAAAACACCAATAACATAAAGGGGCAGGACACTCTGCCACAGGATTGTATTGTGTAATTGTGGTAAATGACAGCCTCTTCACCCGGTTAAACCTTACGTAGCAAAGGTTCTTTGGGGTGAGGTTGTTGTTTGGTTGTTTCCACCACAGTGATTTCATCGTCATCATCTTCATTTGCAAAATTACATTGAAATGCACTCAAGTTGTGATTAGTAAGCAAGTTGACAGAGTTTTGTGACAAGCTAATGTTTTTATAAAGGATTGATTTCCCTCAACTTCCGTAAAGCATTATACACTTTAAGAACATAAGAACATAAGAAAGTTTACAAACGAGAGGAGGCCATTCGGCCCATCTTGCTCGTTTGGTTGTTAGTAGCTTATCGATCCCCAAATCTCATCAAGCAGCTTCTTGAAGGATCCCAGGGTGTCAGCTTCAAAAACATTACTGGGGAGTTGATTCCAGACCCTCACAATTCGCTGTGTAAAAAAGTGCCTCCTATTTTCTGTTCTGAATGGTCCTTGTTTCTTTTTTCAGGCTGAAAAAGTCCCTTGGGTCGACACTGTCAATACCTTTTAGAATTTTGAATGCTTGAATTAGGTCACCATGTAGACTTCTTTGTTCAAGACTGAACAGATTCAATTCTTTTAGCCTGTCTGCATATGACATGCCTTTTAAGCCCGGAATAATTCTGGTCGCTCTTCTTTGCACTCTTTCTAGAGCAGCAATATCTTTTTTATAGCGAGGTGACCAGAACTGCACACAATATTCAAGATGAGGTCTTACTAGTGCATTGTACAGTTTTAACATTACTTCCCTTGATTTAAATTCAAACAGTTTTGGACTTTGTTGGTGCACTGCATAGCAGCATGTGGAGTTGCAAGTCATCTGGCAAGGCTTGTTTTGGCGGGGGCAGTTTGCTCAATGTTTCCTGAAGATCTGGCTGTTTGTGAATAAATTATATGTCATTTTCCTGTTCTTGAGTTTGTTTGTTTAGCTGTTGGTCCCAATGACGTTGTTCCTGCTGCTGTTGGGATCTGGCCTGTGGCTCATTGCAATGCTAATTCTGCTGGTTTGTGTTAGACAGTTGCATGACATCGTTCCTCAATGGGCAGATTTCGTTCTGAATATTTTACAAATCCAACAAAACAATCCAGACATTGCAGGTCACGGTGTTATCAAGAATATTTTTCTTGGGGCCAAATGAGAGCATTCTGATTCCTTTGGGGCCATGAATAATTAAAACAAATATATTACCACAAAGATATACAGTCTATAGGACTATACTCAAAACAGCACGGCTCAATACTTAAAAGTTAATATTCAAAATAAGCAGGCAACTATTACTATTACTTAGTCATTTATTTATTTATTTTTATCAAGAGAGCCACCTTCACAATATTAGGAATCTGTCATCTACCTACACAGCCTACCTTATATAACAAAATGTGTCTGTTTCATTTATTTTTTTAACCAGCGGTGGATAATGCATTGTTGAGTTTGTTGTGCTCACGTATCATGTGGTGTCTGGAACGATCCAAATGCAATTAAAACAGCAGGTCGAGGTGTGAAATAAATATATTTATAACTTCTCTTATGCAATTATTTAAATAGAGATTATAATAAAATCAGTTATAACAGTGTGTCTCAGGTACCTTATAGAAAAGTGAAAGAGCAGCACGCCACGCCGGCATGGTGTGCTGTAATGGAATCAAAGATGAAAAGCTCTGTTAGGAGAGAGTAGCAGTGAGGAGCTGCCGAGCAATGTGACCAGGGATTTTTTTTTTTTTTAAGGCGAGTGAAGAGAGGTGGGAATTTAAGATGAGCAAAGCTGCTGGCATCAATAAATTAAAAGTAAATCAGCTCATTTTTGAGTTATAAAAAAACGACAAATGCAAATGCAGTCACTCTACATTATTTTCCATCATGCCTGTGTATGGTAAGAATCCAAACCGCAATTAGGCACTTATGTTATGTTTTGCGGACTTGAAAATTGCATTTTTAAAAAAATCTTTTATTTTTATTTTATTTTGACGTGGCATATATATATATGAAGAGTTTAGATGCAAAACTAGATATATCCATTTTTCCTATTTTTGGTAAATTATCATTTTTTATTGTGTGTTTCAAATGGAAAAACTAAAGAAAAGAATCTAAAATCTAAAAATTGCTCATTTATTTTATTTTTTGTTTTCAGTAAAAGACTATACAGTGCTGAGAAAGTCTGTGAACTGTCAGAATTTTTTGCACATACTCTTTTTTTTATTGACGTTCAAGGAGGACATATGTTTAAAACTCCTGTAGTAGTTTTGTTTGTGCACTGGGCTTGCAATATTCCAGATTACTTTTTAATAATCAAGAAAAACACACAGACTCATTTAATGTGAAGTTTTAACGAATCAGATCAGTACAAGTACTCTTTTCGGTTTATTAAATGCTTGAAATGGATCGAGTAGTTACAAGCTACTTTGGATCCATGCTAATAGGCAGCCTGGGCGTTTCCAGTGCCTTTACAAGTTTAACAGCAGTAGTACATATATATATATATATATATATATATATATATATATATATATATATATATATATATATCACTCTCTTAAGACTAAAACATAATTTCTATACCTTATATTCAAATTCAAATATATGCTTATCTTCCAGTATATGGAAGTGTAATGTAGGATATACTGAAAAATAACTGT
The DNA here is from genome assembly GCF_017654505.1 of Polyodon spathula. Lineage (NCBI taxonomy): Eukaryota > Metazoa > Chordata > Actinopteri > Acipenseriformes > Polyodontidae > Polyodon > Polyodon spathula. The sequence continues at coordinate 48,087,463 of NC_054538.1, read as the reverse complement.
CTTCAAAAGGCAGAGACTTGTGAATATGACCAAACAGCAATCAGTTTTTCAGAGATCCTCACAACATGGATCACACAACTTGTAGTTAGCAAGTCATGCGATACTTGACTGGGGTTTTACCTTGGTTTTATAGGATTTTCTCTCCATTGAATACATCAGAATTCCCAAGTAAATCTAATCATCACTTGGCCTTGACATTTCTTATCTTTGAGTTAATTATACATTCTAGAAGGATCTGGTCAACTCATTTTTCAAAACTGATTGGATATAACTTCTTGCCAAAACTGTTAGAACATGATTTCATCACTGTCTTTTTCCAACTCCTCCTTTTTCTAAAAAGTCAGGTGGACCAAATATATGTCTCTCTTAGCTACATATTATGTTACCTTTTCAGTATGTTGTCAGTGGGTCAGTTTAACTTCATATACAAATGTGTGTTAACAAAGGGACAAAGACTGTAGGGGTTTATCACAAGCCTTTGAATAGGCATACAATGGTCAGTTCAGTTATTTCCATTTAAATTTAAGCTATAATTCACGGGGCGTGAGCTGGGGGTGTTAGGATAGGGCAGAGGAAGCAGAAGGGAGGGGTAAGTAAGAAAGAGTGCCGGCTAGAAAGGACCAGACCTAGGAAAGAAACCCACTATAGTAGCGGTCCAGCAAAACTGGACATGGAAGCTAGGATAGAATGTGGTCACTGACTGAGGGCGGCGATGCCGACACGAGCCCAGGGGCAGAGGACCCAGGAACCGAAATCGGATAGAAGGATGGTCACAGACTGAGGGCGGTGATGCCGACACGAGCCCTGGGGCGAAGGACCCAGCAACTGAAGACAGTATACAGAAAGTGGTCACTACCTGAGGGTGGCGATACCGACACGAGCCCAGGGGTGAAGGACCCAGCAACCAAAAACACATATGAGGGTTATGACTCTGGGCGGGAGTCATATTCGAATCTGGGAGCAGAGGATTGAAGACACTGAGCAGGCTGTAGAATAGGACCTCTTGAACAAGGTGGAGGACTGCAGACATGAAATTCTGAGCAGATTGAAGGAGGTTAATGAGAGTAGGATTCAGTCAAATAACATCTGAAGAAGCTGAGGATTCTGGATGGGGGTTGTGGAAGCAAATGGGACTAACTGACTGAACTTGGATACCGAAAGTAGAGGCAGAAGGAGAGCAGGAACTGAGGGCTGAGGTGGCAGCTGGACTGAATGAACATATGAATCAGCTACTGGGGAAGCACGGCGCGTTTGAGCCCCTGTGACGGAGAGCGAATGAATCCAAATCAAAAATCTCCCTCTCGACCAGTGAGGGCACTGTACAACAGGAGCTGCGGGCTTCCTACTGAATGGTTGGGCAGTTCATCCTGGGGACAGTCGGGAGCCGGCCATTCAGGAAGAGGGCGGCGTTACGGTACCTGGAGTCATTGCCCTAGTACGGTGAGCGAAGTTTCAGTCATGAATTGGAGGAGACGTGATTGAACTAGCTATCGGAGGGGGCGGGGCTTAGGGTACTTTAGGGGGACGTGACGCCGTAATCGGCTCCTTTGTTGTGGTTAATAGGAGGAGACAAGGACGGAATCTTGAATGAAGTGTGGGTTCATTGAGGAGTATTGTGTTTGTTTTGCCAGACGGCTGATACGAAGCTGGAGCTGCAGCAAGAAGCCCGGACCTGAACGCGCACGAGCACCAGCACTCAGAGCACCGCACCTGCACCAGAGCACCCAGTTTGGAGACGTGTTTTTGTGTTTATTATTTCGGGACTGCAACACCTTTGTTTTGTAGCTGGTAATACCCATTGCTGGGTAGAACCAGCTTTATTATTTTGGGTCCAGTTTTCACTGGCAATACCCATTGCTGGGTAGAGCCAGCTTTATTATTTGAAACCCGGTTTAAAAAGGGCATTAAAAGAAACCTGACCGGTAGACTTTGTGTTTGTCCTTTGTTGGAGCACCTCAACTCACCTATACACCGGAGCACTACAAACCACTTTGCCACAGCCCCATATTCTAGAAATGAGGGCAGAGAGATGAGATGCCGCCTTTCTATATGTTAGTTAATACAGGATCGATTAGCGGTTTGCTACTATCGAGTCTGCTTGAAATGGAAAAGGTATATTCACAGTCAGAGATTTGGGTTTCGCAACGCCAGTTATTCTGTTAATAGTGAAAATCCTTAGCTCATAATCAAGACAGATTTCCAGTCTCGTACCACATCTCAAACCAAGTATTAATGCTGTAACATTTGGGAGGATGAGCGGATATATAAGAACATAAGAACATAAGATATATGAATAGGATTGCTGAGGAAGTGCCGCGTACTTTGATTAGATGAGGATTAGTGTTAGCCTCGATTGTGGGAATGCTGCCACGATCTGCTTATTGGAGGAAGGCTGGAGCATTGTAGGCTCTGGAGAAGTTGCAGATTTAAACAGTAAACTAGAGCGACTTTTGCAGCTGCAGTAGTGAGCTGATCTGAAGAGGGAGTGGAGATCTGCTGTAGTGAGGAGCGATTAACAATAGAGGGAGAGATCTGCTGAACAGAGCAGAGGTCTGAGGAAGAAAACAATGCTGTCAGTAGTGTACAGAGGTCCAGCTGTGAGAGCAGAGATCTGCTGAAGCAGAGATCTGCAATAGAGAACGGAGGACTACCATCAGTAGAGTGCGGTGGTCTGCTGCAGAGAGTAGGGATCTGCTGAATGCAGTAGATATTGGTCTTTCAGTGTTAAGGCAGATTTAGATGGAGCCAGAGATGGGGCTGAAGATTGTAGAGATCTGAGACCACTGCAGAATCAGAGAGGATGAGAGGCTAAACCAAGTGTGCGTAAAGTGCCGCACGATCCAGGACTTGCATAAACTAGTAAGTATGCTAGAAATGGAGCTGGAAGAAGTGAGACAGCAACAGGATCTTGAGGAACTGGCACACCCACAATTCATGGAAGTCTGCATCACTCCTAACAGACTGAAAGCCACCAGGGAGATAAAAGGTCAGAACAGCTGGGTTCAGGTAGGCAGAAGCAGGGAAAAAAGAAACTTCGTCAAACACAACCACCAGAAATCAAAACAACTAACAAATATGAGTCACGTCAGAATTTTGATGAGCAGAACCAACAACAAGAGAATGAAAGGAACAACATCCAGGACCCTATTGACAGTGGTGACCAGAGAGCAAAAAGAAGGGAGGTCATGATTGTTGGGGACTCCATATTGAGAAACACAGCAAGTTCAATTCACAGTTTGGACCCCCTTACTACAACAGTGTTCTGCCTTCTGGGAGCCTCGGTCAAGCACATTACTGAGAATGTGGACAGGCTCCTAGAACGAACAGGAGACGACCCGGTAGTAGTCGTCCACATCGGTACAAACAACATTGGAAGAGACAGACCAAAATCCCTGCAAAACAAATTCAGAGAGCTAGGAAAGAAATTAAAAGAGAAAACCAAAACTGTGGTATTTTCTGGTATACTACCCGCACCTTGCAAAGGACCATATGGACAGCTGGAAATAATTAATCAAAATGCATGGCTGAAGACGTGGTGCACACGGGAAGGCTTCACCTATCTTGATCATTGGACCACATTCTACAACGAGGACTATCTGTATAGACGGGACGGACTGCACTTAAATAACAAGGGAACCAGTCTACTTGGAGATAAGATCCTCAAGCAGGTTCAGAAGCATTTAAACTAGAAAGGAAGAGGGGAGAAATCAACAATAAAACAGAAGGGAGACCGCATCAAAACAAGGACAACAACTCACGTAAGACAACCATTAAATGTATTTATCTAAATGCTAGAAGTATCAGAAACAAAATTCTAGAACTTGAAGCTACTGCACTAACAAGTAACTATGATGTGATAGGTGTTACAGAAACTTGGTTGTCTGAGAGTGATGGGGACGAATATAATATTTGTGGGTATACACTGTATAGGAAAGACAGGCAGGACAGAAGAGGAGGAGGGGTAGAGCTATACATAAGAAACAGTCTTGAAGCCCAGGTGTTAAACCTGGACAAAGAAAATAAAGCCGAATCAATATGGGTCAGAATAACGGACAAAAATTCAAAGGGCATAATAATAGGAGCATGCTATAGACCGCCAGATTCAGACAGTGAGCAAAATAATCTGTTATACAATGACATTAGAAATGCGTGTAGCAAAGGAGAAGCCATACTAATGGGGGATTTCAATTTCCCACATATAAAATGGGAAAACCTGGTGGGTAGCACGAAGGATGAAATTGAAATGGTGGAAATGACAAATGACTGCTTCCTAACACAATTTGTCAAGGCACCGACTAGAGGGGAGGCATGCCTTGATTTAGTCTTTTCAAATAATGAAGACAGAATAACTAAAACAGAGGTCAGAGAACCACTAGCAAACTCAGACCACAACATGGTCTCATTTGAAGTGTTTTTTAAAACCCCAAAAGTAAAGACTAAAGCTAAGGTTTACAATTTTAGAAAAGCAAACTATGAAGGTATGAAACAGAGACTAACAGAAGTAGACTGGAGTAAAATAGAGAAAACATCCACAGAAAAAGGATGGCTGTTCTTCAAAAATGTAGTACTAGAGGCGCAAAACAATTACATCCCTAAAGTAGACAAATCTAAATGTAAAACTAAATGGCCAAAATGGTTTAATAGATCAATTTTAAAAAAAATATTCAGCGAAAAAAGTCACTTTACAGAGTATTAAAAAAGGACCAAAAAGAAAGTACACAGAAAGAGTACACAGAACTGCAAACGCAAGTCAAAAAGGAAGTTAGAAAGGCCAAGAGAGAAAGAGAAATGAACATTGCTAAGGGGGCTAAAACCAATTCCAAAATGTTTTTCCAATATTACAACAACAAGAGAACATTCAAAGAGGAGGTTAAATGTTTAAGAGATACAAATGGCAAAATCGTAGATGAAGAAAAAAAAGCAAATATATTAAATGATTACTTTTTTCACAAGTTTTTACAAAGGAAGATACTGACAACATGCCCCACATGTCATCCAGTTCCTATCCAGTTTTTAAATAACTTTAGCATAACTGAGGCAAGTGTGAAAGGGACTAGGAGCTCTTAAAATTAACAAATCCCCTGGGCCGGATGAGATCCTCCCAGTAGTACTCAAAGAAATGAAAGAAGTAATTTACAAACCGCTAACCAAAATCATGCAGCAGTCTCTTGACACAGGGGTTGTACATGGTCTTACATCTAGTGTACATCGTGTAAGCAACAATTTCAAAGATAATATTCTGACTCTCAATTTATCAATATCAGTACTGTACCACTAAGGTAAATATTGTAATGAGGTTACACCAATAGGGTATTTATTATACTATACTCTTCTTCTAAATACAGTATAATCATAAATCTCGAAAAACTACTCACTTCTAAATCTTTTGTAGTCATTTTTGTATTACTTTAGTATAAATACATGTTAATTTGGATTCATATTTTGTTTTTTTCTGACTTTATGTGAACAAAAAGACACACATTTGCCAGTTTCTCCCCACAGAACCTTGGAAACTATGAATGATTTAATAGTGACAGACCAGTGTTTCCAAGGTTTGTGGGGCATAATAGCCATTTTCTAAAACTTTTGAGGCATAAGCAATTAGAAATAACACTTACTACCCAGGAACAAAAATGGTTTTACATAGTGTAATGGATAATTGCGGAATCTAATCTTTGGTATTTGTTTTGAGACCACGATAACGCAGCATTCAGCAACGGTAAAAACAGGTACTTTAGAGGTATTGCCTCAGAATGGATGTGGTAGCATTGTACACAAATTAGATCCCCAAAAAGTTAACATTAGACTTAGACACTGGTATCTGCCTCCTGAGTCCTTACCTCACAGGTGGCAGACCGAGTACCACAGGGAAAGTAGGATCCTAGCTAGGAGAAATCTACTGTAAAGATCAGCGAGGGTGTCTGACAATGTTCAGAACTGGGCAGAACATGGCATATTAGGTTTAATAGAGAAAACACTAATGGTCTGGAAGCAAATATCAGAATGGGCAGATACTGATGTTGGAAAAGGAATCTATGAAAAAGATGAAACAGTTGTTGTTGCAGCAAAAGTCTTCAAAGTGATCTAGGATTAAGAACTGGGCTATATGGTAAATTACATTTAATAGAGACAGTGTAAGGTACTGGACACTTTACATTGATAAGTATGTAGGACATGGTTCCATGACTGACTAGAAATATCTTCAGCTTGCAGTTGATAAAAAAAAGGCTAACAAGATGATGATACATTGTGAAAAGTTGTTGAAGCTGGTCACGGGAAGTAATGTTAAAAGTACAATGCACAGTACTCATCTTGAATATTGTGTGCAGTTTCTGGTCACCTCGCTATAAAAAACGATATTGCTGCTCTAGAAAGAACAATTATTCATGGTTTAAAAGGAATGTCATATGCAGAAAGGCTAAAATAATTGAAGTTCAGTCTTGAACAAAGAAGACTACGCGGCGACCTAATTGCATTCAAAATTCTAAAAGGTATTGACAATGTCGACCCAAGGGACTTTTTCGACCTGAAAAAAGAAACAAGGACCAGGGGTCACAGGATTCAGAACAGAAAATAGGAGGCACTTTTTTACTGGAATCAACTCCCCCCTAATGTTGTTGAAGCTGACACCCTGGAGCCTTCAAGAAGCTGCTTGATGAGAATCTGTGTATCAATAAGTTACTAACAACCAAACGAGCAAGATTGGTTGACTGAGGGTCTCATTGACTGGAACATTGATAAATCGTAGGATATGTTCCATGACTGAAGCTTGCTTGATGAAATGATGATTTTGATGAAGCTGGTCAGATTGAAGGAGCAGTACCAGATGAGGAAACACGAATCTGGGAACAGGAGTAAGTCACAGGAATGGATGCGTGATGCAGGGAAGCAGGATGTTACTATGATGGTAAAGACTGAGCATCTCAAAAACAGCTGAGTAAGGTTGCTTCTTGACCAGTTCCTTGAAGAGGGGAAGAGTTGAAATTGGAGAACATCAGTTGCTACAAAAGGTTACGGAGGAGAGGGACTCCTGCGAATCCCTCGGAGTGACAACAAACTGCAGGAATGTATAGGAAAGCTGGAATGTGCGAGCTTCACAGTGATAGCAAACCAGCTTAGAGACTGTAAAATTTGTGGTGTTAATCTGTCATCTAGCGGTTATGATTAGAATTAACCACTGGCTTGAGTGAAGCCGGGTAGAATATATTTGGTTATTATGATTAAAATCCCTGTCAGTGTAGAACAACAATTACATATTCTTTTAGATTTGAATATCTTCGTTACATGTTTTAGGACAGTTAGTGATGTATATAAATATGTTAACACAGTATTTAGATATCACAATTCAACGAGTTGAACAAGCCCTCGCAGATTGTGAAAGCGTAGCAGCAGCAAGCCAGAAGACCGCAGCACTGAGGCAAGGAGCCTGCAGCGCCGGATGAAGCTGCCTGGTCATCATGCAACTTATCACTCCCCGCAGTCGCTCAATGAGGGTGTTGCCATGGTAGCCACGGACTGAGAGGTGCCGGTGGAAAAGTTGCAGAACAGCAGTGTTGTTGAAGCATTTTGTGACCAGTCGAAAGCACAAGCCTCCACACATTGAAATGGAGTATGAAATTGAATGGATAGGTCTTTAAAACGTTGAATGTAGCCAATAGAAATCCAGGGCAGGATCTTATGAAGGAATGGTAAAGTGTGCTGGCTCTGGGAGTGGAGAAGGGGTGCTTGATTGCAAGCAAAGAGTAAAGGAATGTTCAGCTGACAGATCTTTATGGTGGATTTAAAAAAAAAAAAGAAATTATGGCAAGGCAAACGCTGACAACGGGAATGTCGATGTCTTGTTGAAGGAGCTTTAGAGGTTTTAGTGGAGGGCCAGTCTGTCTAATAAAGATGCGGATGAGTTGAGAAATGAAGCTGCAGTTTGGACAGTGCTGTTGCTGGGCTGGAGGCTGGAAAGAGCAGGAAAGACTAACGCTAGAGCTCCTGCAGCCGAATGGAGAAGCTGAATGATGAGAAGCAGTATCGGAGCAGGTAGGAAAATATTTGATAATATCTTGGGAGCGCTGCACAGAGAAATGACCTCCAGTGAAAGGCAACGAAGTGTAGATTAGCGGTGAAGCACGAAAAGATGGCGTCTGAGCGTTTGCTACAAAAACGAAACACTAGACAGCGAAGGTGCAGGTGATCAGGGCTTAAATAGATAATGGGTACTAATTAACAGGAGATTGGAAGCCCCCTTGCTGCACGCCCCCTGAACTACGCTGGCTAACATTAAAACATGTTAAATGTAATAGTCTTCTATTAACTTGTACCATGCTTGGACTAAGCTTGACCTCTCTTTCTTGGTTTCTAAAGATTCACCTGCACAAGCAGGTTTCAGACACCCTGTTTACTTGCCAAGGCTAGTGTTTTAATTAATATGAAACTCCACTGCAAGCACTTTTCCAAATTCACTGCATGAAGTCATTTTTTTGGTCGATCAAGAGACGCCTGGACCGGTACCTCTTCAGATAATACAAAAAAGTGTATATCCTAATTTTTATAACAAATTTCTCAATATTTTATTATAATATAATAAGATACATACTCCTGTCTTTCTTAAAGCACTTTCCGTTAGTTATCATTCAAGGTTGGCAAATCCCGCTTTTAAGAGCCAACACGAATCCTGCACTGAGGTGCCAAAGACTAAGCCTTATCTTTTGAAGGTCTAATTCCAGAATTATACTGTGTGTCTGAGAAAAACATCTACAGAAAAACCGCAGATCCCAAAATTATTTCACTTTCAAACTCTACAGCTTTTTCTGCGAATAAATACCTCTGTTTATTACTGCAGTAAAATCTTTATATAAACTAAACATGTATATTCTTTGGTTTAATTGATATTGTAATATCTAAAATTCATTTTTGTTTACAACAGTTTAACTTTAAATGGCATTATAAGATGTATTTCTAATTAAGTTACTTCAGTATAAAAGTTGCTCCTAGAAATGGTAATATTATTTTACTCCATTGATAAATCTTTTAAGTTTTGAATGGAAGGTCCAGTTATTTATATCTAAATACAGGCCACTGATAACATATTAGAATGGTATAGTGTTATAGTGACTGAAGTCTAACCTTCTTCACTGTTCATACAAAATCCAGTCAAAGCAAGTTTTTAAGACAACCTTTGCTTTTTGCCAATTTTAGGGTTAATTAGTATGAAACACTATGGTAAGCATTTTTCAATACTCATTATTTCAAACCAATATCTAACTTAACGTATTAACACATCCTATGCTTTCCATTCCCATCTCTTCCTGCCAGGTTCTAATTAGTTTCTGTTATATATAGAAAATGATTATTGTAAGATAAACTCCTATCTTCTGTTATCTGAAAGGTATTTCCATTCATTAACAGTAAGGAGATCACCCATTATAGAGAGAATCTTGGCTTTTAAATCGCTGACCATCAAATCCCTGCTTCATCGGCCAAAACCAAGGAGTCATTTTCAACACTGCCTGTGCTACAAGCAGGTGAGAACGAGGCATTAGTTACTAAAGGAACATTAGTTTGTATTCCTTTAGTAAGTTTACTGTTAGAGTTACAGTTTATACTATTTTTTATTTTATTGTCTTGCTTCTTTTAAAAACAACATTCTAATAGCTGTATTATTGTAATCTAAATAAAAGATTTACTTCTAACTCAGGGGTTCCTTTTAGATCAAGTCTTAATACTTTATTCAAATAAGATACATGACTGCCCAGTCATTTTAAACTCTTTTTTAAAAGTCTTTTTAGTTTTTCCATTATAAGATTTTAATTATTTTTCTACTTTAAACATCTACACTAACATAACGTATATATTTATTTCACAGTATGTTTTCTCTTTTTTACTCAGCTCAGCAGCTTTCCCCAGTAAGGTCTGGCACCTAAATCAAAAAGTTGCCTACTTCTGATAAGGGTCTGCCAAGAGCTGGTCAGCCTGACATTTCTCTGCATGCTTTTTCACAGACATACAGTATTACTATGATTATTGACTAAGAGTATATCATATTATTTAAATCAATACATGTTTGTTTAGATCATACAATTCATGTCTAACAAATCAGCCCATTCCCAGCAAGATTCAAACTCTGTGCTAGGCTTAGCTTGGACTGGTTCTGTGAATCCCATGACAAGCCTGTGAAGATCTCCTAAAAAACATTTTCTAAAACACATTACAGTCATTACAATATGTGTTTCAGTTTCACAAATGTTCAATTTGTTTCCCAAAGATCAGTTTGCTTCCAGTAGCTGGGGGTCACTTGGGTCAGTTCCTGCTCTCAGTCAGTCAGTTTCTGCTCACAGGTGTGGGTGACAGTCTTTAAAAGCCTGATATCTGCAAAAACTCTCTTGTCAGCTGGGCTCCCATTCCTACATTCCCATTCCCATCGTCAGTGGGTAAACACATTTTAACTGAATTTGGGTCCATCAAAGAACCGCACACCCTTGCAACCAAGGCCTTCCATGCAAAAGAATCTTATAACTTATAGCACAAAAGGGACATGACAGAACCTCAATGATAATTATGGAAATTCCAGTTCTTGAATCAAAACCAGTCTTTTCTTAAATATCCAATAAGGTTTATATTAACCAATTCCATGTCTTTTGAAACAAAATGATCTATGAATTAGACAAACAATGAGTAATTAAGATTCAGGGTATGTGGAAAAGTAAGTGAACCCCAGGTTTTATCAGCCCAATTAAGGGGATAATTAGATTCAGGTGTTTTAAATAATTAAGTAGATCTTAAGGGGTGAGTTTGGGAAGCCCCACCCTATATAAAGCTCAGAAACTTTATGAGTTTGGTCTTCACCATACAGGTGTGTGGAAACATGTCATGCCATGATCAAAAGAAATGTTTGAGGACCATCATTGATGCTCATCAGTCTAGAAAGGGTTACAAAACCATTTCTAAGGATTTGGGGCTCCACCAATCCACAGTCAGACAGATAGTCTACAAATGGAAAAAGTTCAAGACCACAGTCGTTCTACCCAGGAGCGGTCGTCCTAACTGGAAAATCATCAAGGAAGTCACAAAGAACCCCAGAGTAACATTCAAGGATCTGGAGGCCACTCTCGCCTTGGCTAATATGAGTGTTCATAACTCAGCTATCAGAAAAAGACTGAACAAGAATGTTGATCATGGAAGGATAGACAGGAGGAAACCACTGAGCTCTAAAAAGAACATTGCTGCCCATTGGAAGTTCACCAAAGAGCACATCCACAAGACTTCTGGAACAATGTTCTCATGACAGACGAGTGGAAGGTAGAACTTTTTGGCCACAATGAGAAAGGTTCTGTTTGGCGAAAACCAAACACTGCGTTTGAACAGAAGAACCTCATCCCAACCATCAAGCATGGTGGTGGGAGTGTGATGGTTTGGGGCTGCTTTGCTGCTTCCGGACCTGGATGGCTTACCATCATTGATACACACCATGAATTCTGCATTGTATCAGTAGATTCTAGAGAGAATGTCAGGCCAGCCATCCATGAGCTGAAGCTGAACCAAAAGTGGGTCATGCAGCAAGACAATGATCCTAAACATACAAGCAGATCTACAAAAGAATGGCTGCAGAAGAAATTCTGCGTTTTAAAATGGCCTAGTCAAAGTCCGGACCTAAACCCCATCTAAATGTTGTCGCAGGAGGAAGCCCTTAAATGTCATCGAGATGAAGCAGTTCTGTAAGGAGAAATGGGCCAAAATTCCTCAACCGATGTGAGATACTCACCATCAGTTACAGGAAATTCTTAATTGAAGTCATTGCTCCTCAAGGGGGGGCCACCAGTTCCTGAATCTAAAGGTTCACATACTTTTTCACACATGGATTTGAATGTTGAATCATTTGTGGACATATAAATGTTAAAAAGTATCATGTTTTTGTGTCATTTGTTTAAGCAGGTTATCTTTATCAGTTATCTTTAATCAACAACAACAGTTGGGGTCCATAAAAATAAGCTTAGATTATATTTTGCTTTAAAAAAAAAACTCTTAGATTTACTTTTTTTTTTTTTTTAACAAAGTGCCTTCCTAAACACTCATACAGTTCGACCAATCACCTGCTTGTACCTGGTTACTGATCAACTACTGTACTGTGTGCTGAGAAACTGACACTGACAGCACCAGATGGGAAGAGGAAAAAAATTCTCTCAGCTGTGTCACCTTGCCGACCATGAAGTTCCATCTGAAATTGACACCGATGAACCAAATTAAATGTTTATTTTATTGTGCTTTACATGTGTTGCTGTTTACAATAATGCTGGCTGGCTGGCTATGAATTACTATCTACAATAATGAATGTACTCAATGAATTACTATCTACAGTAATGAATGTACTCAATGAATTACTATCTACAGTAATGAATGTACTCAATGAATTACTATCTACAGTAATGAACGTACTCAATGAATTACTATCTACAGTAATGAATGTACTGACGTACACATGCGGTCCTCACTAAAGTCCCAATTTAAAGACAGTACGTTTCACTGTAGTCCTCGGGATGAAATTGTTAGCTAGGTGGCTATTTTTTATTATTTTTTTTTTTTAATTAGCAGTGGGAGAAAACCACTTCAGCAAATACAGTAGAATCTGCCAGAACTGATGGATGCTGTATCTACTATAGATACTAATGAGCGCAAAATAAATACAAAAGAAACAAGGGAAATGCAGATCTTTTCAAGAAAGCTGGGAGATGGATTTTATATTTTTAAATGCTGCAATAACAGTTCTACTTGTGAAGCATCCACATTATAATTTGATAGAACAGATGATTTATTTGCACTGTGCCGAACCTTATTTTCCCATTGGTGCTTGAGCCTCGGAGCACTCACGGAATCATCGCCTGTGCACCTATTATCAGTGATTAGAAACCGATTGAGAGCAAACAGCCAATCAGCTTCCAGATCTAGTGGGCTTCTATTTTACATAGATGCACACTGGGATGTTGAAGTGCTTAACTGTGAATTACATTTTAAATCAATCCGCGCCTACATCCCGTTTTTTTCTTTAACATTCTAATCTACAACTAATCTGATAAGATAAAAAGCTACTCAAACATACTATCTGATGCTAGTCTAGAGAAAACTAAAATCATGTCTGTGACACCATAAAAAAAGGCTCAATATGCAGCTACTGAACGGCAAATCAACAGGAAGACACAATTGGTCCACACTTCTGTCATCGGCTGGATCCAAACAACACCCTCCCTCAAAACCAGCCAGTCAAACTCCCAACCCTGTTTCAGTTCTTTCCACACCAGCCAGTTCACTCCATGCCTCCAAGAACAAGTTTCGAGTCAGACTCAATACTACACAGACTATTCAACAATTGTACATGTCCGGATAAATTATAAGAAAAAGTAAGACCCCAATAAATAAATATGTTAGCAATAATAATAATAATAATAATAATAATAATAATATTTTCTTTACATGTATCTCGTTTTTCGGCTCCCACATCGACGGGCTCTATCGCTTAATTAAAGTCTGGTTTTCAAACTAACTGATTATTGCTCACCAATACTGTATTGATATAAAAAAGGGTGTTTTTAAAAAGTAATTTCAGTTTCAATCACTTCAAATATGCTGAATTTATAAGATAAAATACTCTACTATGCTCCTCTTGGAAGCTGCCAATAAGGTCACACAACTACAATACTGCACACCGATTGGCTCAGTGAATAGGTTGGATTTTGATAAATTAGAAGCCTGGCGTATAGCAAGTTATAGAAAGAAATGATCATTTGTATTTAACATGGTGTATATCGTATTTTCAGGACAAATGACACTGAACATCAGAAAGTAGGCACTGTGAGATGAATGATCCTGCTTTTAGCTCAGTTTTGATGCTAATGGCACATTGCGTTTTGCATCAAAACTCTTCCTATATATAAAAGAATAGCGTTCAGCTGTGCAAGGACGGATATGTATGCTGCCAGGGGTACAGTTTCCATACAGTGATGCTACCGTTACACATGCCTGCTTTCTGTAAATGTCACACAGTCAATTCTTTAAGAACAACAGTAACCTTTGCCCCAGGACATTCAATTTCGTCACTGGCAAAGTAATGATTACAGGTGCGTGCAGCACAGACTGGATACAAAACAGACAGACAATGATTTCCAGTTGCAAGGGTGTTTATTGAATGATTTACAATGTCCAGAGCCTTTTTGGCGAATGCCTGCAGATAATGATGAAGTGATACAGCAGTGTGTATCACTCAGTATTTGTAAATCCACGGGTTTGACCTGTAACCAAAAGTCTCGTTTCACACACCAACACAAAACATGAACACAGTTTTTAGTGTCAGTGAATAAGTGCTAGTGGTGTATTACAGTTCTCCATGAAATGTAGGGGTAAAAGTGATGTCCAGGTTTATGCTGGCTTTTGCTACAGCTCCGGAGCGTGCTACTGGTAGTCTATTAAGAAATAGACAACATTTAACAAACACTGACAAACACAAGACAAACTCATGGTTCACGATACTGCAACACAGGCTCCTTGTAGATTTAAACACTAACCATTTAGCAAGGAACAGATCATTTACACTACACCTTTTATTTATACCCTCGCTCGTGAGCCCTAGGTTAACGAGCGCATCCACTCCTCCAATCCTCGGATGCCACGTCGTTTCCCATCTGAGTCATTGAGTTTGGGTGCCGTAGCTCCGCCCCCTTCCTAAATGACCGACTGCTACCTACCCTAAGGAATAAATTGTCATGCCATTTAGTTATGGGTACTCTGTTCCTTTTACACAGCGCCCTCACAGGTTGGGAGGTAGGGAGACCTAATACCAGGAATCATTCGATCTCTGTCACAGTAGGTCATTCATATCTCATTTTACCACTGTATACTACAGTAAAATACTACTTCCGGGAAAAGCTACAGGCTTGTATGAACTTACCGAAGGAAATTACGAAAGAATATTATGACTAGACTGGGTTCAAAATGTTCAAGCAGGATCTTGTACCCTGGGGTACAACAGTTTAAGTTACAAAAAGAGACATTTCTACATGTTTTTATAAAAGCTGGCTTGTGCCTTAAAAGATCTTGTTCTTGCTTTCCCCAAATTTATTGCTTCTAAACCTTGATTTAAACTGGACGTTTTATCACTCCTCACCAGTCCTCCAGATCAATAAACCATCTCAACGGATCCAACAGAAGATTTATTCTAATTTGCAGTATGCTTTACACACAGATGTAGGAGGAGCCCTTAATTTCATTACCCTTGAAGCTTGTGCTGGATCCAGGATAATCTCTACTGTGACAATAATTAACAGCAATTCTTTTCGGATTCCATACTCAATCATTCTTTGTTGGAACACATACTGAAAATCTTATTGTAGAATTCTACTTTTGCTTTACTGTTTCCTACCTCGGATATAAATGTCGCTTTGGGACATTCGGGATCTGCTCTAACCTTCAGGATACAAATTTCGTTGCAGGACATTGAAAGATCTGCTCCAATCTTCATCTTCCACACCACCCATCCCAAAGTAGTCCTGGGTCTGTCAGTGCTCAAGAAGCTTCATCTCATTCAAAGATGTCTCTCTCTAGAAAGGACATTCTTCTCTGCTACTGTGGGTTTTCTGGCATTGTTGAAATCACCACCAAAATCAGTTCCTTGATCCAGCATCGTAGACTTTAACCTTCAATTGCAGGTTATGTATTCTGCACATTTTAAAGCATGTAAAATATTGTACTCATTGTGTTAATTGCCCTTTCTGTTTCTAACTACGTATCAAGGCACCCTGTTGCAGTTCATATAGACCTTAAACTTCAATCTCAGGTCACATATCCCGTACATTTTAAAGCACGTAAAATATCTTACTAATTGTATTTGCCCTTTTCTGCTCCCTCTAGCTACCTATCGAGGTCCTGCTGCAGTTCAAGGGGTGTTTTCTATCTTTCTTAAACAAAGTCAATTTGATCAATTAAGAGAAGGAAACTGCTCACATGCTCTCATTAATTCTGTTTTCTGTTCCCATGCTTTCATGCTGAGATACCTGGCCTCCTGACTGATTCTAACTGGACCTACTGTTTCTAACTGCGCAGAACCTGCCAGTCTCCAGATCCTGCTTTTCTGCAAGATTCCAAGTTCTCCAAAAAGGCGGCCTTTCTTTATAGAACTATTCATGCCATTCCTTCAGGAATGCAGCTGCAACTACAGCTGCTCAGCGAACATTCCTGCGTATGCCAGAAAAAAGCTTGGTCGGTGGTCTTCAGATGTTTAAGAGATTTACATAAGGAGCAATATTAAAGACATTCCAGTTGCCCAACAACACCTGGAACCTGCATCCTAATGTAGGACTTCATTCCAGGATCCGACACACCCGCAACCCGCTGCAACACTGTATTCTTACCCGCTTCCGACCCAGACCCGCTACTGCAGGACCTGGCCCGACCCAAACCCGCTGCAACATCATCTTCTTACCCACGACCCGACCCGACCTGCTTTTAATAAGACCTGCAACCTGACCTGAACCCACAAGTGTTTGTCTCACATGCACACACAGATATCTCTACCATTCTCTACAGATTGAGTTTATACAATAGGCTATACAGCATGGTAGCTTTCTCTAGTGGTCTGGATGTATTTTAGCATAGCAACATATTAACTATCTTTACTTACTTTACTTACTATAAAATATCTGTCTATTCCTTTCACGCCACCAATTGAAAGGGAGCTTGTGACACGATGACATCACAGTCCAGGCTGGTGAATACCAGGAAGTGACTCAGAGGCAGAGAAGACAAGTTTAAATGCGCTATTGGCTTTTTAATCAAACAAATTAACAAAACAAACACTAACAAAAACACACTGGTCAAAATAAAAGGCACAAGGGCCAAAACAAGGACTATACAAATGTATGTAAATAACACAGAACGAACTGCACAGCACAGAACACGAGAAACACTTCACCACATACCTCTAACACCAGCATTACTACTAGCACATTAACCAAACTAACACCAGTGATCACCTTATTTATACACCTGCCAACTTTTGTTCACCGGGATGAACACGCGCACCAGTTTTTTTGCAACTGGGGATTCTATAAATCTCTGTCTCTCCTTTGGGGGTTGGAATAGATGATGCTCCTCTGCCGAATATATTTTGTTCACCGTGATGAACACGACGCATAGATTTATTATTTTATTCTTTGTTTTTTTATCACCAGGAGGCTCCGAAGGATGAGGCTGTGTTCCAACTATTTTTATTTTACTTTTATTTTTCTTTAACCATTGTTTGGGTTCAGTGTGTTTTGGAAATCTAAGATTTGTATTTTAACAAAGTTAGTTATTTAACGCATGATTGTCTTGACATACAATGCAAATGGAACACCTTTGTGAAAAACACACAATTCAAATAAGAATGATATACAAAGACAGGTGAAGCTTATTAATGTTAACATAATTAATTAAGACGGGGGGGGGGGGGGGGGGGGGGGGGGGGGGGGGGGGGGGGGGGGGGGCAATAGAATTTAAGTCAATGTCAATTATACCAAAATAATGAATAAAACTGTTTGAGAATCATAGGCTCTGAAAATTCAGCTGAATCACAGGACAGTAAGTCAGGTTAGCCACTAATAGTTAATTCCACACATGGGTTTGAAGGATGCATAATACATCATTTGATGTGCTTTACTTACTGAATATGTATTTGGAACTCTTGAAATATTGAGTTACTAATGTGGACTTTTAAAGAACGGCTGAGTGTAACATATAGTAGGATTACTTTAAGTCTTTTTTGCATAACCTTTCTAAACAGTTTAAACAGTGGCAGCATTTACAATAGAGACTGTCAGGGTTTAGATAATTCAAATTGATGCTGGTTGTTAGTAGCTTATTGATCCCAGAATCTCATCAAGCAGCTTCTGGAAGGATCCCAGGATGTAAAAAAGTGCCTCCTGTTTTCCGTTCTGAATGTCCCTTTGTCTAATCTCCATATGTGACCCTTGGTCCTTGTTTCTTTTTTCTGGTCGAAAGTCACTTGGGTCGATATTGTCAATACCTTTTAGAATTTTGAATGCTTGAATCAGGTCGCTGTTTCCATTCCACCAATTAAAAACAACTTAAATGTATAGCTTGATTAGTGATACAATAATATGGATTTATACTGACAGTTGTGAAAAAAACTGACGTTTCAAAATAAGAATAAAACAGCAAAATAACATGACTAAAATTGACCAAAAATGCAACAGAGTGTTTTATACAACAAAAAAACTAGAGTACTCTACTCTACTCATTTAACTCCATACCTGACAACCTTACATTCCCACACACACTATGTACAGCAACAGGGCTTCTGCCCTGCCACACACAGGTAATACAATTACCGAGACAGTCCTGGTATCAGAAAGGCTGTTCCTATGTCCTGAAGCACTGTGAGAATTGTCATTTTGTCCCGGCTTTAAATTTTCGTCCTGGGGGCTGGTTGGGCTAATAGAACTGTTTTCCTGGCTGAGGAATGCTATTTTTGCTGCTCTGGACTGCCTTGTGCATACCACATGCTTCCAGCGTAAGTCATTTCAGTGGTTTAACATAGGAGCAGACATGTAGGCTACACATGGAAAAAGCTATGAAAATTGCGATGTCTAAATGCAAGTGGGTTTTTTGTGTAAAAGTACACCCCGCCTCTGTGCATATTATATTTGTATTATTATTTAAAATGCAGGATGGACGAAAAGCTGTCCACCATTACTGTTATTATTTGTATTTAGTACTCTCGTGAGAATGCGTGACTGTCAGCTACTGATTATTGAATTAGCTGACAGTCACAAAGATTTATTAAATTCGTTCAGACTATGGCTGAGGAGTTAACAAGGTGGCCAGCTAATCACTCGGCCATAATATAAAAGACTTGTAGCTTTGGCTGCGCAAGGAGTGTGTTCAGAGTGGAGAACGGGAGAGAGAGACGGGAGAAAAAAGAATAAATCAAAGCAATTGCTGCCCGTGCTAGAAGGACCAGCACAAGACTTGTTTGGGTCAGTGTTCTGTTTTGACTGTTTCTTTTGGCCATCAGGCTGTTTATTTTGAGGGTTTTGTTTTTGTTTAATTCTTTTATTTATTTTATAAAATCACACAAGCAATGTTTTCATTACCCCAGTGTTGTCTGTCCATTGTCTTCTGGGTCTAATGTTACCACCAGCCATCCATGTCACAGAAACCAGAAACAGACAGAAACAAATCAAGCTTCAACGTGCACCGATAAAGGGTAGAGCAGGAGCAGTAACCAGACAATAATAATAAATCCTTGAGAATGTACCGTTTCATATTGCACAGAATATATAAGAAATAACCTTTCCCGGAAATCACAGTAGTAACTCACTAATACTGCAAACATTGCTGTTATACTGACACCAAAGACAGGATGAAAATAAATGGAAGACAGATACAAGTAACCTACTAAATCACAAAAATTAAGTATACATAAACTCATACACTATAGAGTTTAAACTAACTAATCGATCGGAAAAGGGCGAGAAGCTTTCAAGAAATACTGATGGACTCCAGTGGTTTGAAATGTCAGATGTGGACTACGATAACAAAACTTTTCAATTTTAAATCTTGAATTGCTCTGCAAAGAAAGTCTGACTGACAGCAACAGAAAACAAAGGTAACAGGTAGACTATGTGTTTTACTTGCAGCCACGCATACACTGTTAAATGTTCTATATAAATGTAAAAATGTATTTATTTCTGTAAAGTGTATCCAAGGTACTGTATAGAATCATAATGTGTCAATGGAGCACCATGATCTATTTTGTGTTAACTGTGTAGTAGTTAAGTAAGCTACGGTAAAAAATGAATGAATGCTGCAGCAAAATAATTATTGTTTCCACATAGTACAGTAATATGTACAATGCAGGAGCATGATCTATTTTGTGTTACCAGTATCCAGTATACTAAAAACCAAAGTACAACTAGGTATTAGTTCTATTTTACCACTGTACTATATATTGTATAGGCCTACTGTACAGATTTATATTTTTACATAACATAATGTGTAGAGCACACAATAATGTTATTTCAGTTCAATGATTTATACATTTAAAATAAATTGAGCACAATAAATGAATGTGGCTGTGATTTATTTATTTATTTTTTAAAACCAGACACCTCCTTATTCCAGAAAACCTGTCTGTCTCCAGACCTGTCTGGTTTAACGAAGGAATACTACACATTTTTTGTGGAAAAATGTGTGGTATTTTTTGTGGAAAGAGATTCCAGTTTTACCCAGGTAGCCATTCCCACCCACCAGCTCACCATGTGTCGCGGTTCAGCCTTCCAGAAATTTGGTAGAGTTTAATACAATCAAAATCATTATGAGAATCAAGAGAATTAAAACTATATCACAACTAAAGCAGAAACTACAAACGTGATTACTTCCTGAGGATCACAGATAAAGTCTCTCTTTATTTTGTCCACTACAGTCAAGTAGCTAAACTAGTCTTTTTTTTTAGACGTTTACATACCTCTAGTGGCACTTGTGCAAGAGTAATCAGAAATGTGTTCAATTTGAAAGCACTCTAAGTATTGGCTATTTTTAAAGCTAATTAACAGGTGCGAGGTGAGAAGAACAGTATCTTAAGTATGATTCGCACAGGAATAAAAAAAATCAGATGTCTTCAGAGTTGGTCAAAAGCAGAGGACATCTAGTCACCTCCCAGACATGGATTCATTTTCATGAAGGGAAGTCGTTAAATTCAAAATGAAATGTGATGTGGTCAGAGGAGGCCCTTTTGTGCATGATTTGTAAACAATGAACCGGATGTAAATATGTTTTCATTTATCTGTACCTTCTTTTCCAAAGGCTAAAATAACCATTTAGTTCCTTGAGTGATATTGTGAGGCGTGTGAGTAAAAATGGATTTTCCAGACAGCGATTTACGTGTAAAAAAACAATAAAAATTGTATTTAATATTACACGGAAAAGAAAAAAAAAACAATAAAGAAGGATGTGAGGGAGGGAGTGCTGGAGTAATCAAAAATAAAGGAACGGAAGCCTCTTAATCCTCTTAATGATCTGCTCAATCCAAAATGAAACAAAAAGGAATAAAAATAGAAAAGAGCAAAGTTAGCCAGGCCTCCGTCCGTAATTAAAAGTAAATAACACAGTCCAACCCCGCACGTACTTCCCTCCAGCCTTTTTTTCCCCGCCTCTATTCCTCAGGACCAACACCGAACACAGTAGCACGTTATCTTTAGTATGCAAACCCCGCCCCGGTAGTCAGTGGATCACCAATCCCAGACTGACAGGTACCCTTAACTTCACTTGACTCCAGTGGCTGGAATTTACATACTCGTACTTCCGCCCCTCACCAAGGTGCCGCCCCTCAAAAAGATGACTTTTGTCATGGTCACAAGACCTTGGTAAGGGAAGTCCCGAGTTGGTTTGATGCCTTCTACTGTTGGGAGGCTGAATTGCAGACTGAAACCCCTTTGACTCATCACAGATATATATTTCCATATGTTTCTTCAAAAGCATTGTTCAAAGCATTAATTTAAGAGTTGACAATCATGTTTTATATTTTCTCCCATCCCTAATTTGGTTATGCCCAATTGCAGTGTTTTACTGAACTGTAGACTCTCAGGGCAGGTTGTACCAATTTTAATATTATGGTTTATTGTAAAGGCTGGTATTGCTTTGCTTATATCAATACTAACACTGACATGATTGATTTGCATGGGAGTAAAAACACACAGAACGCTTGAGTTTGAAATTTTACAGAAGGTCCCGATGTCCTGTAAAAAAAATTGGAGGACCTCTGAGAATTATCTGGGATAAAAAGAAATGGACAGTTCGCAAGTGACAAAATTTCACCCATGTCGGTGAACATTGCAAATCCACCTGTTTACATGGTGATTTTTAGTCCTGTGCGAATCGGGCTTTAGATATCCCAATCAGGAGTGCATCAGTTAAATGTACCACCATTTTATTAAACCAGAAATTCTCATTAAATTAACGCAACACAGTCTGAGAGACTGGTATATAAAATGTGAAAAACTTGAAGAGAATAGATCTCAAGTATAAAATATTGATGCCAAAAAATAATGCCCAATGAACACTTTCTGAAAACGTGTTTGTGAATGAATTGAATGGAAATCGCATGGTTTCAATGCATGTTCATTATGAATTATTTAGGTAGTGTGGATAGGGTATAAATTTACTGTTACTAGTTACTGACATAGTTAATTACCAGAAACATTTAATAACATAACTTTTAATGACAATATGTAACTTGTACGATCAATCCAAAATACAAATGTACAATGATAAAGTCTTGAGATCAATAATTTTTCTATACCACTGTTAAAACTGAACATGTATTGCATATGGGGAATAATTTTAAAATGAAAAGAGGGTTTCAATACTTATGACTACCATTTTTCAGTACGTGGCTCTCTTTGGAAGACCAAGGTGAATAAACAGCCTACCACCAGTCATTAGATAAGCTATATCAAATAAGAGGGTAAAAAAAGAAAAGATTATTTCAAGAGGAACCTCAGGAGTATTTGTATTTTGTGCCAAAATAAGGAAGGTGAAATCTGTGCAGTGCTAGAAGCTCCATCTCTGGCTAAAAACACATTTTGAAGGCCAACCTTTGAAATGCCTGGTTATAAAATATCAAATTGCTAGAGAGCTGGGCCTTGTAGTTTGAGAGTGGCACACAGTGAAAAATTGAATTCAGGGCTGTTCCATATGAACCGATATTAGGAATGTATCCTCTTGTATAGGGGTTTGCAAAGGCATCAATATGGTATATTATTTTAAGAAATAAACAAATGACTACAGATTCAGAATGGATATCAGGACTGTGATTGAAACAGAAATCTGGCAGTTATAATTGATCAGATCGTTGCACCTATGCCCTGTAAAGACCCTGTTTGACCCTCAGCACTCTGATGTGCCTACCTGGGTGCAGAGCCTTCTGGGTATCAAGGTGTGTACTCCGGACAATGTTAATCATGCATCCTGGGTTCCGGCGCACCTTCTCAACCAGCAGGGACAGGTTGTGTATCTGTGCCTGCATGTCGTAAATGAGAGAGCCGTGGATGTGCAGCAGAGTGTTGGCCTCACTGTAGCGCTGCTCCAGCTCGCGAAACCGGTGCTCCAGTGATGCGTTCAGACCATTTTTCTCCTCACTCTGTCAGGAGAAAAGCAAGAATGTGGTTGTTGTTTTTCTTTTTAGCTGTATATTCCTTATTTAAAATTTGCAACTATGCACAACTGTAATAAGTAGTGTTGTGTAGTACTGCCGTATGGATTCTGTACCCTGTTATTGAGACTAGATGAGGTTAAAGCTCTATAATCACAGGCTCTTTTGCATAGTGGTTAAGACATTCACTTGCCTGCCCTGTCTATGAAAGACACCCTGTGACATACCGTTCGGCCACCAGAAGGTTGTTCAATAATGTCTACATTTAGTGAAAACAACAATGTTGCGCAAATTGTGAATCACGCTGTATGATAAAGCAAACATTATACGATAGTCAGTCACAGCAATCCCTGACTGGCAATATAAATACCACCATCATTTAAATCATTCAGAGAAGGGGACTTTGAGAAAACCATCATCTGTGTGGGTCTCTAAAGTATTTGTTATCTTTAAAAGTATCAATTGAATAGACCCTAATATGTCTATTCTGCAAGTATTACCATTCTAGTGTGCAATCTTATTGTTTATAATGCTATTTAACATTATACATTGGAAAACAACAAAGCCAAGTATTATTTAGATCTGCAGCAGCAGTAGTACTTTTAAGCATGCTAAATCTATTTCGTAATGTGCTGCTTTAAAGACCGAAGCATCCCTACTACCAGTATGCTTTATAACCTGTGCTTATTTTTAATGCAGTGACACTAATATTGAAAAACAAAGTACTAATAAGGGTTATTGATAGAATGGTATCAGTGGTGACATTTGGATATTTTGACATAACAATGCTACAGTAGAAGGCAGTTCATAGTGATAATCTACTGCACTATATGGCTAACATATCCACAATGGAACAGTTAGTATCCAATTCAAAGTGAAAGTAAATCTGGAAAACGGTCTAAAGAAAAAATATTATGGGACTTGCAAGAAAGCTGCCATGCTCAATAGAAAATAGTTTTCAAAGCCTCAGCCTTTTTTCCTTATAAAAAAGTTTGCACAGATAATGTTGCTTTTTTCCCAGGCTTTTCCCATGTTTATTTTATACATTAACCATATCTAGATAGAGAAGGATAAAACTGTTAAATACGTTTTGCAAACTGTAACAGCAGAATGTCTTATGTGATGCTCAAACTAACAATTAGCTGAAGAAAGTTTGTGGAGTGTATGGTATTAAGCATACTCCCTCTGTGTGTGAGAGGAACAAAATGTTTCAGCTACAGAAAAAAAGGGAAAAAGAAAAGAGAACTTCAAATGTCAAGACTATACATTATCATTTTGGGTATAAAAGAAAGTACTTCAGGACTTCATGATGGGGATGCTTTGGATCACACCCAAACCCTTGACTTCATGACAGGGATGCTTTGGATCACACCCAAACCCTTTACTTCATGACGGGGATGCTTTGGATCACACCCAGACCCTCTACTTCATGACGGGGATGCTTTAGATCACACCCAGACCCTCTACTTCATGACAGGGATGCTTTAGATCACACCCAGACCCTTTACTTCATGACAGGGATGCTTTAGATCACACCAGACCCTCTGCTTCATGACAGGGATGCTTTAGATCACACCCAGACCCTTTACTTCATGACAGGGATGCTTTAGATCACACATAGACCCTCTACTTCATGACAGGGATGCTTTGGATCACACCCAGACCCTTTCCAGCTTCTCCAAGAGTTTTATGTCACTTCTCTCAAGGAACAAGGGACAAAACAGGCTCTGGGATTAATAAGCTACTAACAACCAAACGAGCAAGATGGGCCAAATGGCCTCCTCTCGTTTGTAAACTTTCTTATGTTCTTATCTCCTTAACAGGGAAAATGACTGAGTATTAACTTTGCGACTTTCCATTCTGGGAGGAATATTTCCATTCTGGGAGGAATATTTCCATTCTGGGAGGAATATTTTCATTCTGGGTATATTTATATAAGCTGTAACATTATACCCACTGTGCTTTTAACAATTGTTTTAAATAAATGCTGAATTGTTTGGGTCTATAAAGTTTGAGTGGTCAATTCATTCACAATTCATAAGGCAAAGCTGGTGGACAAGATGTACCATTAACATTAGAACACAAGGTTTGCCATGTTTTTTTGTTTTTTTTTTCAATATGCTTTACTATACCATTCTGTGCTTCACAATGATGATCTGTGCTCTAATATACATTCACTATGCTTCATTACACTTTGCTATGCTTTTTTCTGTAGTAAGCTTTATAATGGTTATACCCCTTTAAAGTAAATGACAGACATGTTTGTGTAACCTAGAGTAAAACCTTTCAACTGAACATAAAAAATGTACATTCATAATGATATCTATAATATTGGTTGGGCACACAAACTATACAATGTAATAACCAAGGCTTTACAAATGTCCCCCCCCCACTTACCATAGCAACTTTTTCACATGTCCCTTACAGTCTGTTGTGGAAGAATTTTGGAAAAAATAAGAGAAAAGGCTGGAAAACAACAAGATCTATAGCAAAATGAGTTTGAAAGAAATGTCAAACTTCTATAGAATGTCCTGGACAATGAGATCCTGAGATACACAGGATCTTGCTCAAACAACAGCCTTTATGAGTTACAAACAGTGTCTATGCGGTAAAGTATTCTCTAGAGGTGTATATTGCTTGGTTAATAGAAATGTCTGCTTCGAGATTATCTGAGTGGAGCAGAAGAGTCAGGATGATAAGCGTCCCCCCACTGAGCAGCTTATTCTCATAGAAATGAGGCACGTGGTGGAAGCTTAGTCATTCAGACTTATCCCTTCACTGTCCAGGTTAAGGAGGTATTAGCTGTGTTGGCTGGTTTCTCCCCAGGCAGCAGCCAGAAGGAGGGATTGTCTGCTATTTCCACAGTTAGGGTAGTACATTAAATCTCATGTATCCTTCCTCAAGCCCTTAGGTCAATTCCAAGATAAGAAAAATTCCCTCCAGCCACACATTCCTTGTTACACAAGAAAGTGTACTTAACTTACATCACTGTACTTATGCATTTAAATTAGACAAACACAATGATATGATATCTGCAATAGCGTAACTGTTAAATACTGAAATAGCATATCTGCAGGTCCAATACCACTACTTTACATGAAGACATATCAATACTAGTACTGTGTGGGATTAATATTAAGTTTATACTGTATATCATTTTGGTCATATCTTTAACTCAGCATTTATCATTTTAATTAGTATTCTATGTACAATACTTTACAGAAAACAAACCCCTAAGCATTAACAATATGATCGACCATATTTGCGTGTATATATATATATATATATATATATATATATATATATATATATATATATATATATATATATTAGCCAGTAAATGTGCACTTTCTTGATCACATTGTGAGCCTTGTTGCACTTGAAATGAAAGCCCTGTAAAATAATAATGTTATGCAGCAGCTGGCCAGCAGAACACATCCTAATACCTCATCCACCAACATCATGAAGCTCCGAAGCTTTTTAGACAAATCTGTTACAATGGATAGACATTGAGAAAGAACAATTCTCTTTGAAAAGTTTGTCAAAATGTATAACTACAGTATGTAGCAAGTAGGCTCTTTTAAAATTATTTTTTACTTTAGTGATTGTTTTTCACTAACATGTTACTTTTTTCATTAGCTTGTATTGCACAGAGTTTGACACTGTTCCTTTGGAAATATACTACTTACAGATATAACTATCTATAATTGTATATAAAATGTGTATTTCAAGATAGAGTTGTGACCCCGGTATTTCAAGCACATTCAAGCAACCGTTTGTTAATACCAGAATGGAAGAGTACAGTGAGTAGTCTCAAATTATATTTTACTTATTTTTTTTACTGTAATTTTTATAATGTTTTTATGATGTTTACAATCTAGTTGCCAGATTCTGTTCCACTATAGGAATATCAAACCTTTTATGAGATATTGCAATAATAAATGCAATATCAATCAAATTGATGACAGTAAGAAAATGCATACAAATGTATACAAATTTGAAGCTGCTTACTCTTTAAAGTTAAGGATGAACATATCTTTTACTTGCATGAACAAACCAGACCCTTAGGCAAACCAGGTACTTGGATTGAATGAAAATGATTCCAGCCTATGCATTTCTCAGTACAAATGCACAGCTTCAGATCTCAGTTACCTCATCACAACAATTTACTGTATTATTTGTATTAGGGGTGTGCCGATACTTGTGTTTTCCAAGTAATTCCCTTTAAGAACTTTTAAGTTGTTAGTATTAATTAAATAAAATAAAATGTGTTCAGCAATACAATTCACGTGGTGGAACAAGGCTACTTACTGAGATGTTTTAGGACATAGAGTTAGGAATGAATAACATATAAAGAGAGGCTCTGTCCTTCAAAGATCCTACGCATATAAGAGGGAATCCGTCATTGAGGAAACCTTATAAACAGGAGGGGGGGTCACATTCTCTGAGATGATCCAACAACCAAAGGCTTACAAACCAGAAAGAAAAACATTGGTTCCCTTTCAATTTGAATGACAACCATTACCGAATGGGAAGAGCCTCTCTGACCGTCAATCACTGAGCATATGTACAAAAGCTGCCCTATTAGGGCCCTGCTGTGAGGGGGAAGTCTCTCCCACCTTCTGTCCTCACAGTAGCACATCATTTTCTCTCTCATCACACTGAGACAGGTTGTGGAAAGCTTTCGCTTCTACTACTGAATTTGGCAGATTTGTTGGATATATCCACAAATTCAAAATAATTCACAGTGTCCTTGCTTTATTCTCGTGTCAGTTTCTGACTAGAGCTGGTTTCGACCCCTCTAAAGAGATTAGCGAGTGGCCTTTGCTCTTTTCACTACACAAGGCCTCATGAAGTTGAAACATCGTGTAGAGAGCTGTTGTGGTGCTGTAAGGAGATTCCGCGGGCTCGCGGCGTCGTCCTCTACAACGATTTAATCGATGACAGCGACAAACAAAAAAAAAAAAAAACAGCTCGGGCCTAGGGCCCCTTTCAATCCTCGGGCTTTCCTAGCATGGCTGCGCTTGCCCTCGGCAAACACGTCGATTGAATCGGCTGCATAGCCCGGCATCGACTGCGGTTTTTCTCGCCAATCGCGAGGTTGAAAAAAACAGCACCTACCCGGGCCAGATTGACTTGGCACCAGTGTAAACATCTTCAGCGTCGCCTACAGCTCAGCCCTGACCTTGCCTACTATCAGCAAAGACCTTAGAACAGGTCCACTCAGTATCTACTGTCTCGGCATCGACAGCGCTTTTCTCGTCACCAATTGATTTGGCACCGGTGAACCTCTTCGAGACCGTCTACAGCCCGACACTGACCTCGCTATACGTCGGCATCGATCCTCCACTGGTGGAGAGGATACATCACTGACCAGTGTGACCGGTGTGCTGCAAAATTGCCCGGGCAGGATGAGCACCGATTCTGCACCAAGTACCTAGGGCCAGGACACGTGGCCAAGGCACTGGCAGGTGAGCTGGACTGCTCTCCATGTCAGAGATTCTCGAGAACGACGCGACAGAGAGCAGCCATATTCCCAGCAGGGTCTCTCTCCTCAAGCCATGGGAGAATGAGATCTGTGGTCCCCCCCCCCCCCCCCCCCACCAGGGAACTCTCCAGCACAACTGGGTCGCCCTCCTCTTCCCCACCACTGGTACAGAGGCACAGACACCTCTCAGGGAAGGCGAGTTAGTCACCGCCAAGGCGGTACCACTTGAGGGGACGCTCACTAGGGGACAGAATGTTGCCGCGCAGGCACCTCTCCCCTTCCACACACAGGCGCAGACGTTCACCATCTCAGTTGCCTCAAAGGCGCCCAAGCTCAGCCGAGTGCCGCTTCGCGGAGCTGGCGGAGACGGCAAGGGCCCTGAAGACCATGCTGGAGACCCTACTGAAGTCTTAGGGCAGGCTGCCCCCATCCACCAGCAGCCCCAGTCCCCACAGTCTCGTTTCCCATCCGCTCTGCCTAGACCCCCTAGCCCAGATGAGCTGTCCTTCACGGCGTCCAGGTCGGATGTATCGGACCCAGCCACCTCCGTCGGGCAGGCCACAGTGGGGAGCACCCTTCCAAACTTGCCACATGTGTCACAGAGGGAGGAGTTCTGGGCACTAATGCAGCGTGCAGCTGCAGCCACGGACGTCCCCTGGCCGGCAGAACAGGAGGGAAAGGGGAACCGCTTCCTCCAGCAGAGAGGGCACTCACAGCACGCCCTCCCCTTATGCCAGGACTTCCTGGATTTGGTGCGCTCCTTCTGGGGCAACCCAGTGTCTGCACACTCAGCCTACAGAACAGCAAAGTCTCTGCTTTTGACTGCAGGATCCCAAGAAGCGGGCCTAAGCGCATTCCCCACCATCGGGGACATGGTCACAGTGTTGGTGCAAGGTTCCACCTTCACCAAGGGGGATAAGGACCCAACCTGCCCGTCAAAGGCTTGCAGGACAACAGACGTGATGCTGAAAAAGGCATACGCATTGGCAGCACTGTCCATGCGAGCAGCGAACGCCATGGCCATACTGGTACTTTACCAGAACCAAGCTGCAGGACAGAGCCACAGAGGCAGACACAGGGGAGATCCAGGCAGTGGCTAAGGCGGTGACTGAACTAATAGGGGAGTTAGGTCAGGCGTCAGGGAGGTCACTGGAGGCAATGAAGGCTGCTCACCGGCATTTGTGGCTGACACAAGCCAAGGTCATAGAGACCGAGAAGGTGGCGCTGCTGGATGTCCCCATTACACCGGGGCAGACTTTCGGGGCGACCATTGATGTGAGCCTTGAGAGGTCCCACAAGGCCACGGAGGTCGCCTCAAAGTTCTCGCACCTTCCGGCTTACAGTCAGCACCCAAGGTGGCATGCACAGCCTCCTGGGGTAAAAGGGTCTGAACACCGCTCCACCCCTGAGTAGACAAGCAGGTAGAGGCAGAGCCAGTGGCAGGGCCAGCGGCAGGGGACCACCGCAGGCCAGGGATAAACGGTTCTCCGGCTGGAGACTGAAGCCAGGGCCAAAGAAAGACCGCCCCCTCCCAAGCCCAAGGGAGACCGCCTCTGAGGGGGCCCCAGCTGCCATCAATCCCCCCCCACAACCGGACTGACCAACGGCAACGACCCATGGCAAGGCTGCACCCAGGACTCCTGGGTGCTATCATTGCTATGAGACAAGGATACACTCTACAATTCTGCATAGGTCCGCCACCCTTCAAGGGTGTGCTCCTCACCACCGTCGAACCAGTGAGGGTGATACTCCTTCAACAGGAGATCGCCAATGTTTGAAGGAAGAACGCTGTATGCTTGGTAAGACCAAGTGATGCCCTCAGTGCCTTTTACTCCAGGTACTTTCTGGTGCCCAAAGGTACAGCAGTTTCAGACCAATTATGGACTTCAGGGTCCTCAACTTGTTCCACAAACAGAGGAAGTTCAAAATGTTGACAGCACAGCATATCCTTCAGTCCGTCCAGCCGGGCAACTGGTTCACATCGATTGACCACCGGTCCGTCCACCACACAGACAATATCTGTGCTTCGCCTTTCAAGGCAATGCATACGAATTCTGCATGCTGCCATTTGGCCTCTCACTGGCGCCCCGTACATTTTCCAAGTGCGTGGATGCAGCACTGGCTCCACTCAGGCTGTGGGGTATTCAGAGCCTAAACTATCTGGACGATTGGTTAGTTTGCAGGCAGTCAAAATCACGCACAGAGGCGCACACAAAACAGGTCTTGGATCATGTGGCGAGGTTAGGGCTCTCAATAAAAGCCGACGTTTTCTGTTGCGTTTGGCATTGAGGTGAAACGCATTGAGCCACGCTTGCAGCGAGTGCTTGCGAAACAGACCCAGTTGAATCACCGAGATAGCTGCGGCCATCACACCCAGTAGTTTTTATTAAATTCAGCAGTTCTTGTAGGTTACCTCTGCTGGGTTGTGCATTTCAAAGCAAAGACTCAACCATGAGCACCAAGGCACTTTCAGAAGAATGCCAGGACAAAGTTGTATGAAAAGGAGATGGAGATGGGTATCAAAAAAATATCAAAGGCCTTGAATATCCCTTGGAGCATGGAAGAGATTATTATTAAGAAGTGGAAGGTGTGTGGCACCACCAAGATCCTGCCTAGATCAGGCCATCCATCCAAACTGGATGACCGAGCAAGAAGGAGACCGATCAGAAGGGCTACCAATAGGCCAATGGCAACTTTACAAGAGCTACATGCTTTTATGGTCAAGACTGGTTAAAGTGTGCATGTGTCAACAATATCCCAAGCATTCCACAAATCTGGTCTGTATGGTAAGGTGGCAAGAAGGAAGCCATTACTCAAGAAAGCCCACCTTGAATCCTGTTTGAAGTATGCAAAAAAAACACTAAGGAGATTCTCTAGCCATGTAGAAAAAAGTTTTGTGGTCTGACAAAATTAAAATTGAACTTTTTGGCCTAAATGCAAACCATTATGTTTGGCGCAAACCCAACACGGCGCATCACCCAAAGAACACCATCCCTACTGTGAAGCATGGTGGTGACAGCATCATGTTATGGGGATGTTTCTCATTGGCAGAGACTGGGGCACTTGTTAGGATAGAAGGGAAAATGGAGCAAAGTACAGAGAAGTCCTTGAGGAAAACCTGCTGCCCTCTGCAAGAAAGCTCAAACTGGGACGGAAGTTCACTTTTCAGCATGACAACGTGCCAAAGCTACAGTGTAGTGGCTAAGGAACAAAAAGGTAAATGTCCTTGAGTGGCCCAGTCAGAGCCCCGACCTAAATCCAATCGAAAATTTGTGGCATGACTTGAAGATTGTTGTCCACCTACGCTCCCCAAGGAACTTGACAGAGTTTGGACAGTTTTGTAAAGAAGAATGGTCAAATATTGCCAAATCTAGATGTGCAAAGTTGGTAGAGACCTATCCCAAGAGTCTCACAGCTGTAATTGCTGCCAAAGGTGCTTCAACCAAGTATTAACTCAGGGGGGTGGAGACTTATCCAATTATGATTTTTCAGTTTTATGTTTTTAATATATATTTTTTATCAATAAAAAAACTTTTTTCCCCTTAATAGTGTGGAGTATGGTGTGTCGTTAAGTGGAAAAAAATTCAAATTTAAATGTATGAAACTCTGAGGCACTGACACAACAAAATGTGAAAAAGGTTCAAGGGGGTGTAGACTTTCTATATATATAAACCTTAATATTAGATTAGATTAGATAGATAGATAGATAGATAGATAGATAGATAGATAGATAGATAGATAGATAGATAGAGAAAAGAAAAAAAACACCCTCATCACTCCCCCAGCTTCACTGGGGCATGTCTCTTCAGGAATACAGGTAGGTATGGTGATCTCTGAGACAGGACACACCTCTGATCTGAAACCCGAGTGCATTAAGCAAAGACATGTAAAGACCTTTGAGAGAGAATTTAAATATATAAGTGTAAAAAGTTGTCAGGATGTTAACAACGAAAAGAAAAATGACAGGTATGTTATTTAAACAGTTGTAAAACATGTGGGGATGTGTAACTCTATATTTTTTTGGAACCTCACTCTCACTGGAGTAGGCTTCATGTTAGTATGAGGAAAATGAAGTCTACGTATTACATTTACATGATATATGCTTTTACTATTAAAATTATATGTTTGCATGCAGCTTTGTAAGAAGCAAAACCCATAAGATTGCAATGAAACAATCCACACCTTGTGACACTGCATCTTTAACTCCCTGAAATTGTGTAG
Organism: Polyodon spathula; assembly: GCF_017654505.1. NCBI lineage: Eukaryota > Metazoa > Chordata > Actinopteri > Acipenseriformes > Polyodontidae > Polyodon > Polyodon spathula. The sequence goes on along the minus strand of NC_054538.1, from coordinate 48,054,569 downwards.
GTTGGCACACAGTAGTAAGCCTACTCTTAAGGTGTGCCAACCTACACAATTTCAGGGAGTTAAAGATGCAGTGTCACAAGGTGTGGATTGTTTCATTGCAATCTTATGGGTTTTGCTTCTTACAAAGCTGCATGCAAACATATAATTTTAATAGTAAAAGCATATATCATGTAAATGTAATACGTAGACTTCATTTTCCTCATACTAACATGAAGCCTACTCCAGTGAGAGTTTTAATAGTAAAAGCATATATCATGTAAATGTAATACGTAGACTTCATTTTCCTCATACTAACATGAAGCCTACTCCAGTACTAACAGCTGATTGTTGAGATTCCTCAGAGACCACAAGGTCCAGCCCTTACCTGTAGCTCCAGCACTTTGATCCGGTGCCGATGGTTTCGAAGCTCCTCCTGCAGCTCAGATATGGTCTCTTTTAGATCCAGAATCTGCTGCTTTCTCTCCTCGTTCTCGTGGAGCCAATAAGAGACCTCGTCTGTGCAGCGGAACATATCCGGGCACCGCTGCTCGTCCAATTGTGGCAGAGTGGCTGTGATTCTGCACTTCCCATTGGGCAGTGCCTGGTTACTGTACTCTCCACACTGGATTAGAGCGCTGCTGATGTGATGGCTGTTCTCGTGGAATTCTGTATCGTTACCCATCCCCAGGTGGGCACTCCACAGGCCAAATATGAAAAAAGTTTTCAGTAGCAAAAGCCTCATAATCCTCGACTTAATGGCAACAATAGGACCCCCAGCTTCACAGCCTGCCTACACCTGCAAACAGAGTCACAATGTAGGGCAGTTTCTGCACAAAGGAGAACCAGTCAGTTCTAAATGTATTTGATTTTAGACCTCAGGCTTCCAGAGTCTCCAGTGCACCACTCTGCCTGGGAGAATTGTCCAATGAGGCAGCTTCTGCATTTACTGGACTGGACTTAATGTTTGTGTTTGAGTGTGTGGTTTCTCCAGCAGATACAAAACTGCTCCTTTTTGTTGTGACAAAGCAGACAGTGATGTTCCTGCAGTTTCTTTTAAACAGAATTAGACATCTCACTGTCCTTAAAAAAACTGAAACATAAATGACTGTATGTTTACTTGTATGTCATAGTTAAGGCATGGCTTAACTCTCCACATGCAGAACTATATTGGAACTATATTGGATATTTGTTACCTATAGTTTTTAATGTAAGGTATATATTCAGTATTTAGGGTGTCTGTCTCAGATTGCTTAGTGGTAATCTGCTGTGCACTCGTAAAGGGACTTGAGGTTGCTCTGCCCTTGCTGTCCATTTTAAAATTATATTTTTAGATTGCTGCAGGTCATGTTTCCACTTGTGCAAGTGAATTTATGCCCTAACCACGCTACCTAAAAACCATGTGACTGTGTATTATTTAGGTGGTGCTTTCCCATTCCGGAAAGTGGGTGTGAAAAAATAAACATGTGCAGCAATCTGAGAATACCTCTTTAAGGTGACATTGTAAAGCTTCAGGTTCACATGAACCACATTATAACCAGCAACACCACTTAAAGCTAGTGACTTTTATATATAGAGGATACACCATGAATGTTCATATTCTAGTTATTCCACAAATTAGTATTGACAAATATCCTATGGGCCCCAAAGGTGAAATAATGACAGCACTCTATGAACCTTGATGAAAAACATATAAGCATGCAACCACTGCTGTTTCTCCTGGAGGCCTCTTTCACTTTGTTTAACCATTTCTGATACAGTTCCATTGAGACATGCACCCTTATAATCAAGCCTCTTTTGAATGCTGGTAGATCTTTACCTCTTCCCATTCTGGAGGAGTGATTGCAATCTTTATAGGGATCACTTGGTCAAACTAATTTGCATCTTTAATTTAGGCCAATTCCAAAACCAATTGGGTATACATGTCCTAATAAAGTGGCCAGGCAGTGTCTATATCTATCAAAACACGCATACAATTTACAGAGCATGGTAAATGAAATCAATGTGGAAGTACCATATATATCTTTATATGGGTCTGTTCAGAAACAAGGTGTCACACTTTCAGACTCTCTCTCCCCATTTCCTTTCTTTTTATCTTATGATAAATCAGCATTGTTTAATAAGGTTACATTTTCCATTATATTCCAGAACAGTTCCCGTAGCCTTGAGACTACAGTAGCATTAATACAACTCTTGGTGCTCAGTCATTGAAAAGTTACCAAAGTACAATGTGAACTGAACTGTACTTGCTTACTTTACTGAGTAAACTAAAAGCTTTTCAAAACTAAAGTAAGTAAAAGGCAAAAACTAAGAATGATTGCAAACATCACAACAAAAACCTGTATACCAACAATAAGTTCCTGACATCTCTTTGAAAAGTTGGCAGCATTATTATTTATTATTATTATTATTATTATTATTATTATTATTATTATTATTATTATTATCATTTCCATATTGACTCATTAAATCAGAAACATTTCTAAACTTTTACTCAGGAGTGTTCACCAGAAGAAAGAGGTTTTGTCTTAATGTAAAGCAGTGTACCCAGATGATGCTCTCTCTAGCAACAAAGCAGCCCATTTTCTGTTCCCACACTAGCCTTTCATTTCAATAGGAGCATCTGCTTTGTTGCAGGAGGGATGATGATCTGGATACACTATGACAGCAGTGCGCTAACTTTTTATATGCTGCACCCTTTCTTAGCATAAATTTTGTTTATTGAAAGTGAACCGCAAAGTGGTACTGAAGCATTTTGAGATGAGTTGAAACAATGTCATGAATAAGAGTGATTCAGTTCATTTTCCTCAAGGAATTAATTTCAGTTTCCACTCTGAAACTGATTTTTCCAAGTTTTTTGTGAAATACAGACACTTAGTCACAGCATCAAAATATTGCTATTCCAACCTTGAAGTGACAAGTTAAGGTTGTTGAGTTTATCAAACATATCAGCCAGGTAGCACAGTGCTAGAAGCTATTTTTCATCTATAAAGTGTGTTGCGAGTGTGGGGTTGCAGTCCACAAAAAAAATGCAAAGTTTGTCTTTCAGCTGTACAATGCGTTGGAGTACTTTTCCGCGAGACAACCAGCGCACCTCTGTGTGGAGCAAGGGCTTATCATACTTGTCAGACTCATTTCTACGACTTTCTCTAACCAGACCATCTCCTAGGAGGCCAGGAGCAACGGTACTGGCGGTAACATGTAAAGGAGCGTCTTGGGCCACTCGTGGGCTAGGGCATCGACACTGAGTGGGCCGCCTAAGCAGTGGAGGGAATACCACAGGGGGCAATGCGTCATCTCCGCCAAGGCGAAGAGATCAACCTGCACCTTCCCAAACCATTCCAAATTGCGCTCCACCACCGTCGCCACTCTGACGGATTCGCACCCTCCCTTGACAGGAGGTCCGCTGCCCAGTTCTCCAGTCCAGGATGATGTGTCACACTTAGGGACAACAAGTTCCATTGTGCACAATTCAGGAGCTGGAAGGTGATGCCATGCAACTCCAGGGAACGGAGGCCATCCTGATTGTTGACATACACCACTATTGATGTGTTATCCATTCGGACCAGCACATGTGTCCTTGCAACACTGGAAGAAAGTACTGGAGATTAAGGAAAACAGCCTGTAGCTCCAATACATTTATGTGTAGGGCTATCCAACAGCCTGACCAGGTGCCACAGACTCCTCTGCCTTCCCAGACCGCACCCCAACCCAAGTTGGAGGCGTCCGTCGTCATCACTTGCCAAGTTAACACCACTCCCATCCTCACGCCCTCGCGCTGGTGAGAGTCCATCCTCCACCATCGCAGAGCCGAGGAGCATATGTGAGACACTGTCAGCCGATGGTGTTTGTCGCGCGTGGGATGTAAATTAAACGCATTGGAGTGGGTGCATGCTTAATAAACCCAGCTTGATGGCTGATACAGCTGCGGCCATCAGACCCAACAGTTTTTGGTACCGCACCAAATGGACCTGCGATCCCTGTTGAAACAGGGAGAGGCAACCCTAAATATCTGCAACCCTGTCATCTGACAGGTATACGCACATCATACTGGAGTCCAGCCGAAGCCCAAAATATGTCGTGCACTGTACTGGTATAAGCTGACTCTTCACATCTTTGATGGTGAGGCCCAGCCTTGCATCACAATAGTCGTGTGGGCCACTTCTCCCTCGCGTGACTGAGAACAAATCAGCCAGTCATAGAGATAGTTTATTACTCTGATCCCCTGCAACCGCAAGGGGGCCAGGATAGCGTCCACGCACTTTGAGAATGTACAAGGAGCTAGGGAGAGGCAGCACAAATGGCAGCACAGAGAACTCGTAAATGCTTTCCCGAAATGCAAAGCGGAGGTACTTTCTATGCTCTGGACGAATGAGAACATGAAAATACGTGTACAAGTGGTAAACCGGACACATGGCCGGACTGACTCGAGAAAGTGATGGTGAGTCAACATTTGGAACTTCCTCTCCTTCAAGAACTTGTTGAGGAATCTCAGGTCTATGATGGGGTGAAAGCCGCTGTTCTTCTTTGGTACCAGAAAATATCTAAAGTAGAACCCCTCTCTGCAGGATGAGATGAATGGTTCACTTGCACAGCAAGGTGGCCACTTCTTTCTGGAGTAGTAATACCTGAAAAGGATCCGTCAAGGATGTGTGGGTGACCCCTCAGAAGGGGGGAGTTTCCAACTGCAGCATGTAACCGTTGTGCATGGTAGCAAGCACCCAGTGTTGCAGCTGGTGTGTGGAGAAGAGATGGGTCTGAGTCCACAAGCCTTTAGGGCCCCTTCTGATGGTCCTGGAATCAGGTCACCCAGCGGAGCCGTGGGCACTGGGAAATGTCCTTGTGAAAGTGCGCAACTGGGGGGCCTGCCATTTGCTCGACCTACCTCGCACCGAAGCATGGGGAGGGAGCAGTGCAGCCACTAGATGAGAGCGCTATAAGAGTGCTATCTCCTCCACAGTCGGCCCGAATGTATGTCCTGAGAATATCTGTGCGTACAGCAACACTGCCTTATCCGCATCAGGCACCCTTGCCTGTGACAACCACAGCTGTCTGCAAGCCACCACCAGGCTTATTGAGAAGTTAAAGGTGTATGGCACCACCAAGACCCTGCCTAGATCAGGCAGTCCCTCCAAACTGGATGACCAAGCTATGAGACTGATCAGAGAAGCTACCAAGAGGCTAATTGCAACTTTGAAAGAGCTGCAGGCTTTTATGGCCAAGACTGGTCAAAGTATGCATGGGACAACAATATCCCAAGCACGCCGCAAATCTGGTCTGTATGGTAGGGTGGCAAGAAGGAAGCAATTACTCAAGAAAGCCCACTTGAATCCCGTTCGAAGTATGCAGAAAAAACACTAAGGAGATTCTCTAGCCATGTGGAAAAAAAGTTTTGTGCTCTGACGAAACTAAAATGGAACTTTTTGGCCTAAATGCAAAGTGTTTGGCACAAACCCAACACAGCACATCACCGAAAGAACACCATCCCTAGTGTGTTTCTCATTGGCAGGACTGGGGCACTTGTCAGGATAGAAAGGAAAATTAATGGAGCAAAGTACAGAGAAGTCCTTGAGGAAAACCTGCTTCACTCTGCAAGAAAGCTCAAACTGGGACGGATGTTCACCTTTCAGCATGACAATGACCCAAAGCACACAGCCAAAGCTACACTGGAGTGGCTAAGGAACAAAAAGGTAAATGTCCTTGAGTGGCCCAGTCAGAGCCCCAACCTAAATCCAATTGAAAATTTGATGATTGAAGAACTTGAAGATTGCTGTCCTTCAATGCTCCCCAAGGAACTTCACAGATCTTGAACAGTTTTGTAAAGAAGAATAGTCAAATATTGCCAAATCTAGGTGTGCAAAGTTGGTAGAGACATACCCCAACAGACTCACAGCTGTAATTTCTGCCAAAAGTGCTTCCACCAATATTAACTCACAGGGGTGGAGACTTATCCAATTATGATCTTTCAGTTTTGTATTTTTAATACGTTTTTTTTCTCAATAAAAAACTTTTTTCCCCTTAACAGTGTGGAGTATGGTTTGTAGATAAAAAAAAAAATCCTCATTTAAATGCATGAAACTCTGAGTCACTGACACAACAAAATGTGAAAAAAGTTCAAGGGGGTGTAGACTTCCTATAGGCACACTGGAGATATATATATATATATATATATATATATATATATATATATATATATATATATATATATATATATACATACAGTGTTAACTTGTTCAATAACAAGGAACAGGGAGAAATGGAACTGAGCACATGGGGTATAGCATGAGGAACCTATCTCTAGAAAACTGTCAGCACTTCAATACATAACACCCCTTCTCCCCAGTTCACATAGTCCTTTAGTCTTTTAGGACGATGTTTTTGACAGCTGGGCCGCTGCTTGGGAGTCACAGTATAGCCATGCTCCATGCTTGAATTGGAAATCTCAGGCATCAATGTAACAGAGTCTGGAGTTCCCTCAGGCACCAATGGTGAGGGTAGTGCAGGCTCCCTGATAAATGTGCAACCAGGTCCCCCTGGCGACACACAGCTTGCAACCTCGGGTACAGGCTGGGCTGACAACGATGCATCAGAAGTTTTAGGCATCCATCCTCTCAGTTGATCCACATGGCAGTGATGGACTTGACCATCAGGTGTTTGGGCTTTGTACGACACAGGTCCAGCTACCTCTACAATCGTTGCAGGTACCCATTTGGGATAAACCACATAATTGCACATGTGCAGGGGGTCTTGAGGGCTGTGTTGAGCGGCTCCTTCTTGCTTGTGGTGCATGTCAGTCTGGAAGTCAGGATGTAAACGATCCAGTGCCATCTTTAATATCCTGTTCATTAGTAGCTCTGCAGGACTCTTTCCTGTTGTCTAGTTGGGCATTGTGTGTTGAGCCAACAAGAATCTGGCCAAATGGGTAGGCCAATCTTCCACTGTAATCTTCTTCAGCGACTCCTTGGTTGTCTGCACCATACGTTCAGCCTGTCCATTTGAGGAAAGGTGGTACGGTGCAAACATCACATGCCTGATTGAATTACGGTTAAAATTGAATTAAAAATAGTATTGGTATCTAATACTATATTGGTATCTTTAAAGACACTGCAAGGGTAATCTGGCAGTCCATTTCCAGGGAACTATATATAGCTGGTGTGTTTGATTCATTTATCTTTACTGAAATAAGTATTCTGAAAATGTATTATGTATTATATATTTTTTTATTAGCTGTATAACAGGACTATCATACATGCAATTTTTTTCAAGTGATGATTAGTCAGAGGAGAGTCGCCTATTACATCACGCATGCCTGTTGCCACTGATGTGAAAGGTAGTGTCACAGCGAAAGTACAATTTTATCACAGGACATATTGACATACTACCTGTTACACTACATTTAGGCACCTGGAAGATGGTTTAGTTTGCTTCCGGTAAATGATTGAACACACGCATAGAGTTGCATAATTTCTTTAATGCCATAAATGAAAAAGACACCAGCTGCATCAAAGATCTGAAATATTTCTGCTAAATATCACTGTGTCTAGTACAAGAAGGGGACATTTCACATGTCATTTATTGATGTTGTTATTTTGCTTGATGTTGAAAATAGAGGGGCAATTGCAGCATACCAAATTGATGTGTCTAACTAGTGGATTAAGCAGGTTTAGTCCACTTGATTGGACTAGTTAGTACACCTGCTAATCCTGATTGCAGTGTACCAGAAGTTAATCATCACAGGTAGACCATCTGCTAAATCAGACTAAACAATATCCCAGTTGCAGCCTACCAAATCAGATTCGTGATGATCCTGTTCAAGTGGATTAATTTAGTACTGTGAAGGATAAGACTAACCTAGTATGCTTGCTCATCCTAAGCATTTACTACTTAATTTATTTTGCAGAGACAGGTGTATTTTTCCTCTAAAATGACAAGTACATCTGAAAACTTTATTCTGTCCATTTCTTATGTCCATGACATGAAGTCAAAGAAACTACAAAATGATATTGCAGAGGTCTACCGGAAGTCTATAACAGCAGTACAGTGGTATGTTTACATGCAAGCTGGAGTCATATCAAATGGCAACCACAGAGCGTAGATAGCAACAAGTTCCCAACAATGTACAGCAAGCCCATCTGGACAAAACTGGTAAGGACTTGTCTATCTAACGCAGCTATTGTAATTCAGCAGTACCACTTTAAATGTAAGCCAATCATAAGGTGCAGCTTAAACTGTGTTCTTAGTAGCACAGATGGTAGCAAAGTTGTTTTTTTTCTCATCATGGAGGCACTCCTTGCTAATAGAGAAAAGCAATGTTTTCAAAAGAGAGAACGAAGAAAGGGGTCTGGTTGACTTAAATCATACAACGCACAACTACGTATCTATAGGCTCCATATAAAAAAATATTATAGCAGTTTTCCTATTTTTTTTTTTAAATACACTTTAATGGTTCCAGACCAAAACAATAGTCATTATCACTTTCCCAAGCTCTGTTTCTGGTGCTGAAAGAACAGCTCCGTATAGAAACAAAATCTAACAGACTGAGCTGGCAGATACGAAATAGGAAACAACTGGAGTAATTTAAGATAATTAAGCTTTGCTGTCTCTGTGCCTCTGTATGCTAATAATAATAATAAATAATAATAATAATAATAATAATATATATAATTATTAGACAAAACGAATATTAATGAATCTATTATTTCGTACATAAAGTTTTCAGCTGTTAGTTTTTACAGTCCAGTATGGTAGGCCTCGGGCCCGGCCCCGCGCCTGTGACTCAGTAGGCCGTTTAAAAATATAATAAAAAAATTAAAAAGTTCGTTTGTATCTACTGAATACTGTCTCTATTTATCCCCGGTATAAACTAGTGTTCGATTAAATACCATTTTTTTAATAAAAATAAAAAAAAAAAAAAAATTATAAAATATAAAAAAAAAAAAAAAATAATAATAAATAAATAAATAAAATAAAATAATAAAAAATAAAAAAAAAAAAAACAAAAAAATAAAAATAAAAAAAAAAAAAATATAAAAAAAAAAAATTATTTTTGATAATCATGGGGTGCAATTACAGCTATGGCCAAAAGTTTTGCATCACTCTATAGAATTAACTAATTTATTGAATTACATACTGATTTCCAGTTTTACATATACATAATGAAAAGCTAACAAATGGAAAAATGTGATATTTAGAAATCTAATGAGATACTGTACTACTATTGTATCTCCCGGTACACTTTGCGATATCATTTTGTAGTTTATTTCATTACATGATGTTAAATAAAATATCTAAATTATGTTATTTTTTTAAAAATGTTATTATATCTCAATCCTAAAATTCTTTTGGTCATAGCTGTCAAGTATTTGATTGACGTTAGTGTCATTCAGTTTTAATTAAGTGCCCCGTCTGGGTAGAAATGTGCTGCGTTGATGGGAAAACAAAACTTAATTTGATGGAAGCAAAGCTTGTGTCTTAGCCCTGGCAGCCCATCCACTTGTTCTGTACACAGGATAGAGGCTAAGATTGCTGTATTGTAAAAACACCAATTTCTATAGTTTTGTGAATTGTGTTGTAAACTTAACTTTATCTTAAATTCATTCCTGTTCTGTTGCCATTACTGTACTTATAGTGTAGTCTGCTAATGATACTATTTGGATTTCTCAAGGATGAAACACAGGTATGTTATAATGGTAAGCCAAAGCTATTTTTCAAACTTTTTTTGCAAACTTTTTGGAGCATTGTGGTCAACAAGACTAACTGTAATAAATTAATTCTACTAAAAAAACACCTCTACTGAACATTTTACTATTTAAAAACAAAACCAGATTCATACTTTGCTACATTGGGTCATTATTTCTGATCTAATGTTGCATGCTATAAATTGAAAAAAAAAATACTAGATAACTTTAGAATTTTTTTTTTTATCCAGCTGTCATGTGTATGCAATGAAAATGGTTAAACAAATCGTAGTTAACTTTTAACTTCAATTAGTAATTTGCAAGTAATCCCTGTTTTTGACGATACCACCCTGAGAAAACATAAATACTTGATCTTTAGCAACAAAAGTATATTATTAAAGCAGACCAGTGTACATTAAACAATACAATATCAAAAAGTTACCTTGATAAGGTTCGGTGGGAAGCTATATGTTCTATATCCCATAGGTAAGTGTTCACTCCTCAGATCATTTTGTACAAAGATGTGGTCATGTCAGAACTGGGCTGCAGGATCATTGTAATCCTCGTAATTGGATTTATAGCTAGCACAATGATAGCACACTTCAGCTACTGTAGTTGAGTGGACGTTAAGAAACAAGTCTGGAGCTTACCTTTCAAGGTCACCTAAACATTTATGTGTAGTGGTGACCACAACTATTTCCTAAATGTAAGTGATTTCTGTAATTTTACAAATAATTTTATTTGAACCAAATATTCACACCAACATGGAGTTCATATGGTGGAGGTCACTGTGCTCCAAATATTGACTCTTAAAGGAAATGAGGTTGCTGTGTAAATATTTCCTCGAATGTGGTACCATGCTTGTCTAAATTCTGAAAGAACCACACGTCATAGAAACATGGAGTGGTTTATCCTCATCTGACTTAATGTATTATGGAGGAATGGAATAACAAATGGAAAAATGTGATATTTAGAAATCTAATGAGATACTGTACTACTATTGTATCTCCCGGTACACTTTTGCGATATCATTTTGTAGTTTATTTCACACGTCATAGAAACATGGAGTGGTTTATCCTCATCTGACTTAATGCATTATGGAGGCTTGTTGAGGAAATAAATACTAGCCATAGGCCGTACTAAGGAATTCTTTATTATCTGATAGCTGCTGAAAGTAGCCAAGGCAATCTTCTTTGAGCAAATAGGAAAAAAATAAGCATACAATACAAGTGGTTTAGAGACCTCTTCATTCAGTTATGTTGTTTTATAAGCAAGTTTATAAAAAAATACTGAATGCAATAAATACATAAACAAATAAAGAAGCCCTAAACTTACCATTGTTATCTCTGTCATTGGATAGCTGATTGCTCTAATCTTGCTCTAGACCTTTCTGTCCCTTGGCAATTAGATGAAATTCTTTGTACATTAGCTTTAAGTAGCATCTATCATGGAAACCCACCGAGGGTTTGTAATTCTGGGGTGTTCCTGAACAAAGCCGCTAAAATTGGGAGGGGATTTTGCAAATTGTGTGGAGATTCTCCAAGAAGGACACATCATTTTTAAGGACAAAGAAGCAGTTAATAACATTTTGCAAAGAGCTCATTTTTTCACCCTTGTGATCAGTCAGTTTGTAAATTAGGTTTATAATACAAGTACCATATTGTTTTGCAAACTCCAATTTTCAGTCCATGTTTCACAGCTTACATGACAAAACAGAAAGTCTGCAACTAGAGAATATAGAATCCATGTAAAAAAGGTTCTTAGAAGCACCTAAAAAGGTTTCCCCACAGTGGCAAAGCAAGGTTCTAATGAGAGTCTTTACTTCTACAGTGTAGGCATTATTATAAGAATGGTGGAGGAGATTAAGAAAAGGTGGAATGATATTCCAAGGAGCACTAAAGAAAAAGTCTCATCTACAATGAGATCCTCCACTATTATTTTAGTAATGCCTACAGAATGTATTTTTTGTAATATGGCATTCTGGTATTTAACAATACTGGTTCAGGTAATATTGTTAAATCTGAGTTGTAAAGAAAACGGTAAAAAAAAAAAAAAAAAAAAGGACAGAGGGACAGATGACACAGTTAGTTTGTACTACAGCAATTTTTTTTTTCGACCATAGAGGAAGAAATACAGACAAACATAAGAAATAGGAGAGTTGTAACTGCATAAGACTTTAAGAAGATAAAAGTTATAGTCATAACTTCAACAACATTGCTAGGGAGTTGATTCCAGACCCTCACGATTCTCTGTTTAAAAAAGTGCCTCCTATTTTCTGTTCTGAATGCCCCTTTGTCTAATCTCCATTTGTGACCCCTGGTCCTTTTTCTTTTTTCAGGTCGAAAAAGTCCCTTGGGTCAACATTGTCAATACCTTTTAGAATTTTGAATGCTTGAATTAGGTCGCCGCATAGTCTTCTTTGTTCAAGACTGAATAGATTCAATTCTTTTAGCCTGTCTGCATATGACATGCCTTTTAAACCCAGAATAATTCTGGTTGCTCTTCTTTGCACTCTTTCTAGAGCAGCAATATCTTTTTGTAGCGAGGTGACCAGAACTGAACACAGTATTCAAGATGAGGTCTTACTAATGCATTGTACAGTTTTAACATTACTTCCCTTGATTTAAATTCAACACTTTTCACAATGTATCCGAGCATCTTGTTGGCTTTTTTTATAGCTCCACACATTGTCTAGATGAAGACATTTCTGAGTCAACATAAACTCCTAGGTCTTTTTCATAGATTCCTTCTTCAATTTCATTATCTCCCATATGATATTTATAATACACATTCCTGGTGATGTATTTCGAGCTTGTAACACATCTTCATGTGTTACGAGTACTGCTTATTCCAAAATCTCCAATTCCATATTGGTAACTTTCAGTTTTTGCTTCTGAGCATCCTCATCACCATGGCTAGTACCAGGCTGAGGTCTTTGTGTGCCATTAATTTACTTTTGGAAGTGTAGCCTACACACGTAGGGTTGACCCAAACCCGTTATTTATTGTGAGAGGTGTGTAATTCTCCACCACTAATTGTGTTTTAGTTCAGTTTTTCCCCTTTATAAATTTGGGCCTCTGTCATTTCTGCTTTGTGCATTGTCTACACTGCTGCTTCCTGTAACAGTTTGACTTTCTCTGCCATCCCAGTCCTTCTCTCCTCTTGCACTCACAAATTCTCATCAGCACTGCTCTAACCCTTCCAACCTGATCTCTGTACTCCTAAACCTAATCCAAACCCCTGCCCCCATCCTCCACCCCTTCCTCCTGCTCTCTCTTCGGCACCCTCTTGGAATTGCCAATTAACCTGGAACAAAGCTGATTTCATCTCTGCCAACAACTCATGATCTCTCTTTTGATTTTCTGGCTCTTACAAAAACATGGATCACCTCTGAGAACACTGCTACCCCAGCTGCCCTCTCCTCTCTCTAAGTCCTCGAGGGGGCCTGGATTCCTACTTTCTCCATCCTGAAACTTCTCGATACTGTATGATAAAATTGACATTCTGAAAGTCTTACAAAAAATTCTCGAAGATCTTGCAAGTGCTGTTCAAATGTTGATGAAACTACAACTATGCCATCCAAGTAAACTACACAAGATTGATACACCAAGCTAGCTAGCGTTGTGTTCATAAGCCGCTGAAGGTATCAGGTGAGTTACTCAAACCAAACGGCATTACTCTGAATTGAAAGAACCCTCTGTGGGAAACGAAGGCAGTTTTAGGTCTGGATTCTTCTGCCGCTGAAACTTGCTAATAGCCTCAGGCAAGATTGAGGGTGAATGTCCATTGCTTGAGCTAAAAAATCCAAACAGTCATGAACTCATGGTAGTGTGTAGGAATCTTTAGTTGTTACACAGTTTAGACATTGATAGTCAGCACAAAACCTTAGGCTCTGCTCCTGCTTCTGGAAAATAACAACAGGTGAGTCCTAGAGAGAGTGTCGACCCAAGGGACTTTTTCAGCCTGAAAAAAGAAACAAGGACCAGGGGTCACAAATAGAGTTTAGACAAAGGGACATTCAGAACAGAAAATAGGAGACACTTTTTTACACAGAGAATTGTGAGGGTCTGGAATCAACTCCCCAGTAATGTTGTTGAAGCTGACACTCTGGGATCCTTCAAGAAGCTGCTTGATGAGATTTTGGGATCAATAAGCTACTAACAACCAAATGAGCAAGATGGGCCGAATGGCCTCCTCTCATTTGTAAACTTTCTTATGTTCTTATGTAGGTTGGGCTTGTTATATAATGTCTGCTCTCAAATAGGATCAATCCTACTTCTTTCAACCAAAATTGGATCATGGCTTTTTAGTTTACGCAAAGGATTCTCTGCACCTGGCACTAGTTACAACTAAATCCTATGTCAGGAATTCAACACCAATTTTGCTTGATATCTATTTCTTTCTTCTCCAACCTTACTATCAATCCCAGCCATTCGTCTCCGCCTGCGAGGAAGAGGTCACTGGTTGCTTCTACCACTCACTTGCCTATCTCTGTTGACATTCTTGGCAGCATGATTTCAATTCTCTGTCAAGGCTGTTTTTCTCCAGTTGATGACCTAACAATGGAAGCACTATGTCTTTCTGCATGTTTTGGTTTTTGAGATGCTCTGAATATACAGTCCCTTCTATTTCCAGTTTTCCCACTCTGGGTATTCACTGCAGCAGCCTTACTCATATTCTGAATTCTCATTTTATTCTCTTCGCATTTCAAAAACTGATCACCTTCGGCAAGGACAATGTATTCAACTTTCAAAAATGGACTCTCCTCTATGCCCATATTCTTCTATGCTGAAATAAATTACAGAACGTAAACCTAAATCTCCTTCCGATCCCCTATTCATCGATACAAGTGGGTCTGTTGTTTCAAGGCATTGGTATTCTCTCAGCTCTCCGCCTGGGTTTCCAGAGCAGGCCTTCCCCCGCAATTCTACACTCTGTATTCATTCAGAATCAGGGCACTCACTTCAGCAGCAGGTGTAAAGATTAACCAGCATCTAATCAAAAATATGGGACGCTGGACCTAATCAGCAGTCGAAGCTTACATCTGTTCTTCACCAGCCGAAATAGCATCTGTCCATCAGTCCATTGCTAGTATGTCCGGAGTGGGAACAACCTTTCTGTCTGGGCCACCGAAGGTTTCTTCCTTTAAAATAGAATAAATTAAAATTATATAAAATTAAATAAAGGTGGGTTTTCCTTCCCACTGTGCAGAGGGTCTTCACATAATCAGTCGGGTACAGTTACTAATCCCTGTGTCACATTAAGCATTTTTCTTTTGTGATTTCTTTCTTTTTCTTTTCTATATGCATTGGAGAGTCTCTCTTTTTCTTCCCATAAACGTCTTCAGCAGGGAGTCGGGGTTCCATCTTTTGTGGGGTTACTGATTCCACTTTCTCCAACCCTTTGTTAAGCGTCGCTTCATTTATCTCATAGAGGAGGGTTCTCCGTGAGTCAGAGGGGACCCCCGGCCAAACCCCTCCTTTAGCATGCATGATCCTTTGTCTACTTCTCTTTCAGGCTCTGATGCTTGAATAAAACCAAAAACTATATACTTGATAAGTATACAACTGGACTTCAATTTCACTAAGGACAGCAGAGTGGAACTGATAATCAGGTAGCAGTTATAATTACAATTAAAATTGTAAATGTAATTCTTCTGATTATTATAACTTGTTTTTAATTTAGTGTAAAGGTTTCAAATTACATTTTAACTTTTGTGATGCTTGCAGTCATTTAGTTCTGAGCTTTGTTGTCCACAATTGAGTCTTAACACATTTTTTAGCTGAATTTATCAATGTCACTGGAACTTCTTTCTGATCAAAAAAGGACAACTGTGAAATTGAGGGGTCACCGCGAAATTCACCTCTTTTAGGGGCCAATGCATACTGAACAAGTACAGAGAGGAAAAAAAAAAGAAATCTTAAATGAACTACTGCACAACACAAGTGACACAAACTACGTCTCTTCCTTCTGTAGATAGCCCTTTTTTATTCCTTCATGGTCCTGTGTACATTGCACTTAAGCACAAAACAAGCAAACAAAAAACGCCACAAATAACATTTACAAAAACAATTGTCCAAAGTGGTTCCCTTTCAATTCAAAGGGAACCATCACAACATTAGGTGTGGGATATTCCTGCCCTTCGGGTAGGTATTGCTGAGATCTCTATACCAGAGCTGCTGACAGGCCCCTTCCTGGGATGATGCACTCGGTCCCGCCCACCAAGGGAATAAAACTATCACCCAAAGGAAGCTCTTTCTCTTTTTCCCTCTCAAGACGGTACGGTAATACCTCTGTGTTGAGCTGAGCATGTTGATAGTAAAGAGCTTCTTGAGTCAAATTGAGTCGGTTGTATTTTCCTTGCATTCATGCTGAAAGCTGGCTTGCCCCATTTCCCGGAATCAACGACATAAAAAAGACTGAGCCTTTTTCACCTTTCTGTCTTTCAGCACCCTCCCTGCTTGCTGTGCAGTCATCTGTGAGTAATTGTCTGTTTTTCCTGAGAGTACACATTTCCTTCACGGGGCTAGGCTTTGCTGTACCCCTAATGTCATGTAGACCCTGCCAGCCGCGTAGGCCTGCCCATCTGGGTGAGTCAGGTCTTGTAAACAAACAGTGTACTCTGTCTCCCTTTGCATTCTTTCTGCCTTGTTTTGCTGTGATTCAACTTACCCACCGCGGCTTCGGCTGTGTCCACCCTGGTACACGCTACATGCTGACCAGGTGAGTGTGACAGCGCGGTTATTGTAGGCACATTGCCTAGTGCCCCCCCCCCTTGGTACTACACTAGTGCACGAGCATATGGTGCTGCACGGTATGCAACACACAAGGTGCCCACGGTACTAAGTGCATGCTGCGCAGTATTTAGTACCCTTGTGTGACAGGGCGAGGAACCCTGTACATTATTGTTTATTTATTTTTAGAACCGAGTCTTCCCCTCCGCCCCTGTGTCATGTTATTATGTATTTTGTGTTTGTGATTTATTATTATGATTATTATGATTTAGTGTATTTAAATATGATGGCATAGCTGTGTTAGTTTTGTTATTGTTTTATTTTTATTTAGATGTGTTCTGGCAGAGGCGAGGGAGTAACTCATTCTCTGCTAGGAATGATTAAAAACTTTGTGCAGAAGGTGGTCATCTCCCAAATTAATTAAGCGATTAATTTGTTGCTAATTTGGAGATGGTCACCTGTATAAAAACCCTGCAGTTTTCCCTGCTCAAAGGGACGTGCGCGAGGTGGAGTTCAGGACCCTCAAGGAGCCTCAAAAGAAAACTCGCTCCTAAGCTTTTCTTTTTGATTTGATCGATTTACACATTTTGTTAAATAAACAATTTAATAAATGAAAATGAGACACTCGTCACGTTTTATTTGTTTAAATATTTTATTTGTTTTTTTGTTTAAATAAACGGCACACGCGTCTTTTGAACTGCAGGACTGCCTATTTGTTTTGCTTCCTGCATCTGGCCTGACGTCACCACTCACACGTCCATCCTGTCACACGTGGTGTCTTTGTGGGATCCACCACAGCCTAACTCAGGACAGAGGAAAGGACACTGTAGTTTATGTTTTTCTTTCGTTTTTCATTTTATTACTTGTGGAGTGAGGAAGAGAGGATGGGGAGAAAGAGCTGCAAGAAGCAGTACAAGCGGCAGCAGTCAGAACAGCTGGGCAAGAAGTGGTGGTCCCTGGTTCCCAGTCCATTTGGACCCCCCGACTGGGCAACTGAGCAGGAGCAGTGGAGGAAGGAGGGGGCATCTGTGGCGAGTTTGGGCACGTCCAGGAGGACTGCCCCTATGGAAACCCCCCAGTAAGAGGAACGTCTGCTGACAGCATTGCCAGTAGCAGCCTGGCTACTGGCAACATTGCTACCATGAATCCCTTAAAGTCCCTGTTCTTGGCCTTTTGGGATTTTAAAGGGGGGGGGTGGCCATTGAGGCCATGTGTACTGTGCACAACGGGGGGAAGAATATGTGGCAATGTGCCCCACCCTGTGTGTTGTATGTTGCATGTTTGTGTTAATGTTGGAGTATTGGTTGGTGCACAGGATATAATGAGGGTTCTGAGCATGAGTCTTTTAAAAATATATAATTGTATTTAGACAAGAGGGTGGCACAAATCACTTCAATCCCAGCACAATTGTATATATAGATGCACAAAGCACTCAATCGGAGTTGTATGAGAGTGGAGAACATTAAATACAACTGTTTTGATTCACCGTGTTTGTTTGTCTGTTAGTCCACTGCTTATTTAAGTGTTAATCTGTTTTGTTTGTCTGTTTATTTTGGCTTCAAATGCTGTATGCTGTTTTTGTTTAAATCTTTTATTTGTTTCAATAAACACACTGAGCGCAGCAGCGTCTCAGTTTTCACCTGTGAGTACTCCTTTCTGGTCTGACGTCACTCCTACAGCCAGCCTTACCTCAGATTGTTTTTGCAAAGTTAAATAAATGCATTATTGTTGAATTGTATACCACAAGGTTTTGTATATAAAGCATAATATTAATCTTTTGTAGAATGAGATGACCTCATCCGAGCCTATAAATCTTTGGAGACCAAAACTTTGATTTAGGGTTGTCTCTTCCAGTTTAGCCTTAAATCAAGTAAAGGCAGCTAAAACGCATCAGAACGCATTGGGTTGCGAGTTGAAACTATCCCAAACTGTCCTGCTGAACACGGAGCTATATGGTCATCTTATTTATTCAATCAAGTTACTCAAGTACTCGAGATTATTTAACAGTGGAGGATGAAAGGACTCCAGTTCCACGGATTGATTCATGTGGAAGGTTGTAACCGCCTTGGGGAGAAAAGCAGGGTTTGCACGCAGTGACACTCTGCTACCATTATCCCAAATACGCATACAGGAGTGTCACAAAGACGGCCGAAGTGGGCGGCGTCAGAACCAGGAAAAGTAATGAAATACACAAAACACAGGACGGATGAAATGAAATGATGAAGACGCCTGTTGGCGCCGGTTTAATACAAAATAAAAGGTTTACAAACACGAAAAACACAGGACACGGCACTCTACGCCAAAATAAATAGACAAACAAAAACAGACTAAACTTAACAAAATGGTGCACGGACAGACACTGACAAACACGGTGAGCAGATACTTTCTCTTATTATTATTATTATTATTATCACTACTAATTTCCTCCGTCTCCAATCCCGTTCTCCGCTCACCGAACACCCCAAAACCAGTATGTGACAACATGCATCTATATATACTATTGTGCTGGGATTCAATTACCAATTAATTATTCACTTGAATCCCAGCACGTGAATTAATAAAGTGCAATTCCCCGTGCTCACATATTACTACATTTTACTTGCACGTGAAGTGCTGTGCAATCCTCGTGCCTAAATACACATATACATTTTTAAACACTCGTGTTACACAGACCCGTTTATATCCCGTGTACCAATGTCTATACACCAACATTTAAACACACCACACGCAACACATAACAGATAATATACACAGGGGCGGGCACTTTGTTACAAGGAGCTATGTACAGACAGCGCCTGCAACTCACTAACCCGCTTTGCGGAGGTGATAACCAAGAGAAAGTTTGTCTTCATGGGCAGGTGCTTCAACTTGATGGAGTATATAGGATCAAACAGGGCCTGTGTGAAAGCCTCCAGTACAATCTCAAGGCTCCATTCGGGGAGAGTGGCCCTCCTAGAGGGTGCAATAAGCGCCTCGGAGAAACTGCGTAGCCAAAAAAGTGTAAGCCCAGGGATACTGAGTCAACGGGGACAAGGCAAGCAGAAATAGCCTCTAGGTAAACCTTTAGAGTGGAAGGTGATCTACCAGCCTCAAGCAGATCTTGCAGAAACTGCAAGATGGCAGGCATGGGACAGGAGATTGGATCATGACTGTTAGTACAGGACCAATCTTGAAAACATTTCCACTTATAGGCATGGAGTGACCTAGTGGAATGCACCCTAGCATTCTGCAGCGTACCCATGACCGCATCAGACTGCCCTAAGGCTGACCAGACCCATAGATGGAGCCTCCGGCTCTGACTCCGGGTGCCAAAGTGTGCCTCTCGTCTGACTGAGAAGATCCCAGCGAAGTGGGATTTCCCAGGGTGGGCCGTTCAATAGCTGACACACAGATGAAAACCAGATTCTCCTGGGCCACCTGGGGGCCACTAGGAGAACTGACGCCTTCTCCGACCGAATCTTTTTGAGAAAGGCCGGGAGCAATGGCAGAGGTGGGAATGCGTAAAGGAGCGCTCTGGACCATACATGGGCTAGGGCGTCGACACCGAGTGGACCACCGCAGCAGTGGAGGGAGTATCACAGGGGGAAGTGTGTCGTCTCCGCCGAGGCAATGAGATCGGCCTGCGCCTTCCCGAAACGTTCCCAAATGCGCTCTACCACCTGAGGGTGGAGCCGCCACTCTGATGGATGCGGGCCCTCCCTCGAGAGGTCCGCCGCCTGATTCTCCACTCCCGGAACATGCGTCACCCAAAAGGACAGTAGGTTCTGTTGGGCCCAAATCAGAAGCCTGAAGGCTAGGCGATGCAACCCTGGGGACCAAAGGCCATCTTGGCGATTGACATACGCCACCACTGATGTATTGTCTGTGTGGATCAGCACATGTCTGTTCTGCACAGACAATACATCAGTGGTGTCTGTGTGGATCAGCACATGTCTGTTCTGCACCACGGGTAGGAAGTGCTGGAGGGCAAGGAACACATCCAGCGGCCCGACCAGGGTCCGCTGCCTTCGCAGACCACGCCCCAACCCGAGTTGGAGGCGTCCATCGTCACTACCCTGCGGTTGTAAACCACCCCCATTCGGACTCCCTCACGCAGGTGAGAAGGAATCCTCTACTACGCAGGGCTGCCATACACGCGGGACACATTGTCAGCCAACGGTGCCTGTCGCATTTGGGATGTAACCAGAACGCATTGAGCCACACCTGTAGAGGGCGCACGCGCAGTAAACCCAGCTTGAAGGCTGATACCACTGCTGCTATCAGAACAGTAGTTGTTGGCACAAAACAAGGGACACCTTTGACCCCTGCCGAAACAGGGAGAGGTGGTGTTGTAAAGCTGTTACCCTGTCGTCCAACAGGTATGTATGCATCGTGGTGGAGTCCAGCCGGAGCCCCACATACTTATGCACTGCACCAGCGTCATTACTGATTTAAATAAATGCAACACTGTGGCTTTTTTAGTTTTAAATGTAATTCTGTCCAACATTTGCTTTTTCTTTTGTAATTAAAGTTTCGACCTTCCTGATAAGATTTAATTCAAATGAAATGCTTGCTTTGGCTGCCATGTATTCATTAATTTCTATAATATAATGAAGAGAACAGACATTACACCATATACTCCCTTATTCTGTTACCAAAAGGTATTTCATTAGTTAATTTTTAAAAATCGCTCATTATAGAAAGGCCTTAGATTCAAAATTGCTGATGACCAGTGAGTCCCTCTGCAACTTCCAAAAAGCACTTTTCATGCCCAGCACCGCTCTGCTACAAGCAGGTAAAGGTGAAGTCACCAATTAAATTATATTTCTTTAGTCGCTCCACTGTATACTACTAGTTATTAATCCTTTGCCAGGTCCGACATTACAATTTTCCCTTTCCAGTCCAATGTCGGACCCTGTCCAACATCATCAAAAAGACGTAAAGCACAGGTCTCTAGTCGTTTTTTCTCTGGAAAAAGCCGAGAAAACCTTTCAATGGCCGAATAAGACTGATAGGAGCCGAATGAAACTGAAAAAAAGGGCATATCTCATAGCCCCATCCACTACAGAGATAACACAGACATAAGAAAGGAGGTAGCTGCTTCCGCATCCAGCGCTCAAAGAATATCACAGACATTTGCAGAGCTTTTTGAGATGTTATAATAACAAAATAATGACTTGGATCGCATTATTGAGGAGTTTGGTGATAAAGCAAGTGATCAGGAGAGGATTTATCAGTATGCATGTCTACAAAGAGGCATGTGAAAAATACTCTGCAGTTGACTTGCCCATACATTGAGACTGCACGTCTATATCCACTGAATTGATTGGAAGTGTAAGATATGCAAAATAATTATCTCAATCTGCATGCACAGTTTCTTTGGGAAATATCTTGAAATGACCATTACCCGAAATATACTTTGTTTTTCTTGTCATCCATTTTTACTGTTTTACCTCACAGTAGCAGTACAGACGTACTGATAGGCTGACTAAAACATCGTTGTCATTTGAATAGTAAACACATCCTTAACCGCGTTGGAGAATTTTTTTTTGTAAATGTTATTTGGGAATGTTTTTTGTTTGTTTGTTTTTTGCTTCAGTGCAATGTACACAGGACAGCAAAGGAATAAAAAAAGGCTATCTATAGAAGGAAGATACATAGTTTGCGTTGCTTGCCTTGTGCAGTAGTTCGTTTAAACAAGGTTTTTTTTTTCTCCTTCCAGTACTTGTCTGGAATGCATTGGCCCCTAAAAGAGATAAACTTTGCGGTGATCCCTCAATTTAACGATTTCTGTGAAATCGCGATTTAGGTAGACCCCTAACAATAAGTAATCTACCTCATATTGTTGTATGAAGAATTTCTCTAAAAGTAAACTTGTCATATCTTTAATCAGTATACCATTAATATGCTTACTGTAATATATTACAAGATTGTCTGCATCATTTCTGTTGGGCTGGGTGTGTGTGTGAGCTATGTCACAGCCTGCTTGCTGTTGAAGCTGCTGTTTGTGTGTGAGGAGACAGACTGTCATATTTCAATTGCCTGCTAGCCATCTTTGTAACATGTCAATTAAATATTGTTAGTAAGAGAACAATATTAAGAAGAAACATTAAATGATCAATTATTGAATTGCTCCTACTGAGATAAATACTGGATAATCGATTCAATAATTACATTTTTGTAACGCGCACAGTTAATGACATTATGTAGGTTTATCAATGAAACTGCACCGAACACCCTGCTTTGCTATTTACAGAATTTCTACCAAAGACAAGCAGTGGCCATGTTTTTCTTTTAAGCTTAAGTGTTACTAGCATCTGATTGGCTGGTCCCATCCTGACTACCAGCGAATCACTTTTGAAAAATGTTTGCATTTTAAGTATGTGGCCTCTGTGTATTCAATGTG
This sequence comes from Polyodon spathula, assembly GCF_017654505.1. Classification (NCBI taxonomy): domain Eukaryota; kingdom Metazoa; phylum Chordata; class Actinopteri; order Acipenseriformes; family Polyodontidae; genus Polyodon; species Polyodon spathula. Next base: position 48,031,797 of record NC_054538.1, on the reverse strand, counting down.
TATTCAATGGGGAATCTAGTGCATTTACTGCCAAAGTCTTGCAGCCTATAGGAACAGCAGGGTGGCTAGCGGTTTGGGAGTAAAAAAGCAAATTGCAGTATGGGGGGCAGGCTTTAAATTGAGTTTTTTAGTTCTAACAAATTGATGCAAATTTATGCAGGAACACTCATAACTACATATTCATCTAAGGTTGAACCGCAAAGAAAAACTGCTGCCGGAAAGCATTCCCTAAAAAGTCGAACAGTATTGCACAGGTTTAGTACATTTCACTTTAGACTTTAGACACTTTAGACTAGCGTTTAGTGTTTTTCAACCAGTGCGCCGTGTGATACAAGGCAATGGACCAAGTCAGACTGGGAAAGCAAAACCGACAGCCGTAGCACACTCACATACATTCAGAATTTATTTATTTTGCTTTTTTTATTATGCTGAAAAGAATTACAATAGACACAAAAAGAAAGTACATAGAATCGTACTGAATAGTACTACATTGTGGAATGTACAAGTGTAAAACGCCGTGTGACATACAATAGGGGGTACACTCTGTTCCGTTAAACCTGGTTCTAGTTCTATCCAGTTACCTAGCAACAAAAGTAAAAAAAAAAAAAAAACAGACGACATGCCGCGCACGACAATACAAGCCAAAAGGCAAGGAAAATATATCACAAGATGGAACGTCTTTTGAAGAGAAAGGTTAGTAATGGTGAAGAGAGTTCTGGAGTAACCGGAAAGTCAAGTGAGAAAGTACGATCCCAACTACATTAACTTTGGTTTTACAACAACAGGTGATCCAGAGCCAAGGCCCCAATGAGTTGAATGTGGCAGCTCCAAAGTTGTATGTCAGCATTTAACTCAACTGTCTGAGAATTTTCAGATTATTTCTCAGAAGATCCTTGGATTTTGGTGCCATTCTCAACAGCCTTGGAAACCCAGCTGATGAAACTATTAGCTGACAGCTGCATAAACTCCAGGTTTCAAAAGCTGACCTTGCTACTTTTTGAAGTTCAGTGGGAAGTGAATACCCAGCACTATCAGAGTGGGCAATCAAGTTTCTTTTGCCGTTCACCACCAAAGTTTGTTTCAGTTATTCAGCATATCCACATTGAACATATGGTACAGATACATCATTTTATTTCATTTTTTTATATACTGAAATTCATAAAACAAATTAATAATAATACATTTCTTCTTTGTAAATAATGTAAAATAATAATGAAAATATTTGTGTTTTATCAATAAAAAGTTTACTTGTCTTGCAAGTCTATTTTCAACCCAGGGTCAACAGTTCAACTGCAGCAGGTGTTCAGGGACGTCACAGTGTGTTTTGGGCTTTTCTTTTATTATTTGTCACAGTCTGGTTAGTACTACACTGCTCAGCTGTAGGTGTACCACTGGCTGGTAAAGCAGCACACTTTTATTACCAAGTGTAGTCACAGCTTAACAAACCATGAATTCAAGAACCTGCAAATCCTGTGTGAGCCTCCTTTATTTCCTTGCAAATGCTACATTATTTTTTACGTTTAGTCATTAAGTGGGCTAGAAAAAAAAAAAACAGAAATATTTTTGTTCTGCTCTATACTAATACTGTGTGTAGCTGTTTCTTTTCCCATATCGAGCCAGAATGAACAAGCTTTTATGTACAGTAAGCAAAACATTGGATATAAAAAAGAAATGTCTCGTGGTAATTGGACTACAAATGCATTGATACATAAATAAACAACAAATACATGTTAAAACAAAAGCTGAACTACACTGAACAAAAATATAAACGCAACATGCAACAATTTCAAAGGGCAGGCCATGGAAGAACTGGGACATTTTCAGCTTCCAGGAATTGTGTACAGATTCTTGCGACATGGGGCCGTGCATTATCATGCTGAAACATGAGGTGATGGCTCCGGATGAATGGCACGACAATGGGCCTCAGGATCTCATCACGGTATCTCTGTGCATTCAAATTACCATCGATAAAATGCAATTGTATTTGTTGTCCGTAGCTTATGCCTGCCTATACCATAACCCCAGCGCCACCATGGGGCACTCTCTTCACAACGTTGACATCAGCAAACCACTCGCCCACACGACGTCATACACTTTGTCTGCCATCTGCCCAGTTCAGTTGAAATCGGGATTCATCCATGAAGAGCACACTTCTCCAGCGTGCCAGTGGCCATCAAAGGTGAGCATTTGCCCACTGAAGTCAGTTAAGACGCCGAACTGCAGTCAGGTCAAGACCCGGGTGAGGATGAAGAGCATGCAGATGAGCTTCTCTGAGACAATTTCTGACAGTGCAAACCCACAGTTTCATCAGCTGTCCGGGTGGCTGGTCTCAATGATCCCGCAGGTGAAGAAGCCGGATGTGGAGGTCCTGCGCTGGCGTGGTTACACGTGGTCTGCGGTTGTGAGGCCGGTTGGACGTACTGCCAAATTCTCTAAAACTACGTTAGAGGCGGATTATTTTAGAGAAATGAACATTCAGTTCTCTGGCAACAGCTCTGGCATCTGAGGCATTGTGTTGTGTGACAAAACTACACATTTTAGAGTGGCCTTTTATTGTCCCCAGCACAAGGTGCACCTGTGTAATGATAATGCTGTTTAATCAGCTTCTTACACCTGTCAGGTGGTTGGATTATCTAGGGAAATGAGAAATGCTCACTAACAGGGATGTAAACAAATTTCTGCACAAAATTTGAGAGAAATAAGCTTTTTATGTACAGGGAAAATTTCTGGGATCTTTTATTTCAGCTCATGAAACATGGAACCAACATTTTACATATTGCATTTATATTTTTGTTCAGTGTAATTATCAAGAGCTGTGACAATTAAACATACATAAATATTTGTGTGGACCTTGTATTGAGTTTTACTACCTGTAAATGTATCTTGAAATATCTAGCCCATTGGTGAAATCTTAATAGCTACCATATATAGATTTAAATTGCATTTATTTATTTTAAGGCTTTAAAATGTAGATGGTTGGTAATTCACATGACGGCTATGCGGATCATTGCTATTCAAACTGAATTTCATGGGATTTACAGCCAGTATTAATCAAATACCAACCTTGACACATGAAAAGTTTTTGTCAAAAAAGAATATAAAAATGATGTCATGAGCAGTTTTAAAAAAATACAATGAAAAAAAGATTAGACATTGAAAGATGAACACCTGCCTTAATAGAGTATTAATTAAAGCTCCAGCCCACTCTATCATGCAAGGCTAAGCATTGCTTTGTTATGAACCAACAAGCAGAGCAACAGTCCTAGTCCTACTTAAGATCCAAGGCTGCCTGACACTTGTTGTTCTCTTTGTCATCCAAATTCTATTACAACCAAATTGAAAAGAACTTACAACTTGATTCATGTATTTATTTCCCTTTTGTGCCAATGTGATCAATAATGTGATCTTAACTGTGCTTCAGTGCTGTAGCAGCAACAATGCAGATTCCGCTTTCCTTGTGCAAATGCAAGGGCAAAGTATGATGGTTCTAGTCTGGCGTCAATGCTGGTATAAAAGCAACAACAATGGACTGGGTTCAGAGGGGTGTATAGAATCTTTTTATAAAATCTTCATTTCTTCTTTTAATGGCTATGTATCTTCTTATATATCTTCTTACATGCATGAAAAGCTAATTTTGTGTTTGGTCTTAAAAGTAAGTTCAAATCAATTTCACCAATCATGTAACAGTATTTCCATATTTTACATTGTCATTTACCTGAGCATCCAAAACAGAATTCTTAATCAGGGAACAATAACATGATGTCACTGCCTGGATACCCTTTCAAATTAAAGAATATGATTGCTATGTAAACATGAGGGAGCAGCTATAGAAACAACAAAATGGCAGGCCATTAACACCTCTCACCAGACACATTTAAGTTTTACTAATTTAATTATATCAGTATTACACTTATTTGTTTTACTCACATACCAACATTTATAGTGTCTTCAGAGTACATATAAGGTGACAATATAGTTCACAGACTGTTAAAACAATCGTGATCCAACCTATCACATTTTAAAACACAAAAAAAACTGCGATTTTTAAGTATAGATAGTATGGTGGTGGCATTTATTATTAGGATGGTTTATAAGAATCTTACATGACTAAGCATTTCACATGGATGTGAATCTGACTCAGGTCACAAGTGCACTCAGCTCAGCTTTTGCACGAGTTGCCCTTCACATGATTCAGTCTGATGCCAGACCATAGCTAACAATTACATTTTAACAGTATATGATGTGCCGTTTGGCAATAAAACCTTGTCTGCTAAATTCAATTTTCTCTTTGTTTTGCATCAGCTCCAAA